>NC_073696.1:171388661-171988661 GCF_029784165.1 Wyeomyia smithii | reverse complement strand
AATTACTGTATAAGATGAAATATTAATCATAGACTACATGATTTCTTACCACTTTGTTTCGTATACCAAAGTCTGTTTCAACTTTGATAGTAAAATGGATCATGATGAAAATCACAAACAAAAAGTTACGCTATTGCTTAGCAAATGGGTAAATCTTATTAAGGTTTTCTCAATACAGGTGGAAAATTTGTAGAATTATATTACCAGATAAAAACATCATGTGTTCCGATTTTCGATCGGAACCCCAACTCAACGTTTCCTTCCGATGTTGATCACTACTTTCAATAAAAAGCGAAACACAACGATCATCCGGACAATAACACAATGGATCAATATTCTTTTCGCAGTGATGAGTCCATACCAGAAAAAGGACTTCCTAAGCTACTATACCAATTTTGTTTTGTCTGTCAGTTCTGTATTCCGGCTAGTCTTCTGATCAGTAACCAGTAAGTGGTAATTTAGTCATTAGAACTATCAATAAAATTAAACCTTTACTTACCCAAATCAATGAATATAGCATGTTGGTGTTCAGTTAAATTTTTCAGTAACATATGGTACGGTGTATTAAAGTTAGCGAAACTATCGTTATCCACTGGTTCGGTATTGCAAGTATGCTGCTGTGCAAGAAACTTCCAAATTTCTCCGCGTCTAGTCCTAGGAACACCATTTCTAATCGCCTGATACAGTTTCTTGGGATCATGTCTCACTGGTATCGTTTTTGTAGGGGTCACATCTAGAAGATTCTCCCACATTTCTATGGCGCATCTTTCGCACGTTGTAATTTCATCGTATTCTAGCTTAATTCGTTTAATTTCATTGGATTTTATGGCATTCTGTTTCGCCTGCAAATGAGCATTTTCTTTCTCCATTCTGTTAAGAATGATTGTTTGTTTGATAGCAACTTGCCACAATTCGCGTAACTCGATTCGATTTCGTTTTCTTGCTTGCAACCGAGATGTACGCAGAGGAGACATATATTCATCACCTGATGTCTTAATTTTTTCAGAAGGTGTAACAACGCGATGCAGCATTGCCTGTCGCCATGAACCAGCATGACTAGAATTATCTCTAGGACTGTTTCCTACTTTAATGAATCTGAAAATAAATATATTTAATTTTATTGTAGGTACGAGCATTTATTGTTATTGGCGTACATATCCATCATAGGCGATTTCAGTTGCGGGACTACTTGTTGCACTGCCAAATCAGAATTTTTACGTGATGAAGAAGGACTAGAACCAACCGTTGAGGCTCGTGTTCTTGATTGTGGCTCAAAATCTCCCTTTAAATCTCCGCATGAGTTGAAATCTTTTATGGAAGACAAACCTCCGCTGAAATCATCTTTACTAGTTCTCCTTTTTAATAGATGATCGAAAGAACTAGTCAAGGATCGTTTTGCTTTCATGAAAATTCCTGTACCACCTAAATACTGATTCAGAAACTCAGTTCTATTCTCTGCCGTATCATGTACATGCCTTTGCTGCTTGGATTCGCAATGTGCTCTTAGCAGCATCATTAGAAACTGGTTCTGTTCCCCAATGCTATGTCCTGCTGCCTCTTCAGCTCCATGATATTTCTCCATAAGCATACGTTGCTCTTCTTCGGTCAGAGTAGTATCAATTCTTTTAAACAACATGTACTGTGTTTTTTTGTCACTCAATCCTTCGATATCCGTGCATAATTTATGATACCACAACATAGGACAATGCTCACAAGAGTATATCTGAGCGGATGCTTTACTTTTCTGCTTTTGCTCCGAGCACACTAGAAATGCTTGTGATATTGCGATAATTATCTCATCTGCTACGTTTTCCGATTGGCATTTAAATACGTATCCAATGTAGCCGTCATTATTGACATCACGACAAATGATACCAAAATGGTCCGCATTCTTCTGGCCCTGAGCACAACTAGCCACGTCGCGGAATTCTTTATGTAGAAGCACCTGTTTGCGATCAGGACTAATCAGTCTTAGATCAGATTGACCAATTAGAAACACCATTGTCCGGTTTTGTTCCACGATAGGAATCGACCCGATTGATGCGGACCGATCACGACGAATTGGAACGCTGAAATAGCAGGACACAATAGAATTATTAACTGTGTCTGAGTTTGATTAGCGCTGTAAAATGAGTTGAAAAGTAGAATACGAACATTTTCACATAACTACTTTACATGTTTTTTGAATGATGATGAATTAGTACAAAAAGCTATCATATGTTTAAAATAATGCAGCCAATCATAACAACTTAGTGATTGCGATATGTAACAATAATTTATTTATTGATAAAGTGTGGATCAAATTTAATCCTATGCGCTTGATATTTCGGCAATTTTGGCAGATATAAGTTGATGAAAAACGCAGTTTGACGTACACTTTATATACAAACGGAAAACCCTACCAATAGGTTGAATTTACTCAGAACTAACTTGAAGCATGCATATTCATATTCATTAACTGGTTAACATGAAGCATAATTAAGTATGGATTTCTAGTGACTTTAGCCAAGAATATTTCAACTTTTCTAGCCAAAGTTTTTTTTTTAAATTTAATGTAGAAATTACATTTTGGACCTTTGTAAGACCGTCGAAACTGCGCAAGGAACGGACACAAGTTTAGTAAAACGTAAATAAAATGAAAAAATCATCCCCAAATTAACATAGGACATTTCTAGCAGTTTTAGAAAACTTGGAGTGCTGCAAGATACCATTAGAAGTCCTTGGTTAAACCAAATTTATAAACAATATTCTTGGTACAGTGAAAAAAAAAAAGTTTTTCATTGGTGGCAATATAGCTGCCACTGCCTTATAAAGGTCCGTAAGTCTGCTTATACTAATCATAGGGTCGTTGTCGCCATATACAGTGTTCCCAGGTGGTTGTCGTAGCCATTGTCTGGACCTTAAAATGCGTTGAGGTGCGTAGATTTGAAGTTGGCCAAGCAATGCGGGACTGTAAATCTCAGATTGTAAAATTTTAGCTCAAAAAACTGCTTGGTTGGCATTCCGACGATTGGCTAATGTTTCGATGCCAATTAATGCACATCGATCTCCATAGGTAGGCAAGCCATAAGGGCGCATTCAGAGAAGATTTCGTAACGCGTATCGGACAAACTTATGCTGCACAGACTCACTTCTGGCAATCCACACCTCTTCATAGGGCGACTATACAATGGAAGCGAATTCAATAATAAATCGAACCAAAAAGCAGTACAATGCGCGTAGGCATAGTGGATCAGTGAAGTCAGCAGCAACTTTGGAAATGAAGCCGAGTTGGCGGTTGGCTTTCTCCACTATTGAGGAATAGTGCATCTTGAAGGTAAGTTGATAATCCAACAGAACACCTAAATCCTTGATTTGATCGACTCGATTCAAAATAATTCCGTCGATGGAGTAATTGAACAGAACAGGATTTTTTAAACGCCGATATGATATTACACAGCATTTCGCTATACTAATCACAAGATGGTTTAGTTGGCACCATTTGGTAAAGCTGTCGAGCAGGTCTTGTAGATGGTAACAGTCGTCCAACTTGCGAACGACGAGGTAAATTTTCAAATCATCCGCATAGATCAGCACACATCCGATGGGTAGAGCCAGAGAGACATCGTTAAAAAAAAGAGCGAATAAACCTGGTCCCAGATTACTACCTTGAGGAACATCACACTGCGGACTGAACGTTGCTGATTCAGCCGATCCTATTTTTACGTATAGCTTTCGGTTTGTCAAGTAGGATTTTAACCAGTCACATAGTCTACCCGAGAAGCCGAAACGTCGAAATTTGGCTTCCAATATTTCATGGTCTACCGTGGCGTAAGCAGCTCCGTATATATCGTGTCAATTTGCGCACCACTGTCCATATTGCTTATGCAGAAGGAGGTAAACTCACACAGGTTTGATTCAACAGAACGCTTGGGTAAGAATCCATGTTGAGATGGCGTGATATAGCATTTGCATGCTTCAAGAATCGCCTTGTTAAGAATGACCTCAAAGCATTTCGATCCAGCAGACAGTGAAGTTATCCCACGATAATTGGTAATATCCGTTTTGTCTCCTTTTTTTGTATACTGACGTCATACATGAGCTTTTCCAGATTGTAGGGAACGTTCGACTTTGCACGGAAAGATTGAAAATTCGAAAATTGAAACTTCGCTAAAGCCGTAACAATCATATCAGCATTGATAGTGAAAACATCCAAGTCAACAGCATCTACACGAACATTAGAAGTGGCGTTACTAGTATCAGAATCAAGGCGGGTTGTAGCAGAGTTGAAAACATCTCTGAAATGTGATGCGAAAAGTTCGCTCTTTTCATCAGCTGTAGAAGCGGTCAAATATCCCAGCTTCATACATGTAGGTAGACCATAATCCTTCCGCTTCGTGTTCACAAACGACCAGAACTGTTTCGGATTCTTGCATGAATTGTTTTCTGTTAGATTTACATGTCGCCTGTAGAGCACACGGCTCGCTTCCTCGAATTGATGTTTTGAAAATTGGTTTTTCCGTCGACAGTATATTTTGAGCATTTTCGAACAGTGTCGCTTTAAATTTCTCCTCTACAACATTGCTAATTTTTGTACATACATACATGTACATCATAGCGGAAAAATGTGCTGCACGAAATTACCAATAGGCACGTTACTATGTGCCTATTCCAAACTGAAATACTCGGTGAAAGAGATGAGCGGTGAAAAAAATGAATTTGGCATCTGGGTTTTATGTGTCATAGCTACCAGAACCCTTTCCAAAATACAATGTAGTGGAATATAGTGTTTTTCATTCGACTCGTTCAATCAGTGGTAACAATAAAAGTTCAGATGAATAATGAAGTGCATGTCATAGTTTAATAAAAATCGTGGAGACGTTAAATTTAAGATTTATGTTTAATTTTATATTCTGGCCCAAATTCTGACAGGTCGTTTGGCTCACAACAATCTCACCGCTCATCTCTTCCTCTGAGTATTGTAAGTTTCACTGAAATTTGTTCGCCGCGCTATACACCGCAACTCTGAAACTCAACTCTGCCCTTCTTGGTTGCCGAGTCGATTTTACTTTTTCTCGGGACACTGTAAGCAACAGCCAAAATTAAATCTACCTGCTTTGGCAACCCTTTCCAAAATCAAAACAAACTTCGATTCTAGCAGCACACTGAAGGCGGCAGCAGGGGTGCCAGGTTTACAGATTAATCTAATATAAATTGATATCATAATGCTTAAAACAGAAAACACAAAGTGAGTATATGATGCGATAGATTTTTCTCTGGTGATTAGTAATCCTTTTTAGTCTCCACTGTTTCCAGCAGTGATTTCTTCAAAGATTTTCCCGATACTTTAACAACGAAGGTTGATGCAAATGAAAACAGCATACATCTGGCAACTCAGCGCGGCCTTTGATTCAAGCGCGGTGTTTGGATTAGACCGCGTTCAGTTTTGGGCAAATCTCTTATTATTACTAGTGACACCCACCTTTTTTTATAGAACGGGATGTTTTTGATCAATTATTTATTAATATTTATTTTGTTTGTTCTGCCATAAACGGTGAGTATAAACACTATAGTGACAACCAGCTTGTATTGCTTCGCCTCTCGTCTATCCAAAATGCAATGCAATGCAGATTACTAGCCAAAATGTAATACATACTTATTTATCAACGCTCTCAGTTATTATTCATTAGCTAATTGAATATTGATGATATAAATAATATCTGTGAATTTTAAATTATATAGGGTATCGTCTCTATTATCGTCAGGTTTTACCTATTATCGTCAGGGGGATAAATGATATCAAAGATTGTTAATTTCTTGCATGATGGTTCTTCATAACGCAGACTACCCCTCCGCAAAATATTAGTTCTCTATGACCTTATTAACCTCCCGGGCGATAATAGGTAAAACCTGACGATAATAGAGCTTATACCCTACATTCAAATATTTTTTTTCAATTAATTGACAAATAATTACTAACATTTTTTGTCGCGAGTTTATTCATCGGACTGTTTACATGGATGGTCATCATCTCGACTATAGCAATTAGTAAATCTCATTACTCTCCAATTTGAAATAACAAATCCGAGGCCAAGAGGAGTAGAACAGCTTTTCGATAAATGTTAAAAAAATTAACTGCTTATTTTTATAGCTTTCAAAGCAGCGCACGATTCAGCAAGGAATGGTATCATATCAGTGCTATTACGGGAGTCGCTTCACAGTGAAATTTATTTCACTCTTACGCTCACTTCACTTTTTGAGACCTATTCCCGATTCCACCTCAAGTGAGGTGACAACATTTACTTCCGTGAAGTGAGATTGACAGTGACGTGAAATTAAGAATAGAACAAGTGAAATGAGAATGTTTCCCGGCTCAAAAATGTCTATGTCCCAGAAAGTTGATTTTTCCATTTGTTTTTTTTTGAAATTACACCAGATCTTGACGTTCTCTACTTTTCTAAGACTTTTTCATCAAAAAAAAAATTTTTTTTTCGGTATCGAAAATTTCATGAACTACGGTGCATTTTATTCATCGGTCAAAAAGTTGAAATCCAATTCTGATTCGTTCGTTACTAAAAAATAAATCCAATATTTATCATTAGATCACAAATCAATCAATTTTTAAACCTTCCTCATCTTCGTGGAATCATTTCACCGTTCAAAATGGTCGTGAGATAATTCCACGCGAAACGTCGCTTATTCCGTTTTCACTTCAGTAATATGACCAGGCTTCGAAATGGTCACGGTAGAACCACTTTTCACTGCGATAATCGTCTTCTTCTTTCTCTGACGCTACCAAGGCTCGCTGTCTGAATACATTCTTAAACAAACATGTCAAATGAGTATCGCCATCACGACGTTATTTTCCTCAAACGTATTTTGACATTTTTTCTGGTAATGAGAATTACGCACGTTGAGTGCGTGTATTCTGGAAATAATTTATATCATTGATCTTGTAATAATATTGCTCAACATAAATAAATGAAGTAGACAGGAATAGGCCGAAATAACATCGCTAAACGATTGACAGTGTGCATCTCTTTGATACGCGAGTGTCGTTTGACCATCCTTTTCTTTCTGTGAGCTGAGGGGCGATGGTTTGGTTGTTTTACATTTACGAGCGAAAGCCGACTATAACGCACGCTAAGGAAGCGAGATCAAATGAAAATGGTGACCGTTTACAAGTCTGGATATGACACTCATAATAACCCAGATTTCACGGCAGATGTCACTTTGCGACGCTTTTCTCACTTACGTGAATCCCGTAATAGGGCTGTATTCACTTCAATCTGATTCCACCGTGAAGTGACTCCCGTAATAAGCACCATCATGTGCCATTTAACGGATGCGTTACCTGACGCATTTATATGAGCAGTTGTCCACGGAGGGGGGGGGGTCAAAATCGTTAAAAATCTGTCCACGTGGTATGTGGATGGCCCCATTACGGCAAGATGATAATAATACGTAAATTGAAAAAGATATAATTATATAATTATGAAGATATACAAACTTCAAACGTCTCTAAAATTAAATCGAATGCAGCAATACTATGTAAATACAAACCTCAAAAAGCTTACTCCAAAAAGTTTAACAATATCATGCAGTGGACGATTGGTTGAACACATTATAAAATAGATCACTTTTTTTACAATAATCTAGATAAGATAAGTAAGTCCATAAGAAACTGTTTCAACTGTTTGTTTCTATTCAAAAAAAAAAATATATATATTTTTTGCATGTTTTCAGTTACTTCAAAACCTTTTTTTATATGATGCTCAGTAAAACAAGTTTTATTTATAAAACAATTTAGTTTATCGAGCTTGTAATTTTTTGTAGATTTGTATATACAACGTTCTCCGGTTGCATATTTTTGTATATAGATGCTAAGCATAACAATGATATTTTCTATTTAAGTTATTTATAGCTATTGGTAATAACGAGTTGATAAACTTTTAATTTCCAAATCCAGAAAATTAATAAAAACGCAAAGGTTTTTTTAAATAATTGCTCATCATGTCCGACAGTTACCGATGCGGAGTTATGGCATCACATTCCATTTTTATTCTATTCTTTCTTATAGCGTGCGTATTTAATGATCGCATTTCGTTTATTATAGAATGGCAACAAACTATTAATTAGCTTTTTAAAATTTATTTTGATAACTATACGTCTTACAATATCAGTATCATTTTATCTACGACTTCGAAAATATGGCGAAGTTATGAAACATTATTAAAAATTGAAATTTTAAGAAGTGTATATTATAGTTTGAAACAAGGCAAAAACAGCTAAGAATTTGTTTGTTTTCTGCGTGAACTTACTTAACTTTTTGAATTGCGTGAGTATCAAAGAAGCCATGCGAAGCAATTTACATTCGAATAGATCTTTGTATCATTAGTAATGTTTAAGGACTTACTCTCCATCAGAAGACGATTTAGACGATGGCGTTTGTTGTAAAGAACTGAATAGTTTCAAATTGTGGGCTTGTAAATTTTCTTCATTATCATCGCTAGTTTCCGTGTATGGTACCTCAATTTCGTTATCGCTAATTATGGAGAAATATATTCAGTGAACAATAATTGCGGTACAGACAATTAAAATTAGCAAACAATGCTCAACTATCACATTGCAAATACTTAAGCAGCCTTTATAATTGATACTCTAGGTCGGATTTGAGGGGGGGGGGGGGGGGGCAAGGGGGGCAAATACCCCGGGCCTCCGGACACTAGAGGACCCCCAAGACGAAGTGAAGACCTTTTTTTTGCTCGTCGCCTTCCACCGGTAGTGAAGGCGGGGCACAATTTTTCGTCAACAAAAAGGGCCCCACGAAAAAATCTGCCCCGGGCCCCCCAACGCCCAAATCGTCCCTGTTGATACTGTATAAATCTGTGATCAATTTCGGAACATATATCTAAAGTTGAAGAACAGAATGTTCAGTTTAGAGTAACTTCAAATTGAGTTGAAAGTTTCTATTCACACCATACTCGGTGCAATGACAAAACTACTGACAACTGATGATAATTAAATAATGGATTACTTACATCTTTTTGGTTGGTATATCAAAGTGACTAACCCGGCGACCGCGGAAGATTTCACCCTCATCAGACGTCTGTGGTACAGCGTTCTCTTTATTCTCTGAGATTATCGAACTATCCGGTCGTTCATCATTGCTGGCGAATTCACCATATTCGTTGATGTTTTTAAGCACCTGAGCCGAGGCAGTTACTGAAATTGGCGCCCGAGTGAAAGATGAGTCTCCTTCCGTTTCAGCCTTTTCATCAGAGGTGATCTGTGAGAAATAAAAAGGGTTAAATATAATTACATATTTGTTTTATTTATGTTGCACTTGGCACCTTACTGATACTTGCGACGACCAAGATGTAAACAACGATAACCGATATAATCACATTCTACCTGTATAACTTTGAACACCCTGTTTTCTGATGTAAAAAGCGAACTCACCTTACGTGTCGTCTCCAGCTGCTGCTTGAGTTTCTGGGCATCGTACGCTTTGAACTTGGGCAGTGCGTCATCGATAAAGGTGAAGGGCACGCGCTTGTGTGACACTTTGATTTTTCCAACGTATAACACTTCAAAAAATTGAGAATTATTGGCAGATATATCCGGTAACGAAGACAAGCTCGAAGATACGCTAGCACTGTTTTGGATATTTCCTCCACTGCTCGAATGATTTAGCCCGCTAGAGAAGCTTTTTGAAGTAGATAAACGTCCTTGTGATGAATATATCTGGCCATAATTGTTAGCACCATTCTGACTATGGGACAACGTCGGACTGTTGTCGTGATGTGCATTCCGCATTTGCTCCGATAGTTTTAAGTTGGACGCCGGGGTTGAATGAATCTCTTGGCCACGTAATGCTTTATGGATGTCGTTTGAGTTTCCACTACCCGCCACAATACTTTGCGGGATACTACCAACTGATGTGCTACCAAACGAGGCAGGCTCACGCATTTGTTGCATTAGTTCTGCCATCTGAAACAACCAGAAAAAGGGTGCAACACATAACACGTGAGAATACGGTAAATATCGAGGCCGCATAGAACTTGACGGCCGGCGGTTGTAGACGTTGCAGCCTACTGTTAAGGTAATGTACATGTAATGTCTTCATGCGTATATATTTGCATATTCATATGCAAAACACACTTGTTACCCTACAAGCGGAGATTACAATTTAGTTGTTTGCGTATTGATGATCTTCAGTAAGCTGCTATTTATACCTTTTTAACGATCATATACGTTGCGTTCCTTTTCAGCAGCACAAGGTTGTCCTAGGAGAATGTCCAGAAATTGTTAACCAACGATTTACGTTTTTTATAACATTATAGCAAACTTGAATTCTATCGTTAATGTGTTCACACTTTACTCTGTGAAGAATTAGTTGTGAAGAGTTAGTTATTCTAACAAAATCGCAGTTTCCACAAACTGATAGAGTAAAAATAAGTGTTGTCAACGGTTAATTATAAGTGTTAACCCGTTGTATGTGATGTTATTTAGCTGACGGTCGCTTATAAGAATATAATAGAGAGCAATAAACGGGTTGATTCAGGTTTCAAGCAAAAAACTAAGAATAAGAGTGTACTTGCCGAAAATCAATTTTTACCTCTCAATTTACAATATTTGCGTTTCACGGGTGCGCAATTGCAAGCATTAGGATGTCTGTATCAGACCCATTTTTTTAATTACAAAGTTCACTGAAAAGCTAGTCCATGTAAATTGATAGCAATGCAATGCAATGTTGAAGCGGTCGTAGAGAAAATTTAGGACATCTGAGATATCTAATCCGATGTACGAAATGCGAAAGAAATGTGATTAAAAGACTAAGTAAATAAGATACATTATTTGTTCTTGACAAATCCCAGGCGGTTAAAACTTTGTTCATATGTTCGCTAATTTTTATTCATGATGCACATAGTTTCTGCCTTAATCTTCTAGTGCCCAAATTTTTATTTTCTGTTGAAAAAATTCTAAAACGCTCTCCTTATGCTTTGATTTAGGAAAAAAAAACAATTCATACAGTTCATACAGTTCATTTAAAAAACCAGTTTGTTTATTTGTAAAGTTGTGAAGTCCATTACAAAGCTTGGTCAGGCAGGGCAGAGCAGGACGAAAAAAAGTTGTGAAATCAAGTAGTTTATAAACATTCTTTTTTTTGGTAGAATGTTCGTTTGGTCCTAACAAGCTTGCGAATATAGGTTAACGTTACACTTAATGCGATCGCCTGATGTGCCTGATTTGTTCCTATCATATTCCGGAGAGGGTTCTATCATACCTAATGTCAGAAAAATATTAAAGTAGATTAACTTTAAGCCATTTGTTTGGTTTGGTAAGCTTCTCAAGAATTCCAATGCAAATTTTTTAAAGCCAAGATCCTATTCAGCAAAATTGATTTTACCTTTAGTCTCCATAATATTTTTGGGTTTTAAAGCACTTCGCTGTAATTTCTTCGTACCCACATCACATTTATGTCCAAACTGCATAGTAGCGTCAACAATAGCAATAGGAATGCCAACAAAATTACGAACAGTAGTCTTATTATCCTCGTTATTAATTATGCCAGATGTTGTCCTTTTGAAAAACATTGTTCACCAGTTAAAAAAACCCAAATCAATTCACCTAGCGGTGAGACCCAGCCTTTCTCATTCAAACTTATTACTTGTTAAAACAGATTTACACGAACACTCCAATTTTTAGAGATAAAGAAGAAATCCACCTAGCGGTGAGACCCAGCCTTTCTCATTCGAACTTATTATTCGTTAAAAGAAATTTACATGAACACTCTAATTTTTAGAAAAATATACACCATGATAATTTCTGCTGGATTTATTGTTCACTCTAAACAACAAACTTTTGGTAGCCAACAGCACAACTATTCCGACCTTAACACATACACATGTAAATAGCCCACACACATACACATGTAAAAAAACACCTTAACACATACACATGTAAATAGCATGAAATAAATATGTTTTAAATATATGACGCGAATTTTTTTTTGACGTGGGACTACGTCATTGTTTACTATACTGGGATGCATTCTGAAAAATTTTAAATGAAACTGGCAAATGTTTCGTCAGAATTCAAACGTTAATAACAGCATAACCACATGATGGATAACAATGACCAGTATGTTGTTGGATAGAAAAAATGTAGAACAATTTTGTAATATGCTAGTTATCACTCTAATTTCATTGCTAAGGGGTAAAATTGATAGAAAGTTTCAATGACAAATTTAAGCGAATAATGAACCAATTACATGCAAGCATTCCTAGCACAGACGACGTGAATGGACACCATCCATTCCCTGTGATATTCTCTGTATCAATATCGAAATAAAAATTGACAGAGTCTCCCCGTCCCAATAGGTCAATTTATTTTTGCTTCCATGAGCTTAGACTAATATGATGTCTCGAAGGTAAAAGTTTTCCGAAAAGTTTGAAACAATCCCCATCCTTGAACAATTTCTATACCTGCTTTCAGAACCTAATAAAAACTGATGTCTTGAAAGAAAACATGCCGGTAAAGGCAACAGTACCAGTGGAGTGAAGAGCCGCAGGTCTCTCGTCGTCTATGATTGCAGCGGTACTCTTCTATTCGTACATTTCACCTGGTACACTTCTATTCGTACTGCAACGCTATTATTCGTACTGCAGCGGTACTATTCGTACTGCAGCGGTACTATTGGTATTGCAGTGGTACACTTTTGTTCGTACATTTCTATTCGTGTGCAACCGAAAAAAACTGCAATGCTGCTGTTGATGGTGATTGAAAGTTTATCCTATAAATATGATTACCATAAATTGTGTAATATCGGGTTGACAAATTGCTTTTTGGCTTGTAATATTTTCTAAATTATTTTACTTTCTTTTTAACAATTCATCTGTTTTCACAATTTAAAATACTGTTTGGAGCGAAAACTGAAAAGGCTTGAGTTTGCCTGTGATCTGTAGAGCTCGTTATCGAGAACTATAGTATCATTAGATCTCTCTCGTAGTTCTAGATCGTTATCTAGAACCAATTCTGATTAGTGCACGCTCTTAAACATTAGGTTCAATTCCTAATCAAGTCCAGATAATTTTCGGGTTGGAAACGTTCTGGATGAGCCTTGGATTGGAAATCCGTCAATTTTTTTTTAATTATTGGTATTCATTTGAAGGGTTACTATGTCTGAAATTAATAACCAGTCCGTTATTTGTTTGCCAACTGGTTACATTGCATGTTTTTAAAAATATCTCATATAGATAAATCGTCCAGCTCAAACCGATGTAGGGGTATGAGGTGGGACCATCATCATCATCATCATCAAGAATTGTAAGATTTTGCAATGAATCTTTATTTAATTTTATCTTCGATATTCACTAAATAACCGTGACCGGATAGTATCGAAAGAGTAAATTCCCGAATATACACATTTATAGAAAAGTAAGAGCCTACGAATGCTTGTGAATTTTTGGATTATTTACTAAGATTCATTCAGAATCTCTTTTTACATTTCAAAATTGTTAGATGATATATTATTATTCAAAGCTTTACCATAATAAACGTATATTAGCTGTCTTTGTAATACAGCGAATGCAGTTGCAGGCAAATGGAAACAATTGTCAAGCAAAAAACAAAAATGGAATTGTTCATTGCTACGATTTTTTGTTGGAACTTGTTAATAATTTTGTTTAACATATCTTCTTAGGGGCTTTCATATTATTTTCAAAGTAAGATCCATATTATAGATTTGATTTAATCAGAGTTAAATAAGACAAAACCATTCATTATGATAACGTAAGTATTATGATATTTGGTTTTTGAGGATATAGAGTTAATTCTGACTTTTACGCATTACGAGAAATTCTTGGTTTTTCTTCAACAAGCACGATACGCTTGTGTCTTGTCAAATACATGTTGATTGCACAAAAAAATACTACAGGCCAGTGCTGATAAAAGTCATTTTCCCCAGCAAAATTCTTCGAAAATTACAGCCAATCATTTTCAATTTTCACTTCCAATGATCGCAGTACTCTTTCAGATACACTGGATTTTCGTCCTAGTAACGTGCTGTTAAACTTAGATGAAATAGATCGCGCGCATCGTTCACGGTTACGGAATAAAATTTGACGACAAATCCAACCAGATGATCTTCACTACAAAGCGAAAAAGAAAAACAAACAGTCCACTCAACCAGAATAAACCTCACTGAAACACTTTTTCACTGACACTGACCGATGCCTTGACAATCTTCGTTAACTGATAAACTGATTTTGTTGTCTTGCTTTCATCGCATGGAATATAATGAGATGTTTTGACAGTTCACTTCCATGCAAAAAGCGGGAAGGGAGAACTCTGAAAGGATTGTGAAAAAATAACGTTTATGGATGCTTTTTTTCACTTTCACTCAAGAGTGTCAACAAATATCAACCCTGCTACAGGCATAATATCGCCAAATAAAAACGATATTCTTTCGGGTGTTGTTGAATATATTTCGAAAATTGATTTCCAGGGGAGGCTGAAAATAAAAATACGTACAGTCGCTGAGCAAACACATTGATTCTGTCTGCAGACTCTGTATATTTTGTAACAAAAAATCCCCTAATTACAGTGTTTAGTACCACGTCATCATTTCATAGAACCCTAGGGCTGTATACCTTGTTTTATTTTTTTTTTTTTATCATGGTATAATGAAAACGCCACTGTACTCATATATAAAGTCGGACTCAATTATATATAGACTCGATTGTATATCATTCTATTATATATCTTTTTAGCTTTTTAAAATTTTAGTAGGACTTTTTTCCTTTTTAAATATGACTTTTCTAAAGCTCAAATCAAAATTCTAAGAGTTTATCCACCTATTAGGGGCCATCCACATACCACGTGAATAGATTTTTAACGATTGATGAATTGGGGCAAAATTGACATGTTGCTGATATTTTACGTGGATCAGACACCTACCAATCGATTCCTGAGACTTTTTTACTTAATATAAGACATAATTTGACTACCACTTTTAGATATTAGCACATTACCATTACTGCTCATACATATTCGATATTATTTCGCTTCACCATGCCAAAACCGTTTTTGTAGAATCACCGTTTTAAGCTAAGGTTTTGTCCGATTTAGGATTTGGTTTTTTTTCGAAAGATGGGTAAGAAGATGCTAATATGTGGCTTAAAAAAAATGGCGTCGAAAAAACATCGAAAATTTCTGATTTCTCAAAAATTCAAAATGGCGCCATTGTCGCCCCTTAAGTTGAAATCTGGTCAAACTCTGGGAAATTAGGTTTCACATCAAAATACACAAAAAATTATATATAGAAACCAAAGCAGAAAAAGTCAATTTTTGTTGCACTGTGTTATATTCAAATGAAACGGCAACCTCTATAGGTTGCCCTATGGCGGCCAAACCTTTCATTTGACAATAAGATCGCTGAAATAGGTTCATTTTGAACTAATTTTGAAAAAAAAACGTTCTGTTTTTTCTTCTGTTCATTTATACACATACTTCACAGCCGACTGTTTAGTGTACAGGACAATTGCGGGGCTAGCGCTAAGATCCTACTGACACTAACAGTCTCTTCCGAGCCGAGACTCGAACCTACGACGACTGACTTGTTTGGCCAGCATTGTACCTCGAGACCATCTGGGAGTGTTTTATTAATTATAAAATTCATCAGTTAACCCTCAACTAGCCCGTTCATTTGATATCAACATTGTGGAAACTGGATGTGTAGTTTCTGAAATAATGAAGTTTCGTGATTTTCACATGTAGATACATTACAGACAAAGTTACAGTCCGATTACAGTACAATTCAATATGGTGTTATGAGGCAGCTAGACTTTTCTTTTGACACTAATTTTGTGAAAATCGGTTCAGCCATCACTGAGAAAAGTGAGGGAAGTCTTCGGAATGTTTTTTTTTTCATAGCTAAATTTCACATTTTCAAACATAATAGGCAAAGTAAAAATCCGTAAAAGTCAATAGGGTCTTATGGGGCAACTAGACCTTCCATATAACATTGATTTTATGAAAATCGGTCCAGCCAAAAAAATAAAAACCAAAAAAATAAAAAACAAGTGTTTACTGCACACAGCAAAATATTTTTTATCGATATTTACGATTTTTTTTTGTCTTTAGCAAGCAATTTATCGGTCAAACCAGCCTTAAACAACGAACAAAGTGTTTGGGTAGATAGTTGAGAGTATACTAAAAAGACACGAGTTGGAGTAAGTAAAAATGCTTAATAAAGATTTATAGTGATTTTAGTGGGCCTGGGAAGTGCCAATAAACGAGTTTTCTGCTTCAAGTGGTATCATACTCTTTAGCAATCGAGAGAGTTGCAATTGAATATTCTTAGAAATATGAACACCAATAAAACCGCCAAGGATTTTTCAAAGAATATGTCACTCCTTTTGATTTTCATACGAGAATTAAATTTCTGACTCAATTTCGAAAAGATAAAAGCCAAAATACATTTTATTCAAAATTTTCAAATGTTGAATCATTTTATTGTTTTCAAGAAAAAGGTATTATTATGTGTTTATTTTTTGAAAAACTGAGATTGGTTTAAATTTAAAACAAATTTTCTTGTATGCTATCTTATTGAATACAGACATTAAGAGTGAGTATTTACATATATGGTATGATATTTTTATTTTGTTATTTATAGGTATAAAAATTACACTTACACTTTCATTTAATAATGATGGTAAATGTTATACTTATCATCAAGGGTTCGTAATACTTTTTCGTTTTCAGATTTTTAGTAGCACTTCGTTAATACTCTTCGTTTTTTTTTTTATTTATCCATTTCAACTGCCTAACAGATCCCAAATGTTACTTTCAACATCAAGACAATGGTTTTTTTTATTATCAGAAATATTTATGCAAGGATAGATATCACAAATTACAATGCAATTCCAAGTTTATTTTTCTTTGTTATCATCTTCGTCCTGATAAATATTGTCTATTTTAAATATGCACTTAGCATGGCCCAAAAAAATTTACACTAGCTAAAGGGACAAATCGAATTAGAGTCAGGAACGGCTTAATCAGCGGCGCTGTTCTGATTCAGTCGAATAGAACGGGTATCGAACCTTTGAATTTGGATCAATATCGACAATTCCAATCACGGAAACGGAAACTCAGATTCCAGCTGCCTTACGAATATTCAAAATATCGTTCATCGTAGAGGAATCTTTGAACACCTAAATTTCAATCGAAAAAATTATCTTAAATTGTAGCCACTCAGGTGTCATTTGGGCGTGGAAAAACATTCCCGACAAAACAGATGCAAACTGCACAAATAGATTCGGGGTGATTGGAATAGTGTTCCTCGATTGGGAACTTCAATTGATGATCGTTAAAGTTTGCCAAATCTCTTTTATAATCTGCAAAAAAGTGCTAACAGGGAAAAGATAAAGTACAAGTTGATATAGCAAAGCAAAGCAAAGCCTTGGTGCTACATTCCGTATCAGAACTCGACCTTCTGTTTATTATACACAGACTTCGCAGCCAACTGTTGAGTGTACAGGACAATTGCGGGGCTAGCGCTACGATCCTACTGACACTAACAGTCTCTCCCGAGCAGAGACTCGAACCTACGACGACTGGCTTGTTAGGCCAGCATCGTACCTTGAGACCAGCTAGAAGATGCTGCAAGTTGATATATTAATGGTTATACTTCATTTTACTCATTTCGAGTATTTCGTCTCAATACACAGGAGGCTGCATAAGCTGCTTAAAATATGTTCCATACTCTACTTCATACACTCATTCTTGCTAATACACTTCTCTAACAATAAGTCGACCATCTGTGCATTGTTTTTCTCTAACAACAATAATAGTTACTTACTTGATTGACTGGTATTTTGTAGCAATAGTAATATATAAAATTCAGAAAAAAAAACAACGTGTTTTTTTTATTTAAACGTTAAAACAGATTATTCATAATACTATATATTATAATAATTATAATAATTTATAATAATGTATTACATGATTTGTACACAAAATTTGCACTTTCGTCTAAACTCATTCAAAGTTGATCGAACAAGTTGAAAATGTTTTGAATTAACTCAAAGCAAACTTTAAAGTAAACTGCCTTAAATTTGAAAAAGATAAGAGAATTTTTTTCGTGGAATATATTTTTTTCTCTTTATGGAAATCCTCACTGCGACTAGAATCGTTGATCGATTGTGATACTCGAGTATCTGCTGTATCCCGTACATCTATTGTTAGCAATACCGCTATTGAGAAGTGGCATGCTTGTTTTTATTTTATCCGTGCTTGTGTGTAATACGATTTTACCCTTTTTTGTTTATAAAAGGGACTTATTTTGTAAAGAGGAAATCACACCAAGGTATTATAAAACTCAGTGTAAAGAAGGGGTAAGTGATGGAGAAACCTGAGAATAAAGCCATGCAGTCATTTTCTTGACATCAAATGGCCAGATTTTACTAAGATTCGAGTCCATGACCATCCACTGCAGAAAGCGGACTCTGTAATCTTAGACTAACAGACGCGACATTGTAGCTTAACTCCTTCGCCACAAAAGCGATAATTTCAAATTTCCAATAATAATCATCGCGCGACAACACCGACGGGGGCGCTGTCATGCAATCTCATACATATTTTATGATCCCAATTTGACACATGCACGTACGCTAGCGCTAATATGTGGCTTAAAAAAAATGGCGTCGAAAAAACATCGAAAATTTCTGATTTCTCAAAAATTCAAAATGGCGCCATTGTCGCCCCTTAAGTTGAAATCTGGTCAAACTCTGGGAATTTAGGTTTCACATCAAAATACACAAAAAATTATATATAGAAACCAAAGCAGAAAAAGTCGATTTTTGTTGCACTGTGTTATATTCAAATGAAACGGCAACCTCTATAGGTTGCCCTATGGCAGCCAAACCTTTCATTTGACAATAAGATCGCTGAAATAGGTTCATTTTGAACTAATTTTGAAAAAAAAAACGAGTGAATTTAAAAAGTCATTGGAACACGTTTCTTTTCACAACTTTTGAACCTCCGATTCGGAACTCGACCGTCTGTTCATTTATACACATACTTCACAGCCGACTGTTTAGTGTACAGGACAATTGCGGGGCTAGCGCTAAGATCCTACTGACACTAACAGTCTCTTCCGAGCCGAGACTCGAACCTACGACGACTGACTTGTTGGGCCAGCATTGTACCTCGAGACCATCTGGGAGTGTTTTATTAATTATAAAATTCATCAGTTAACCCTCAACTAGCCCGTTCATTTGATATCAACATTGTGGAAATTAGATGTGTAGTTTCTGAAATAATGAAGTTTCGTGATTTTCACATGTTGATACATTACAGATAAAGTTACAGTCCGATTACAGTACAATTCAATATGGTGTTATGAGGCAGCTAGACTTTTCTTTTGACACTAATTTTGTGAAAATCGGTTCAGCCATCACTGAGAAAAGTGAGGGAAGTCTTCGGAATGTTTTTTTTTTCATAGCTAAATTTCACATTTTTAAACATAATAGGCAAAGTAAAAATCCGTTTGCAAAAAAAAATCAATAGGGTCTTATGGGGCAACTAGACCTTCCATATAACATTGATTTTATGAAAATCGGTCCAGCCAAAAAAATAAAAACCAAAAAAATAAAAAACAAGTGTTTACTGCACACAGCAAAATATTTTTTATCGATATTTACGATTTTTTTTTGTCTTTAGCAAGCAATTTATCGGTCAAACCAGCCTTAAACAACGAACAAAGTGTTTGGGTAGATAGTTGAGAGTATACTAAAAAGACACGAGTTGGAGTAAGTAAAAATGCTTAATAAAGATTTATAGTGATTTTAGTGGGCCTGGGAAGTGCCAATAAACGAGTTTTCTGCTTCAAGTGGTATCATACTCTTTAGCAATCGAGAAAGTTGCAACTGAATATTCTTAGAAATATGAACACCAATAAAACCGCCAAGAATTTTTCAAAGAATATGTCACTCCTTTTGATTTTCATACGAGAATTAAATTTCTGACTCAATTTCGAAAAGATAAAAGCCAAAATACATTTTATTCAAAATTTTCAAATGTTGAATCATTATATTGTTTTTAAGAAAAAGGTATTATTATGTGTTTATTTTTTGAAAAACTGAGATTGGTTAATATTTAGAACAAATTTTCTTGTATGCTATCTTATTGAATACAGACATTAAGAGTGAGTATTTACATATATGGTATGATATTTTTATTTTGTTATTTATAGGTATAAAAATTACACTTACACTTTCATTTAATAATGATGGTAAATGTTATACTTATCTTCAAGGGTTCGTAATGCTTTTTCGTTTTCAGATTTTTAGTAGCACTTCGTTAATACTCTTCGTTTTTTTTTATTTATCCATTTCAGCTGCCTAACAGATCCCAAATGTTACTTTCAACATCAAGACAATGGTTTTTTTATTATCAGAAATATTTATGCAAGGATAGATATCACAAATTACAATGCAATTCCAAGTTTATTTTTCTTTGTTATCATCTTCGTCCTGATAAATATTGTCTATTTTAAATATGCACTTAGCATGGCCCAAAAAAATTTACACTAGCTAAAGGGAGAATTCGAATTAGAGTCAGGAACGGCTTAATCAGCGGCGCTGTTCTTAATCAGTCGAATAGAACGGGTATCGAACCTTTGAATTTGGATCAATATCGACAATTCCAATCACGGAAACGGAAACTCAGATTCCAGCTGCCTTACGAATATTTAAATATCTGCAAAAAAGTGCTAAATATCTGCAAAAAAGTACTAACAGGGAAAAGATAAAGTACAAGTTGATATAGCAAAGCAAAGCAAAGCCTTGTTGCTACATTCCGTATCGGAACTCTACCTTCTGTTTATTATACACAGACTTCGCAGCCAACTGTTGGGTGTACAAGACAATTGCGGGGCTAGCGCTACGATCCTACTGACACTAGCAGTCTCTCCCGAGCAGAGACTCGAACCTACGACGACTGGCTTGTTAGGCCAGCATCGTACCTTGAGACCAGCTAGGAGATGCTACAAGTTGATATATTAATGGTTATACTTCATTTTACTCATTTCGAGTATTTCGTCTCAATACACAGGAGGCTGCATAAGCTGCTTAAAATATGTTCCATACTCTACTTCATACACTCATTCTTGCTAATACACTTCTCTAACAATAAGTCGACCATCTGTGCATTGTTTTTCTCTAACAACAATAATAGTTACTTACTTGATTGACTGGTATTTTGTAGCAATAGTAATATATAAAATTCAGAAAAAAAACAACGTGTTTTTTTATTTAAACGTTAAAACAGATCATTTATAATACTATATATTATAATAATTATAATAATTTATAATAATGTATTACATGATTTGTACACAAAATTTGCACTTTCGTCTAAACTCATTCAAATTTGATCGAACAAGTTGAAAATGTTTTGAATTAACTCAAAGCAAACTTTAAAGTAAACTGCCTTAAATTTGAAAAAGATAAGAGAATTTTTTTCGTGGAATATATTTTTTTCTCTTTATGGAAATCCTCACTGCGACTAGAATCGTTGATCGATTGTGATACTCGAGTATCTGCTGTATCCCGTACATCTATTGTTAGCAATACGGCTATTGAGAAGTGGCATGCTTGTTTTTATTTTATCCGTGCTTGTGTGTAATACGATTTTACCCTTTTTTGTTTATAAAAGGGACTTATTTTGTAAAGAGGAAATCACACCAAGGTATTATAAAACTCAGTGTAAAGAAGGGGTAAGTGATGGAGAAACCTGAGAATAAAGCCATGCAGTCATTTTCTTGACATCAAATGGCCAGATTTTACTAAGATTCGAGTCCATGACCATCCACTGCAGAAAGCGGACTCTGTATTCTTAGACTAACAGACGCGACATTGTAGCTTAACTCCTTCGCCACAAAAGCGATAGTTTCAAATTTCCAATAATAATCATCGCGCGACAACACCGACGGGGGCGCTGTCATGCAATCTCATACATATTTTATGATCCCAATTTGACACATGCACGTACGCTAGCGCTGTAGTAATACAAGAAGCAGCGCAATAACGGCAGCAGATGGAGTGTTGCTAACATAAAGTACCAGTATCACTTGAACGATATCTGTTAGTCTGTGATAAGAGTTCAAATTTCATTGTTGAGTAATTTTTTTTGTTAAGGTGGCTTTTAGTCACAAGCTAATTCATCACCACTATCGAATTACAAAAATTTTAACTCAAGAACTAACCGTTCGCAACAAACAGAGTTCTTGTCTCGCCTATCAAAATGAATATTTTTTTGGGGAAAAGTATGTTTTCACGGTTTTTGAGATTTTTATTACTTAAGTTTAACTTTGTAAGATCCTCTAGATATTATTAATTCAAATTCAAAATAAAAAGGTACTTCAACTAGTTTTCTGATAATGATAACTTATGCTCTTCCTCCGTTTTAATTTATGTATGTTCCTATTGTCATTTGAATCGTTTAGTTCGCTTAGAAAACTGAGAAAGAATGATGAGCATTACTTGACATACAAAAATCATGAACCCAGTCCTATATTTCATCCACACGCGATACATTGGATTTAGCTTGAAGACCAGAGAAATGTGAATGATTTTCAAAGTATATTTGAATGTAGATCAAACATGTTGGAACCTAGGAGCTAGATTTTCTGTCGGAAGAAGTTTCTCTAAGTCAAATATTGCCTGTTTCTTTTAAAACAAAACATGCCGAATTCGTCGCAGGAGTCGTCGCCATAGGGGAACAACGGGCAAGATTGTCACAATAGAGAAATTATTCATTATTCTGCTCAAAACACAACATTTCAACCAACGATATTCATAATATTCGACATTGACTAATGCTTCTCATAAAATAATGCGAAACATTTGCATATTAGTTTTCGCTAAAATAAAAACAGTCTCGAAGACCACCATTTCACAACGTGCATATGAAACGGACAGGTTGTGCTGGTAAGACGGGCCTATGAAAGACTCTAGCAAATTGCTCTTTTATACGGGACGACGCACTGCACAAAAAAGCATGTGTTTAAACCTTACCGTCCCACAGTGGTCGGAAGCCGGAAAAAACCTCGATTTTTCATGTCAATATTTTTGATGTTTTGCATTTTTCTGAAGATTCTCAAAGTGTAAATGACCTTTTTCCAAAGTTTCATGACAATCGGTTGAGATATCAATTTTTAATCGCACTTTGAATGTTGCTATATCAGGCAATTTCGATGATTTTCATGTTTGAAATCACAATTTTTAGCTCAACTTCAAACACCTGAAACTTCTTCAGTTTTGATCCGATTTTGATTCAACAAGTTTCATTTTGAAGGGAAATTTGTGTACTTTTTGGATGATTTTCAAGACTTTCCAAAAATATAACCAATTTCTCAATCGAGGTAAAACATATTGCAGGGAAGCTAAAAAATCATGTATTTCTAATTTCATTCCTACCGTACAGTCTTGTGAAACAGTTCGGAACGATCGGATAACCAACATTCAATGGGAAATTTATTGTACTTTTCAGATTTTTGGGTCCCGTTTTGCACATCGTTGCTCATAGGGAGATATTTTGAAAATAATTCTATGGAGACGTATATTCAGTCAGTTGTAGTCAGTTGTAAAATATTCAATTTCGTATATTTAAACAACATGATTGACCTGGAAGTATATATGAAGTTTTTTCCAGAAGTTTCAAGCGTTTTTATATAAACTTGTAAACCGCTTTCAGTACTGATGTATAAAGAGAGAATAAGTTGAATTGATGAGAAAAAAACATATCGTCTTTTATATTTCCAATGACGTTGAAATTAACTACGATACTATCTCATAATTTTCCTTAAAAGGCATCTAAATTGTCTAGCTAGAAAATTTTCATAATAAAATAAATTGAATTATGATGATTCTTGCACCACCTTTATTCAGAAAGGAGTACCCTAAGAAACAAACAAAAAAATGCGATTCTAAAGTTTTTCGATGAAGAACAAGTGTGGGAACCACCCTAATATTCATCTGAGCACCTATATTCTTCCCGTCGCTTTCATTTCGCTCTTCTCATCGCTCTTAAGTTCCGACTACTCGACTTAATTAAGAGGTAAAATAAAACTACTTTTACTTAAAACAAAGTTAAATTTAACAGTTAATTGAACAAATAAGAGCAATGAGTTAAATGTAGGTGTTGAGATGAATATAAGAGCAGTTCTCCTATCAAAATTTTAAGCAATATTGAAGCAAAAACAAGAACCTAATCATGAGAAAGGTCTAACGGCACTTTAGGTGCATAAATTGCTATTTTCGACATTTTCTGACATCAGAAATGAGTTCACCACTCCAAAATTGTAATAATATGTAATTTCCAATCATATAGAAAAGACTTTTAGGTTTTTTCCGACTTTTGTATAGAGACCTGCCACTGTGCGTCCGCCGCGCAGATAGAAACATTCACATCATTTACATTTTGTATATTTAAAGGTTTTAACATCGTTTCTAATGTTGATTTTTATTTCAAATGCGAGTTAATGACTATAGGTTTCATTTCGCATGCTAAGAATACTGAAAAAAGTATAATAGATGGTGCTATCGACGTTTTCTCAGACTGCCCATTGTTGTGTCTTGCCCAAGAGGTCAACTATTTCTTGGATCACTATGATTTCCATAAAAATAACATTTTCACTAAACTATCTTCACCCACATGTTTCAAATATGCTTAATGATTTCAATGTCATTGAAAACTATATTTTTCTGAAGTTTCACCGCAGCAGAAGCTTGAATTCGTCCGGGCGCTGCTTTGCTGTTGAGGGTGTTGTTTTGATTATTTCTCTAACTAATAACTAGAGACAGTGGTAATTCGCGGCAAAAAAATTGAAAATTCGGTGGCAAAATAGAAAATATTCAAAATTCGCGGTAATTTCGCGGCAACCCGTTCTTTAGAAAACGCCAAATAAAGTGCATTTTTTTTGGTAAAAACAATGAAAAAAACTGTTTTATTAAATTTAATATACGGTAATTTAACAGTACGATTCATGATTTCTTTGCAGTACGGACTACTGTGTCAAATTGTGTTCAATCATAATCACGTATTATTCCAGTTATTCTGACTCACGCTGCATTCCGCATCTACCGAGTTTCTAGGAATCGATAAATATTTATTTGCCAGCCGGAAAAGTTAAAAAAATACCGTCCTCGTTTCGAATACTTACCAAAATTATCAAAATGCAAAAATGCTTGCTACTTGAACTAAGTAGGTATAACCGTCCGAAAACAATTCAACTCAGACTGACAAAATCTCGTTGTAAGAAAGCAGTAGTACTATTCCATCTTATTGTTTGCGTAGGAGAAGGCCTCCCGTTGCCAACGAGGTGCCTATTGATCTTTAGATTTCTTCGTGTTGTTGGTTTTCGCGGCATTTCGCGGATTTTTGATAACTTCGCGGCCGATGCTGGATTTCGCGGAATTCGCGGCTTCCGCGAAATCGCGATTTACCACTGTCCCTACTAATAACCTATTGTTTCAATCTTCATAATATCTCGAATGGCATAAATTTGTGTTAATTTCAATGGTTTATACAGAAATAAGCAATGATCCATCTTGCTCGTCCTGTTCGTGTTGCCCGTTGTTCCTCTACAGTTTAAATGGCGACGAATTCGGCGCGTATTGTTTTAAATGAAACAGATAACATCCTCCGTTTTATTTATTGCTGTATAGACTGCATTTGTAGATAGGTGCAGTACATGTTTTGGATATTTTAGCAAAAACATTTGCATTTTAAATTTTCAGTACCGTCAGCTGGGGTGACATTGTACCAGTGGGGGTGAGATTGTGCCATCCAACCCATAACCTTCAGGCATCGCTTCCGGCTCCGAAAACTAGTCTTTCTTAATTAAGTAGTCGAGGAAATTTCAACTAAATAAAAATGGAATTCCGTAACGCTTGATCTTATTGATATTATTCCCTTCGTCTCTGAGGTATACAGTAATGATCTTTGAATCGTTCTAAATAAAAAAAGCGGTGACATGTAAGTTTTTTACATGGAAATGGTCGCTGATGTTCAGGAAAGTCATTTGAGAAAAAATAATAGGTATCTGATAACTGAAACTCGAGATATTTTTCACAAAACTACGTAAAACATGCAAAACTATGGTGCTTATTACGGGAGTCACTTCACGGTGAAATCAGAGTGAAGTGAACAAAATCCTATTACGGGACTCACGTAAGTGAGAAAAACGTCGCGAAGTGACATCTGCCGTGGAATCTGGGTTATTATGAGTGTCATATCAGTGAAGTGAAAACGGAAAAAGCGACGTTTCGCGTGGAATTATTTCACGACCATTTTGAACGGTGAAATGATTTCACGAAGATAGGGAAGTTTAAAAATCGATTGATTTGTAATCTAGTGGTAATATATATGGGATTTACTTGCCAATAACAAGGCTAATCTTTTTTTTTTTTCTTGAAAAAAATCGACTTTCTAGGACTTACAAATTTTTGAACTGCGGCCGGTGGAACGTAAGGGAAATACTTTCGAATTTCGTTTAGTGGTAGGGCTCAAAAGTTTCCTCTTGTCGAAAAATGTCCTCATACAAAATTTCAGCTCAATCGACTTTCCGGGACTTGAAATTTTTGAGCTGGGAAACTCGCTCATTTCACTTGTCCTATTCTCATTTTCACTTCACTGCCAATCTCACTCCACGGAGGTGATTTTTGTCACCTCACTTGAGGTGGAATCGGGAATAGGTCTCAAAAAGTGAAGTGAGCGTGAAAGTGAAATATATTCCACCGTGAAGTGACTCCCGTAATAAGCACCTATGACTTTTTAGGCTGAATTTACCTCTAAATCAAAACTCAAATCGATGACATGAGATTATTTTTTCATTAAAATGTTTGTTCATGTTCAGGAAGGATATTTGAGGAAGAATAATTAATAGCTGATTGCTAAAATTTGAGATATTATTCACAAAACTACGTGAAACATGCAAAATTATGACTTTTTAAGCTGAATTTGCGTCTAAACCAAAATTCAAAGGGATGACATGTGATTCTTTATTCATCAAAATATTTGTAATGTTCAGGCAAGACATTCGAGAAAAAAAATTATTATCTGAGTACTAAAACTTGATATATTATTCACAAAACTACGTAAAACATGCATGACTTTTTATACTCAAATAGTCTCCAAATCAAAATTCAAAGAAATGACATGTGATTCTTTTTTCATCAAAAAGTTCGTTGATGTTCAAGAAAGGCATTCGAGGAAAAATAACAGGTATCTGATTACTAAAACTCGAGATAATATCCACAAAACTACGTGAAACATGCGAAATCATGACTTTTCATACTGAATTTGCCTCTAAATCAATATTCGAATCTATGATCTATGATTTTTTTAAGATGAAATGTTCGTTGATGTTTAAGAAAGATATTTGAGGGAAAATAATGGGCACCTGACTGTTTGAATTTACATAATTTAAATTTAACTACGTGAAAAATGCAAAACCAAGATTTTTAGGCTAAATTCAGAATTCAAGGCGATGATATGTGATTTTTTTCAATGGAACGTTCTTTCATGATCAGGAATGACCCTTGAGAAGAAATGATAGGTATCTGATTACTGAAAATTAAGATATTATTCACAAAACTAAGTAAAACGTGCAAAATCATGAATATTTAGGCTCAATTTGTCAGTAAATCAAAATTAAAAGCTATGATATGAGATTATTTTCCAATAAAATGTTAGTTTATGTTCAGGAAAGACATTTGAGGAATAATAACACGTATCTTATTGCTAAAAGTTGACATATTACTCAAAAAACTTCGTATGTTGGAAGCATGTTTGGAGATGATTTTCTGCATACAAAGAAACACCTTAAAATACTCTCTTTGATTTTTTTTTGAAAAACATATAATACATGCAAAACTTTGTTTTTTCAAGCATAAACTCAAATCGCATCTAAATCAAAATTTAAAGCGATGACTCAGATTTTTCTTTCAATAAAATGTTCGTTGTTTCTTCAATATTTGCAAATATTTTCTTACAGAAAAACTCATGTTTTGAATCAGTGCGAGTCAAGCATGAACAATTTACATTTCTGATGTTCTCGTGGTTTTGTGAATAGTAACACATTACGAGATTCGATTTACTTTTTTACCTTTACCCAAACTAGATCTTGGAACATTTAGCTGGAGGAAAGGTCCCATTTCATTGGTTTGAACATAGATTGAGAGGCGACTTAAGCATTGGAAGTCTTTTTTATTCTACATAGTTTTGTAAATTAAAGCACAATTGTTAGTTATCAGAAAACCTTCGCTTCTTTTCAGACGTGTTCCTTGGACACCAACAAACATTTTCGTTTTGACAAAACTCACAAGCATCTCTTTAGATTTCATTATAGAGGAGAATTAAGCATGAATGGTCATGCTCAATTCTTCTTACTTTAATTTCATTCTTTCAATAGTTACATAAAAAGAGGTTTTACTGTAAACGATTGTCAAATAGCCCGAATATCACCCAATATAGGTATATTCGAAACTGGGATGACCCCACACAACGTTTTCCAAAACGGCGACTTCCGGCTTCAGAAAAATAACCCAAAGTGGTATTTGGCCAACCATTTCAATAATTCCGAAAGTGGAATTTCATACGTCGCACAGAGGAGTACGTAGAACAAAAAGCTGGCCAAAATAAGAAAAAAAGGTTTTTGACGCTTTTTGGTGCCGCTATATTTTTTTCTGCAGCTTAAATAATTGCTTCACAAAATGCCATCACTAGTTTAACGTTAAACGGTATGATCATATGTTGGGAGCGCTGTAAACATTGACAAATTTTCAAGCATTTTTTTGAGAATTGAGCCATTTATAGTAACAAGTTGTGCCAGGCGTCAAAAAAATGACAATTGATCATTATAGCTACTCTCAAGAAGTTTTCGAAATTAGTGATTTTTGCGTATTTTCGAGCGTTTTTAATATTAAAAAAGCTATCGAATCTCGCGGAATCCGATCATATAATCATCGGGGGAATAAAAGTTCATAATATCACGAATACATCCTCGCAAATATCTCATCCGGTAACGTCCGGATTGACATTTGCGACCCGTTTGAAAAATGTTGTTTTTGAGAAATTTCGACGTTAAGTGTTCACGCGTACATGGGAAATAGAAAAAAAAACTGACAAAGTTTCAGCTGAACAAAGATTATATGAGTTTAGTTAAGTAAATGAATTTCAACTAATTTAAGTTAACTGCACATTAACTTGATGCGCAGAATCAATAATCCGGGTAAATAACACTTCGCACAAAAGGTTTTTTGCAACCTACGTAAATTCCACGAGGCATCATATCTGTGAGCTTTAAATTGTAAATTCAAAATGAAGATATTTTGCCACATCATTTTTCTGGTAAATCCTTCGATTTGTTTCGCTGCCCATTTTGAGAACACAAATTATACGAGCGTATTACTTCATTTGCTCATCTGCTCACTAACATTAATGAAGACACATAGGCTATGTAAATGTAAACATTAAGTTGTGTGTGTTATATTTAGAGTTACTCTTTGATAAAATACTCGAACCAGCCACTTCCACATCTCACTTAAATATTTCTCAAAATATTGCTTAGTAGTAGCGAAAATAATTTTGGTCAGGTTTTCAGTCGAGTTACTCCTCTGTGCGTCGTTTGGAAATCCAAAATGGCGACTTCCAGTTAAACAGTCCAAAATCATAAAATACAATCCAATATGGATATTTCCGTTCTGTGCGTTCCCAAAATATTGAAGTATTTAAAGTGATGATGGACGTATAAAATGTGAAATATTTTTGAAGTAAGTTGTGCTAAAGCAGCAATGAATTATAAAAAATGATTCTTGAATTTAAAACCTTTGATCCCGAGCATCGCCGGGAACGTTCAACTAGTATTCAATAAAGATTGGTGTTGTGATCGCCATGGGTTGACTGATGGGTTTGTATGGTACAATCTCACCCCGGCTCGCGGTACTCTTGTTGTGGCACGTTTTCTAACAAACACAATGCTAATTTTCATCTCTTTGGTCAAATGGATGCCATTTGTATTATTCTTGAAAAACAACCCTTCTTTATACGACAAACTTCAAACACTTTCTGATATGTTTGGAGACAATCAAAACATATATGAACAACATTTTTCTTCTAAATAATGCTTCTCAGGTGCAACACTACTTCAATGATGGTGAAACTAGAAACAGAAATGCCCAGAAATAGATACGATTAATAGACAAGCTGTAGACAAGCACAATGTCAATCTGATTCCCTTGTATAACCAAAATAGCAGATATTTTGGCATCAGTTCAATAAAAATACTCTCTAGATATCAGGAAAAATAAAAAGGCACTGACGGTAAGACTTTAACTGATGATTTTTCTTTTCGTCAAAAACCCGGTTGACTCAGTTATAATGATAATATCAAATTACGCACGATGGGTACAGGTTAGTTTCTCGAGGGGTAGTGAATATTCCTCACCGCAGCCTTATATTGAACTTGTAACAGCATTTGTACCTGACCTGTAGAGATCGTTTCTAATCTATGTGGTCATTACGGAGGTTTATCAAAAGATTGCGAGAAACTATACAAAAAGATGGAAGACTTGACGGAAGACATGACGGCAAATCACGTGGTTTAATTTTTTATTTTACTATACATTAAAGCCACCGACGGCGTATTAGTAAAAATTAAGAAGTGTTATTTATTGAGATATATATAGGTACAAATTGTAAAACCGAAAACATCGAGAGCGTCACGAAAATTGCCTATTTTCAAATGTTTTAAACTCAGTCAGTTTCCAACGGATTTCGTTCATTTTTAAAGCAAAAATAATATACGAAAAACATACGGAAAAATATACCGCTTCACACCATTAAATTTATTAACCCCAATCGAGTGTATTTCCAAGCCTATTGCAAAAAATTTATTGACATAAGACGGGCTGTAGTAATTCTACGTTAACCTTGCGGTCGTGTCTTGTAAACAACATCTTCAACTTTTTTTCATTTATTAGAGTTTCTGAAACGATATTCTAGCTGTTACTATGTTACAAGATTAAAGCATTGGGGGTTATAGAACAAACCGGAGAAAAAATGAAGACAATTAAGAAACAAATATTAAGAGGGGTGTCGTTGTGTGGACACTCCGCAAAAGCTTCTTTCAAATCTAAAAACACGAAAAATTACTTTGTAAATTCTATGTTGGGCAGATCCAAATTATGTGAATTATCTTTTCAAAAATTACTCTCTACAACAGCGGTGGAGTACGCGCACTCCTAGAGGTACGTGAAAGTCTTCAGGGGGTACGCGAAAAAAATCAGTAATAGCGAACAAAACAATTTTTTATAATACTTCATTTGTTGTTCAAACTTGCTCTTGAAATATGACTGTAGCAATTAAATAAACCATAGTTAAATTTGAAACCTGAACTACCACAACATGACCTATCACTACTCTCTTCCACTCTGCGAAAACATTCCATGCCAGGGGGTACAATTGATTTGGAAAATATCGCCAAGGGGTACGCAGGCAAAAAAAGGTTGAGAATCGCTGCTTTACGAAAAGAATCGTAAGTAGTTGCATTTTTTCCTCTATTTTGAGTTGCGCTCACTAGTACCGAAATTAAAAGCAAACGGAAACATTAATTCATAAATACAATAGCATCTTTCCATATTTACTATGCTGTATTGGTATAAACGCGTACATTGTGATATGAGCTGTTGCGGAACAGAGTGGTCTATATGCCATCGAGCAAATTTGTCAGAGAAGCAATTTTCGAAAAGTCTCTGAAAAAAAATTCAGTTTAACGGATTCTTTCAAACAAAATATTCTAATATAAAGGTTGTGAAGTGGTTTGACATTTGAATACATGGAATTACCATTTTTTTTGGCTAAATAAGTGATTTTACCATACCAATGTACATAGACCACTCTGACTTCATATATATTTCACTGGAATCCTCGTATCGTTTCGGAACAGAGTGGTCTATGTACATAAACATGAATAAAAATGACGTTAGATCGTATAAAACGGCTAGTGTCAATGTTATATGATGTACATGGCATGTCACATGTATCATGTGACGTGTAACATTACATGTAACACAAAATGTTACATATTACATGATATTTGACATGTTACATTTTTCGTGTTACATTACGTGTAACATGTTTCAAATCACGTTAAATATGTTACAGGGCAAGTGACAAGTTACATATCACATGTTATATGTTACATGTCACATGTTACATGATGGTATTACCTCGATTTATGTACATAGACCACTCTGTTCCGAAACAGAATGGCCATTCTGTTTCAGAGGAAATTTCAACATGGTATAAATTAGCTTTAAAGTTCGATTTTTCGAAATTTTTCTAGTCTCCTAACACCAGCTTCTTGAGTAGATGCGGTTTATGTAAAAAACTCATTTTTGAAAACAATGGTCTTCAAACCACTCTGTTCCGCAACGGCTCATATAATGCATAGAATCAGAGAATGCGGGCAATAATTTTCCACAAATGATACAATGATGTTATGTTAAACAAATCTAAACATAATAATGTAAACAGCATTACTGTATAATGCTTCAATAATTATATATCAAAACATACCTTAAAATAATGTCGAAGAATATGTGGTAATATACAAATTTTCAATACGTATTGTAGATGTAGTTTTACTAGTTTGAAAGTTAAACGCAACAACTGACATAGAGATATTCTTTGTGTATTAACAACTCCTTTCAAGTTTACATTAAAACATCAGCAACTGCGTAAATTGAATTAACGTGGGGAAAATCATCGGGAAAACAACACAAAAATCTGACATAGTAAATCGAAATCACCGAAGGTTGGTTATGTGTTGGTCAGCTATTTTTATTCACTGTGGGCCTTTACCACGTTTTTCCATCGTTTGGAAACAGACAACGAGCATAATTTTTACAATGTTAAATCTCTATGATAATTCCAAAGCTTCAAAATTTATTATCGGGTTTAATTGAAAGTTTCGAATATCCAGTTTACATTCAAACTATAAGTAAACTATGGAAAACTCACGCTTTTTTTTATTCGCCCAGTAGATGCATCACTCCACGACGTGACCAGAATGTTATCCTTGTAGAGAGGAAGTGAGAACATTTCTTCTAGAAGTTCTTTATACAAACACCTTCGTGGATTATACCGGTAAATATTAGAATATTTTAACTTTCCTCAAAATATTGTCAGCTATCACTCTATGACAGCTCCAAGACAGTTGCCGGCATATTCAAAACTAATAAACTCAATTGAATCGATTTAGATTCAACAATTGACTTGTTTACATTCAACACTATTCAGGCGAGAATCATTAATTGATCCGTTTTTCGTACATAAAAAAAAACAACGCAATCAGCAGGGCAAAATTTTTACTTTCATATAGCTTTGTTTCATACAAACTTCGAATATTCTCTTGAAAACTCTAATTACACACTTTCTACCATTACTTGCAGATGAATGAATTACACTATGCACTAGTCCTACTGGCTAGAATTCCAAATTATGGTTGAACGATATAAATACTGTGTTCCAAGATATTATTTGTCACAAGGCATCCACCGAAATAACTTTTTCATTTACTCGCGAAAACCTTTCAATTTAATAATCTATTTGGTTTTTTTAATTCACTGTTGTGCATATATTCAATTACGCCCAATTCGCCCTACGGAAATTTGACCGACACAAGGACAGGTGGCATACGATAGCAACCGAAACGTTCGGAAAAGAAAATTTAACTGACTGGTTGTGTGGTGTGAAAAACAAATGCGGATTCAACACGAGTGAGAATTCATATGTGTGAAGTTAAACGTTCCTCCATGTAGACACGAAAGCGCGCATGCAGTGGATAGAAATGGGCGGAAAATGTTTGGGGATCGCCACGGTCAGTACACTACATACACAGTTTTGATCAGGTGGCAGTAGTATGAGTAAATCGTAGCGTTCTACCAATGAAATAGGATAAAATGTTTGCATTTGATCACAGCATTTATTACTTTGATGTAACGATTGTCAGGATATTATTGTGCATATAACCGACCCTCAGCATGTATGCACATGATCGGCATTCGACCAGTCTGAGTCCAAATGGAACACACCCGGAAAGTCTAATTCCATTCCGTAATGGAATCGAAACGGAAGAAGGCGTCAAGTAGAAATACACTAAGGTCGTTTTTTACGCGGGGGATGCGTTCCAAATTTGTATGGGCCCGCGTAAAAACGACTTTTTTGAGTTGCAAATATAACAAAGAAAAACGTCCTTAAACGTTTAAACCTCGTTTGAATATGATAGTGGCCAATCTAGAGACGAAAATGCAATATTTTAAATTTTGAATATTTACACCAAAAATTGTGAATCTTTTTGAAAACTGTTATATGATCACTCGTGGCCTAAAACGGAAAACGTGATTGAAATGAGGTCGATATCTTGTACCGTTTTTGAGTAATAGAGAAAACCAACCCGCGTAAAAAACGCGTAAAAACGACCTTACTGTACGTATATGCTTACAAATGTGAAAACTGATAGTATCAGAGATGAAGTGAGAATTTAGAGTGAATAGCGTTTTCTCACAATCCTATAAAATAGTATGAGTCAAATTTCATGAAACTACCGATGCCTAATGGTTGGGCTGACCAAATATTTTTGAGAGTAAAAACGGGAGGAATGGATTAGGGTTTTTATGTTCTACTTGGATGAACGAAGTTTACAAGTCAATCTTCCTAAATGTTGTGTTTGTTTAAGGGGCCATCCACATACCACGTGCACAGATTTTTAACGATTTTGACCCCCTCCCCTCCCCCTCCGTGGACAACTGCCCATATAAATTCTAAAAAAAATGTATGGACCGTGGACCGTGGACCAACCCCCCAAAGCTGTCCACGTGGTATGTGGATGGCCCCTTAAACAAACACAACATTTAGGAAGATTGACTTGTAAACTTCGTTCATCCAAGTAGAACATAAAAACAACTATTTATTGATTTGATAAATCTCCCTCATTCTGTTCAACGGAATACTTAGTTGACGATGAAATTTAGCGCAGTAGGGTGATTTTTGAAATTTGTCACACGGAAGATCGAAATTTTGCCCAACAATTATCATGGCTCTCATGGTAGTTTGGAAACTTATTTACCATTTCGGAAAATGTTTCAACTCAACGTTTTGTAACTGTCCCGGCTCTTTGTTCCATTCAGAGCCTGACAAAGTCAGTCGCTTTCGATTAAAAAGCCCTTGTATCATTTTCGAGCACTTCGTGAGTCACATGACACCCAGTCGAAAGCTCTTGCTGTGATTCTGACAACTGAAGGGCTTGAAATTGATACAAACGCTCTTCAATTGAAAGCGGAGATTATCACCATCACTCTCACATGACGATTCTCAATTGAAAATGACAATGAGCGCTGACGGAGACAGAAAGCGTGAACACTCATATGTAATTGTCAAAATGTGCGTGATGACAAAAGCAAATATATTTCCTTCCTTCTTTTTCGCATGCAAAAACCAAACAAATATCAGCAACACCGTCAACGCGAATTAGAAAACTACCATCAAACGACGCGATGCGGTGCTAATTTCAATTGAGACGCTGAAGGAAAGGAAAGAGTCTCTTTCTCCGTCACTCTCTCCGTCGATTGAAATAGCTATTAGTTTCATTTAAAACGATCCGATGAACAGCAGACGGAAACGAGAGAAAAAAGTGATTCGGTGCCAGTAGCCGAAAAAAATAAGGCAATCCACGGTTGACGTTTCACTGCTTGTAAGTTTGTTATTGTTACTGTTTTTCAAGCTGCAAAACCAAAACACGACCATAACCGAAATCTTTTAATGTCGGCAATAATATCAGATGTGTATTTTTGTTGTTGCATTTAGGATTGGCACTCGCGATACTAGAGCCAGCGATCGGATAACATTTGTTTTTCACGCTTCTGGTTCCAGATTGCATTCAAGTTGCGACCGATCGAACATACATAAAGCTGTCATAAGTTGAAAACAGACTGAAATCAGCTGATCGCAACTGTCTCGTGGATTGCCTTATCAAGTGAAAATGAAACTGTTCGAATCGAAATGACAGCGCGAGTATATCAGTTTCATTGTTTTGTTTCTAAAATGTAGAGACCTGGTTCCATCGAAAAGACTTGAAAGTTTCGGATCGGATATCGGATTTTTTTTTCAGCATAGCGCTGTTTATTGGTGCTTATTACGGGAGTCACTTCACGGTGAAATATATTTCACTCTCACGCTCACTTCACTTTTTTAGACATATTCCCGATTCCACCTCAAGTGAGGTGACAAAAATCACCTCCGCGGAGTGAGATTGACAGTGAAGTGAAATTGAGAATAGGACAAGTGAAATGAGGTTGTTTTCCAGCTCAAAAATCTCAAGTACCAGAAAGTCGTTTTTTCAGATAACACCAGATCTTGACGTGTTCTGCATTTCTAAAACATTCGGCATAAAAAAAAATGTTTTTTTTTCGGTATCGAACATTTCCTGAACTAGTTTGCATTTTTTTCATCGGGCAAAAAAATGAAAATTTGACCGCTTTAAGGCACGGAAGGTTAATAATTTTCTGGCGTCAACACAAGCAGACATTCTGTGCGGGATGCAATCAAATTCTGTTGTTGTCTAATTGTTACTTTATTTAGTAAACCCCCCCTCTGCAGGGGCAGCGCAAAGGCTGCGATCAGCATAACCGACATTGAATAATAAACTGTCCTGTTAGAACGCATTCACAAAAGCAGTTAGTTCGAATATGCAGAGCTAATATGAAGTCGATTCAATCAATCAGCATAAACAGAATTTCTTCGTCTCCCAGCTGCCAAGTTGCAACATGATGTAACACGCAACAGCGAGCAAACGAAATCGCTTGATGTTACAAACCGCAATAAGATACGGGTTAAAACCGTTGCGTGTGTGAGAGCACCATCGGTGTTTATTCGCTGGATACAAAAATCAAATGCGAATTGTGGGATAATTCGTCTAAAGAACATAAGGAAATGGTAAACCTGAATTGAAAGGCGTGGCCTATTACGTCGCACCCTTCGGCTATAAAAGAGTGTTTCTGGGAAAACTAGCTACATTCATTAGTCGGAAGGTGAATTGGATGGACCGTCCACAACGTTGACAGCAGTAACAGCAGATATCGGCACTCAGCAGTAACTGACCATAGCAGCGGGTTGCGCCTGTGGTTGCCTTCAAATTAAACAAATCACTTGCCCTGTGGTTGGTCATCACGGCTCAGGAGCAGCGCGGTTCTTCTCAGCGTGTGTCGCCAGACTGCCATTATTCCCCCCGTGTTGGGGCAGCATGAAGATTGCCATCAGGAAATCCAATTTTGAACATCAAAATGCCTTTTTTCAAGGCAAATAAACAAGTCATTGAAAGTTAATAATTTTTGTCGAAGCAAGCAAGCATTCTGTGTTGCATCCTAGCAATTTAAATTTGTCGCACCCGTCTAATTTACTGAATGTGAAATAGCTTCCACAGTGCATGTTGTCCGTGTATCTTAATTCCCCCAATGTTAGGGCAGCTCAAAGGTTGTAATTAGCAACCGATTTTGAACCGCAAAATGCCTTTTTCAAGGCAAATAAAAAAAATAATTGAAGGTTAATAATTTTCTGGCATTAACACAAGCAGACATTCTGTGCGGGATGCAATCAAATTCTGTTGTAGTTGTCTAATTTTCACTTTATTCAGTAAACCCCCCACTGTAGGGGCAGCGCAAAGGCTGCGATCAGCATAACCGACATTGAATAATAAACTGCCCTGTTAGAACGCATTCACAAAAGCAGTTAGTTCGAATATGCAGAGCTAATATGAAGTCGATTCAATCAATCAGCATAAACAGAATTTCATCGTCTCCCAGCTGCCAAGTTGCAACATGATGCAACACGCAACAGCGAGCAAACGAAATCGCTTGATGTTACAAACCGCAATAAGATACGGGTTAAAACCGTTGCGTGTGTGAGAGCACCATCGGTGTTTATTCGCTGGATACAAAAATCAAATGCGAATTGTGAAATAATTCGTCTAGAGAACATAAGGAAATGGTAAACCTGAACTGAAAGGCGTGGCCTATTACGTAGCACCCTTCGGCTATAAAAGAGTGTTTCTGGGAAAACTTGCTACATTCATTAGTCGGAAGGTGAACTGGATGGACCGTCCACAACGTTGACAGCAGATATCAGCACTCAGCAGTAACAAAGGATAGCAGCGGGTTGCGCCTGTGGCTGCCTTCAAATTAAACAAATCACTTACCCTGTGGTTGGTCACCACGTCTCAGGCCTCTGCCAGGCTGAGTTTCGTACGATAGCGGCGGTATTAGCGGTTGATGCATTTGCCAACACTTACTCCACTAAAGCCGTGTCTAATTTTCAATGTGAAAACACCTTTCTATTGTGTTGGCCGTGCGCATTAGGCCTCTGCCAGGCTAAACGCGAAAAGCGGCGCAAACCGATTCGCCCGGCCGTAGGTTAATGTACAGTGGTAAGTAGAGCTGTGTAAAAGTATTCTACTTCAACTTGCGGTCGTGGCTTTACACACAACCCTCATGTGATTTTTCTCACTTACGTGAGTCCCGTACTAGGATTTTGTTCACTTCACTCTGACTTCAACGTGAAGTGATTCCCGTAAGGGACCATCCATTAATGATATCACGCGTTTAGGGGGGGGGGGGGGGGGGTTACAATTGTGACATTTTGTGACAAATGGGGGAAAGGGGGTTAACTTAAGTGTGACATCACATTTAAACTCACAAAAAAAAAAGTCACATACCTAACCACAGAGTTCAACTCAGAACTATTTATGATATTTGCATCATTCATTTATAGTTCTACGATCCCTTTTTCTGCTTAAGATTTGCTTTAAATAAAATAAAAGACAAATTTTTTCACGTTAAAAAGCATAATGTTCGTTAATTATGTTTTACCATGCATGTTAGTTTCAGTTTTTATTTCAGTAAAATCGTTCTTAATAACTAAAAATTCATTCCTAACAAGATTCTCAATTTTCAATCAATTATGACCAAAAAAGGGGGAGGGGGGGAGGAGGATTGAAAACGTGACGTAATTAAGAGGGGGGGGGGGCAAGGAATTTGTGACAGCTTGTGACAAGGGGGAGGGGGGGAGTTAATTTTTTCCAAATTTTGCGTGACATCATTAATGGATCGTCCCTAATAAGCACCATTGTCTGGTGGTGAACAAATGGAGTAGGCTGATCACTTCCGTATGCTTATTAGCATATATCAAGATGGCTTGACAAAGTAATTTTTTTTAATTCTTTTATCACCAATATTTAGTGGTTAATTTGTGAGTTCGAAATCCAATTTGTGGTAATTTGTGGTTAAGTGGTTTCCGAGAAATTTTCAAAAAACTGAGTCAAGCCATCTTGAAACATGATTTTTCTTTAAATGAATCGGAAAACGATGATATATACATCAATCGAAAGCTCTTAGTTTGTGGTTCACGAAAATGTAATTTTTAACGTCATAATTACTAGTGTTTGTACAGAAATTTGTGTTTTATTGTTCACGTAGTTCTACGATTTGTTTATTTGTTGATGACGCTACTGTCCGCTAGTGGCGTTGGCTGTTTGCGGTGTTTGTCACTGCTATACTGAGCGTGCGTGTGGGGAATATGGTAAATATCGTAATTCGGGAAACTTAACCAACACACTTGCATTACAGGTAGCTTTACAGGCGCAGAATGGATATGTGTAAATTTGTTGTCAAAAAGGATACCGGTAACGAAAATGTACTTTCAAAGGAAAGCAATCCAAATTCGACGGATTATTTTTCAGAACCATAAGGAATGGCAAACAATAATTATCACTTTTTCATCACCTAGATTCTGAGAAATGTTTCGAAAACATTCAAACAAATGTTCAAATAAACTGCCGAGATCCAACTTAATGTTGCTCTTCTGTTATTTTTTCATGCATATGTGCTAACTTATGAGCAAAGTAATAAAGAAGATGTCTACTGTCCGCGGGTCTGTTAAGCTACTAGTGGCACCGTCGCACAGAGAAGTACCTAGAACAAAAATCTGGCCAAAATAAGAAAAGTTTTTGTCGCTTTTTGGTGCCGCTATATTTTTTTCTGCAGCTTAAATAAATGCTTCACAATATACCATCACTTGATTACCGTTAAACGGTATTATCATATGCTGAGAGCGTTGTAAACATTGACAAATTTTCAAGCATTTTTTGGGAATTGAAACAAGTTGGGCCAGGCGTCAAAAAAAAATGACAATTGATCAATATTATGCACCAAATGAATTCTTTATGTTCAATGCTAATAAACCGATTGATAAAAATTCCGATATTAAAAATTATAGCTACTCTTAAGAAGTTTTCGCAATTAGTGATTTTTACGTATTTTTGAGCGTTTTCAATATTGAAAGAGTTATCAAATCTCGCGGAATCCGATCATTTAATCATCGGGGGAATGGAAGTTCATAACACCACATCCTCGCAAATATCTCATCCGGTAACGTCCGGATTGACATTTGCGACCCGTTTGAAAAATGTTGTTCATGACATATTTTGACGAATACCTGCCTCATGCTTAAAACAGAGTTTAAGTTCAACAAAGATTAAATGAGATTAGTTAAGTGAATGAACTTCAACTAGTTCAAGTTAACTTAAAACTAACTTGATGCACAAAACCCATAATCCAGGTAAATAACACTCCGTCCAAAAGCCTTTTTCCAACCTACGTAGATCCACGAGGCATCATATAATCTGTGAGCAACAAATTGAAAAATCAAAATGAAGTTATTTTGCTACATAATTTTTCTTGTAAATTCTTCGATTTGTTTCGCTGCCCGTTTTACGAACACAAATTATACGAGCGTATTTCTTCATCTATTCAATAACATTAATGAAGCCACATAGGTTGTGTAAATGTAAACATCAAGTTATGTGCGTGATATTTAGAGTTACTCTTTGATACAATACTCGAACCAGCCACTTCCACTTCTCACTCAAATATTTTCCAACATGTAACTAAACAGTAGCGAAAATAATTTTGGCCAGGTTTCCACTCGAGTTAGTTCTCTGTGCGCTCGAAAAATAATCCGTCGAATTTGGATTGCTTTCAAGTAGCAAGTGTGTTGGCTAAGTTCCCCGAATCTCAATATTTACCATATTCCCCACACGCACGCTCAGTATAGCAATGACAAACACCGCAAACAGCCAACGCCACTAGCGGCCAGTAGCGTCATCAACAAATAAACTAAACGTAGAACTACGTGAACAATAAAACACAAATTTCTTTACAAACACTAGTAATTATGACGATAAAAATTACATTTTCTTGAACCACAAATTATGAGCTTTCGATTGATGTATATATCATCGTTGTCCGATTCATTTGAAGCAAAATCATGTTTCAAGATGGCTTGACTCAGTTTTTTGAAAATTTCTCGGAAACCACTTAACCACAAATTACAACAAATTGGATTTCGAACTCACAAATTAACCACTAAATATTGGTGATAAAAGAATTAAAAAAAATTACTTTGTCAAGCCATCTTGATATATGCTGCTTATTATTTATTTTTACTTCTACAGCTCTGTTTAGAGTGGAAATCTCATACAAAATGTTCATTCTTTCCCAGCTCAAAAATCTCTAAGTACCAGAAAGTCGTTTTTTCCGTTTTTTCAAATAACACCAGATCTTGACGTGTTCTGCATTTCTAAAACATTCGGCATCAAAAAAAATGTTTTTTTTTTTCGGTATCGAACATTTCCTGAACTAGTTTGCATTTTTATCATCGGCCAAAAAAATGAAAGTTTGATCGCTTTAAGGCACGGATCGAATTCTGATTCGTTTCGTAACTGAAGAATAAATCCAATATTTACCATTAGATCACAAATCAATCAACTTTACGACTTATGGCATCTTCGTGGAATCATTTCACCGTTCAAAATGGTCGTGAAATAATTCCATGCGAATCGTCGCTTTTCCGTTCTCACTTCACTGATATGACACTCATAATAACCCAGATTCCGCGGCAGATGTCAGTTTGCGACGTTTTGAAGTAGAATACTTCTCTCAGGAAGTTCGGCTACATAGGGATGCGAAATGAAAATCTGAAACCGAAACAAGTGAAAAATATGTCCAATTTCAAATGCTAATAAATCGGTTAGTATTCAATGGATTTCCTTCGTTCTTGCAGCAATAGATTGGACAATCTTCTAAGATTCTTCCCAAAATAAGATAATTGTGATTTTATTATTCACACTTTTGTACTATTGAAAATAGTCAAGCCTTGTCAAAACGTCTTTGTCAAACATATTTTTCACTTTTTTCGGTTTCAGATTTTCATTTCGCATCCCTATGAAGCCGGAATTCCTGAGAGAAGTATTCTACTTCAAAATTCGACCTCTGATTGGTCGTTATATGCTTGCTTCCCAAGCACGGTCGACAGGATCATATACCTTGCAATTGAAAACATGCTATTTGGCCTATATAAGAGCCTGTTTCAGCCGGAGCCGCTCATTATAGTTCTAGACAGCGACAACAGCAGTCGTCCTTCCTTAGCAGCAGCAGTAGCCCTGTGGTTGGTCACCACGTCTCAGGAGCAGCGCGGTTTTTCGTTTTTCTCAGCGTGTGGCGACACATTATTCCCCCCGTGTTGGGGCAGCATGAAGATTGCCATCAGGAAATCCAATTTTGGAAATCAAAATGCTTTTTTCAAGGTAAATAAACAAGTCATTGAAAGTTAATAGTTTTTGTCGAAGCAAGCAAGCATTTTGTGTTGCATCCTAGCAATTTAAATCTGTCGCACCCGTCTAATTTACTGAATGTGAAATAGCTTTCACAGTGCATGTTGTCCGTGTATTTTAATTTCCCCACTGTTAGGGCAGCTCAAAGGTTGCGATCAGCAACCAATTTTGAACCACAAAATGCCTTTTTCAAGGAAAATAAACAAGTAATTAAAGGTTAATAATTTTCTGGCGTCAACACAAGCAGACATTCTGTGCGGGATGCAATCAAATTCTGTTGTTGTCTAATTGTTACTTTATTTAGTAAACCCCCCCTCTGCAGGGGCAGCGCAAAGGCTGCGATCAGCATAACCGACATTGAATAATAAACTGTCCTGTTAGAACGCATTCACAAAAGCAGTTAGTTCGAATATGCAGAGCTAATATGAAGTCGATTCATTCAATCAGCATAAACAGAATTTCTTCGTCTCCCAGCTGCCAAGTTGCAACATGGTGCAACACGCAACAGCGAGCAAACGAAATCGCTTGATGTTACAAACCGCAATAAGATACGGGTTAAAACCGTTGCGTGTGTGAGAGCACCATCGGTGTTTATTCGCTGGATACAAAAATCAAATGCGAATTGTGGGATAATTCGTCTAAAGAACATAAGGAAATGGTAAACCTGAATTGAAAGGCGTGGCCTATTACGTCGCACCCTTCGGCTATAAAAGAGTGTTTCTGGGAAAACTAGCTACATTCATTAGTCGGGAGGTGAATTGGATGGACCGTCCACAACGTTGACAGCAGTAACAGCAGATATCGGCACTCAGCAGTAACTGACCATAGCAGCGGGTTGCGCCTGTGGTTGCCTTCAAATTAAACAAATCACTTGCCCTGTGGTTGGTCATCACGGCTCAGGAGCAGCGCGGTTCTTCTCAGCGTGTGTCGCCAGACTGCCATTATTCCCCCCGTGTTGGGGCAGCATGAAGATTGCCATCAGGAAATCCAATTTTGAACATCAAAATGCCTTTTTTCAAGGCAAATAAACAAGTCATTGAAAGTTAATAGTTTTTGTCGAAGCAAGCAAGCATTCTGTGTTGCATCCTAGCAATTTAAATTTGTCGCACCCGTTTAATTTACTGAATGTGAAATAGCTTCCACAGTGCATGTTGTCCGTGTATCTTAATTCCCCCAATGTTAGGGCAGCTCAAAGGTTGTAATTAGCAACCGATTTTGAACCGCAAAATGCCTTTTTCAAGGCAAATAAAAAAAATAATTGAAGGTTAATAATTTTCTGGCATCAACACAAGCAGACATTCTGTGCGGGATGCAATCAAATTCTGTTGTAGTTGTCTAATTTTCACTTTATTCAGTAAACCCCCCACTGTAGGGGAAGCGCAAAGGCTGCGATCAGCATAACCGACATTGAATAATAAACTGCCCTGTTAGAACGCATTCACAAAAGCAGTTAGTTCGAATATGCAGAGCTAATATGAAGTCGATTCAATCAATCAGCATAAACAGAATTTCATCGTCTCCCAGCTGCCAAGTTGCAACATGATGCAACACGCAACAGCGAGCAAACGAAATCGCTTGATGTTACAAACCGCAATAAGATACGGGTTAAAACCGTTGCGTGTGTGAGAGCACCATCGGTGTTTATTCGCTGGATACAAAAATCAAATGCGAATTGTGAAATAATTCGTCTAGAGAACATAAGGAAATGGTAAACCTGAACTGAAAGGCGTGGCCTATTACGTAGCACCCTTCGGCTATAAAAGAGTGTTTCTGGGAAAACTTGCTACATTCATTAGTCGGAAGGTGAACTGGATGGACCGTCCACAACGTTGACAGCAGATATCAGCACTCAGCAGTAACAAAGGATAGCAGCGGGTTGCGCCTGTGGCTGCCTTCAAATTAAACAAATCACTTACCCTGTGGTTGGTCACCACGTCTCAGGCCTCTGCCAGGCTGAGTTTCGTACGATAGCGGCGGTATTGATGCATTTGCCAACACTTACTCCACTAAAGCCGTGTCTAATTTTCAATGTGAAAACACCTTTCTATTGTGTTGGCCGTGCGCATTAGGCCTCTGCCAGGCTAAACGCGAAAAGCGGCGCGAACCGATTCGCCCGGCCGTAGGTTAATGTACAGTGGTAAGTAGAGCTGTGTAAAAGTATTCTATTCAACTTGCGGTCGTGGCTTTACACACAACCCTCATGTGATTTTTCTCACTTACGTGAGTCCCGTACTAGGATTTTGTTCACTTCACTCTGACTTCAACGTGAAGTGATTCCCGTAAGGGACCATCCAATAATGATATCTCGCGTTTAGGGGGGGGGGGGGGGGGGTTACAATTGTGACATTTTGTGACAAATGGGGGAAAGGGGGTTAACTTAAGTGTGACATCACATTTAAACTCACAAAAAAAAAAGTCACATACCTAACCACAGAGTTCAACTCAGAACTATTTATGATATTTGCATCATTCATTTATAGTTCTACGATCCCTTTTTCTGCTTAAGATTTGCTTTAAATAAAATAAAAGACAATTTTTTTCACGTTAAAAAGCATAATGTTCGTTAATTCTGTTTTACCATGCATGTTAGTTTCAGTTTTTATTTCAGTGAAATCGTTCTTAATAACTAAAAATTCATTCCTAACAAGATTCTCGATTTACAATCAATTATGACCAAAAAAGGGGGAGGGGGGGAGGAGGATTGAAAACGTGACGTAATTAAGAGGGGGGGGGGCAAGGAATTTGTGACAGCTTGTGACAAGGGGGAGGGGGGGGGAGTTAATTTTTTCCAAATTTTGCGTGACATCATTAATGGATCGTCCCTAATAAGCACCATTGTCTGGTGGTGAACAAATGGAGTAGGCTGATCACTTCCGTACGCTTATTATTTATTTTTACTTCTACAGCTCTGTTTAGAGTGGAAATCTCATACAAAATGTTCATTCTTTCCCAGCTCAAAAATGCAATTTACAAAAATTTCAATCCGTTTAAAACTGTAAACAAATTCAATTCAATGAAATCGAAGGTTGTGGATTGCATCTTTTTCATTTGGGCTTTCTTTTTCACGCATGTGCACACTAGTTAAAAAAGAAGGAGCTAGCAAAAACTTGACATTCCAGCGCGTTTAAATTCTGTCAGTTCCGCCCAACTTTCACTTCGCTCGCAGTGTAAACTGCAAAAATTTCACTTCGTTTGGAACTGTAAACAAATTCGATCCAGTAAAATCGAAGGTTGTGGATCTTTTTCACTTACTTTACTTTCTTCACGCAGAACATTGTTTTTTTTTTCTATAGAAAATTGTTTATTCCACCTTTTTTTTGAATTCTACGACATCAATGTTGACAAACAAAAGCGAGGTGAGCAAATATAAACTAATTGAAATTCATTAATTATTTTATCGCAAAGCTTTATTTCAAAAAATTTCAAGGAGTATCAAAAACGGTACTGATTGATTGATTTTTTTAATGGACTTTAACCCCAAACGGTCATTCGTCCCTAAAAGACGGTACGGTTGAAAATGGTCAAACAACAGTACTGTCCCGCATATAGAGTTCTCAATTTGGTTCTGTATTGGTGTGATGCATCAGTGTTAGTGAGATAGTTTTCTTTGTTAGCTGTAAGCATTTTTTGTTAGCTGTGAGAATCTTGAACAAAAAATAAATAAACAGAGATGAATTCTACGCACACTATCTTAGATTGCAATGGTGCTAATGTTCGTGAGATCTTGCTTGGAGAACTCTATACCATGTACATCTGTGCATGTATATGAGTAAGTGTGAGGAGTACCTTTTTGAAATCTCAATCTCTTTTTCTCAAAGATAGTTAGACGGATTTTCGTAATGTTTGATAAAAGAACGGGCTGTCTCTTAAACCCTTAACCAGTGTAATCCATAAAGGTTGGCATGTGGTTTCGAGGTTACGGAAAGAAACATGAAAAAATCGTTTTCAATCATATTTTTAGAACATTCCAATTTTGAAAAAAGTGACAGAACATTTTCGGTTTATTGAAATTGCAAATGAGTCTAGATAAGAAATGAGATGGTATGAGTCTGACTTTATTGACTGACTTAGTGTGCAACAAATTGTCACTAAGCTGCTTTGATTTTAATAAAGAATCAAAGGCATAGAACATCAGTGTTGTTAATCCCTGAAACATGTTTAAGAGTTCACGGAGCTTTTTGTGTTTTACAAAAAGGGCGCCAAAGTTCATTGCATCAAAAAATCTCTACTGGATGGTCCTAAACAGCAGAACCCGGAAAGCGAAGGTCCATAATTGCAACGTACGCGAAACGTGATCAAATTGGTCCACACCAAGCTTCCTCGCAGTCCGGTACGTTCCATCAGGAAACCAGCATTTCTGTAAAATAATTGCGAAGAATCATCATAGAAGACTTCACGCATCTTTTGTAGCTAGAACGAAACACCACTTCATTACGGAGCGAGGAAAGGAGCTACGAGTGATTCTTTATAAGAGATTATTTTTTTGTTGAAGAACGAAAAAATGATAATCATGTTCACCACGCCTAGAAAACATTTCATCCTAGTTTGAAGACTTCAAAGTGAAGGATATGAGTTATGGAGGGCTTTTCTTTCCTAAAAACAACGTAGTGAAGCACTACCCACTGCACTTTGCTTCGGAAAAGTTCCTGATCAAACCTTCAAAAACGATACGTGGTGTGCTCAAACAGACTTATGTGTTATAAGAAGCGATAAAGACACATTCCACGTTCTTCTACGCCAAGACAACAAAATTTAAAACTGCATATTCGAACCAGAACTGTAGTGTGAGTGAAAAAGGATATATTGAGCTTCATGGAAAACGTTTGTTTTATTTGAATTTACATGTAAAACTTGATTAAACGATTGAATAAAAAACACACATAAAAGATTAAAAAATCATAATTTGACCCTAATTTTAAAAAGTACGCCCAATATCATTTGTTTTGAAGCTATGGGCATGTGATACTTCAGAAAGTAAAGGGTTTTCATGGACGTATTTATGGCCTAAGCGCAGTTATTACTGCTATTTAGTAGATTTAATTGGTAGGCCATTGAAAAACAGTCGCATTATAATGGTGTCGCGTTACAAAAATAGTTGTTTTTTCGTATTGTGTAAATGTTACACACTGTAGAAAAGTAGTATTCAGGATTATCTTAGCACTCGATGAGATCTTTCTTAGCATATGTTAGTATGTGAAATTGGTGCATTCTGGTCATAGTTACAATAGGGCCAAAGTTATGGTGTCGCGTTACGAAAATTTTGTGTTTTAATAAAGTTATCGAAAACGAGCTCTTATCAGTGTATATTGATAATACAACATGGAATCATGATGTGTAATAGTCATCTGTAACAAATTATATCCACCTAGAAGTGATGAGTTTGCTTATCAATGGAATAAGATCTTTATATATTCAATGCCAATGAAAGTCCATGGGGAATTGCTAACATGGTTTTCAGATAATATTGAAAATGAAAGTATGTCTTTTGTGCTTGAATATCAAAATAAATTATGGAAAAGTGATTATATTATATTTTCAAAGGTAGCGTAAAACAGTGTATTTGACTATTTTAACTTCAAATGGACTTACGCTGTTTCTTAAGCAATTGAGTCAATTGCTAGGTTTAGTTTCTAATTTTTCTTTGCTTTTTGACGTGAATACTGCTTGTATTTTACGAAAAATACATCAATAATAAAATACGTACTTTTTATAAACATATTCAATAGATTTGGCTTAAAGTTACATTTTTATTCTCATTGCGCTTTTGCGCTGTCCTGTTGAATATAAAAGCAACAATACTTGCCTTCGCTTTCCGTTTTATTTTTTATCAAAAAACCATTTCAGTTACCTTTGTTTTGATGCACCAAGATTGAAAAACGGATGAGCAGATTTGAAGTTAGAGTTATTCAAAAATATTGTTTCAATTCTAGAAACTGTAATTATTGGCCAAAATTTAAATAAAAATCATGACTTCTGTTTACAAAAAAAATCTAACTCCGAAATTGAAACGCATACATCCTTGAAAACTTCATTATTTATGCAAAATTGTTCTGAGAAAAATATCAAAAGATTGGATCTCTTTGGACCTCGATGCTAAAAACTCCGAAACACGGAAACAACCAGGTTAGTTCCAGTCCACCTTGTACCTTGCTGATTAATACCTCTTTAACATTCATTAAAACTCATCAAACTCTAGGTACACTGCCCATAAAAGCAAAACTGTCCCATTTGGATTTTATCGATTTTGAGTTAAGTATAAAAATAGCTCATTTACATCTTAATCCACCTGAAAGACTGAAATTTAGACCGACTTCATTCGAAAACTTTTTGAAAAAACATCCCACCTGAACTGTCCCATATGGAAAATAAATGCATAACAGTCCCATATTGATTTTAGCCCATTATAAAAAATTTTTTTCTAAATGAAGCAATCAGAAAACATTAATATTGTTATAATTATTTATCTCTTGCTTGCGAATCAAGTCATGGCTTTCCCAAAACTTCAAAAAGAAAGAATCAACAAATCTGATACAATGCCTTGTTTCATTCATTTCCCCTAACCCCCTTTCTAGAGCTTAAAATTCTACCGCTACTCATCTCACTTTCACTCACTCACCCTTTTCATTCTGCTTTCACCTATCCTTATCGATGGGCTTTTGCGCTCCACTCCGGTCTCACGTTCCACTGGTCGGACTTGCTCGCGCGACTCGTCGCTTGCTCTCGGTTGCTCGGTCCTGAACGGAATTTTGAAGACGCAACGGATGACGACGAGAATTCAATAATAATAAAAACTGCTGCGGGGAGTCGATCTCCAACGGCCGAACGCAATGAGTAACCGGCCGCCAAATGCTGATTTCCTCTGCGAAGCCACTGTGACGATGCTACGGCAAAAGGCAGCTCCCTGTTGCGTGCCCTTTGGCAAGACTCTCGAAGATGTTGGTGTGCCTACGGATCGTCCTCGGTTCAGTGCTGGTTCGTATTCAACTCTGGAGAAACCATTCGCGACGATTGTGGTGGCCAAGACCGACAGTGCAGGATGCCGACAAAACCGGAACCAGGAACAAAAACCCTGTAACCAATCGGTTCTTACGTTAGCACGAGTGTTTTCAGTTTTTCGAGGTTACCTCCTCTGAGGGCCTTTTGTTCGCTTCTCGAATGGTTTGACGGGCAAAGTTTATCCTTTGCGTTTTCCGCTGTGTTCGTGCAGTAATTTTCTGGCACACGATGCGCTGCAGCTTTGCAACCAACCTCGACGTTCCGGCACCACAATGAGAAAGAACTTCCGTCTGCTCTGTACTTTAATGATACTTTTGACAGCTCCTCTATCTCTGACAGTTGCCGTGCTGCCGATTTTCCAAAACTACTTTGCAAACCCACTTTACCGACATGTGAATCCGTTACCGACGAGTGCACATTTGGTGAATCCACAGTGAATCGATATTCTAACTGCGCACTGCAGTTTGCTATTTGCACGGATTATGGGTGATTTTCTTGTGGTGTTTGAATGAGTTGAGTTCATTGCGTTGTGAATTACTTTAAGCTCGGATTTTATCCTAGATGCCATTTGGCCTTGTGCATACAAATACTTCATCTGTTACAATATTATTCAAGATCATTATTGCTCGTTGGAGAGCCAAAAATTTATTATAAAAGTTGATTTTGAAGCTTGTTCATCACGGAAAGTGCTTCATAAACTGCACGTTTATTTCTAGCATTAGCGGATAATTGCTTCCAGCAGGACTGCTTTTGTCACTGCATCGGTTCAAAAACCTCCACTAAAATTTGTACTTCAACATTCGCCTTGTTCTTCATCATTTGACAACAAACAATATCCTGCCGGATATTGTACCATGGAATTACAGGTCGGACTCGATTATCCGGAGTTTTGGAAAACCTAACCTTTTTTTTCATTTAAATTTCTAATATCTCTCATCTAGAACAGCGAGTTCTCTATTATAATATATTGTACACAATACATGTGCCGACGAAAAAAATTTTTCGGCGTTTGCTATACGTAATAATAAATTATGTTATATTGATTATCTCGAAGATGTAAAAACGAAATTAAACAACACTCATGTTTTTTCTTTATGTTTTGAGTGCCTTTAACGATCTAGACGCTCGATATGGCCCGATATACTTTACGGATTACAGGTCGTTATTGATTTCGCTTGATGAGTTTTGGTTCAATAATCCGAGAGTATCCGGAACACAACCGAGACAGGCATGCTTTTGATTCTAAGTACTGCATTGACTATGGCCGTTATATTACAGGTATATGTTCCGGCCATGAATCCGAAACCGCTTTATCAATAGCGGTTGTCCTCATCGGCAACAGAAAACCATAATACCTTGCTTTTGGAGGTTGTTGAAAAAGAATTGGTTGAAGGAACGACGAGAAAGCTGCCAAAAACGAACTGCCGAACCTCCCAATGACAAAAGTACGTTATAAAAATACGAAAAAAAAATAATCCGGATAATCGAACCATTTTCTCCGGATAATCGAGTCTCCGGATAATCGAATTCGACCTGTATTTCCAAACCCCAAAAAATCTTCTTTGGCTGTATCTGAATCCGACTCATATTGCTAAATTAACTTCATTTGTACCAATAATATTCATGTTACACTTTTATTAGACAATAATATTGCCGAACTTTCACACTACTACTGTGCAAATGTTATATTTTGAAACTAAACGCACATCATTCTGTCAAAATTTAATGACGATGGGACTGGCATGTATTTAGTTGGCAGCTGGCGACTATGAATAAATGAATAACAGTCCCATCTTAGAACATCCTGAATAGGGTAGTGTTTATGATCAGTTTTACAACCAGCGTATATTTAAAGGTAAATTGGGAACATTGAATACGAATGAAAATCAAACATTGAAATAGCATTTTTTCGGTCTTCATGTTTTTCCATATGGGACTTTTATGCTTTTATGGGCAGTACAATATAAATTAACAATATTCCTACCGAACTCACTCAATAACTGATGGTTACGAAACTACCTAATATTCTAACACATATCCCACAAAAACCCTAAAAACGGATTTATTCATGTTTTAAACATATCTTTTCATATTTTTTAATATCTTTTCTTGAAAGCCTCAACAAATACCTACATTTTCTTCAAAAAGGTCTTTTTGGTAAAAAAGTCGATTTTTTGCGCTACCATGGTTCAGGACGGGCATTTAGGTAGTCAAACAACAAACAATACGAGTCTAATTATTCTGGACAGAAACCAACTCGTGCAATTTTGAGTAAGATTGTAGCACAAAAATCCATATATTTCAAACGAGACGAGTTGCTCGCCAAGGCTTCTGCAAAAGGGCCCAATATTAGATAAAGATACAGCGATTTTTGTTTATCAGTCGAAAAGTGGAGCTTTGCATAAACTACTCGTTTTCCCTTGAATTTAAAGAAAACTGTATCAAAAAAGGTTAAGATCATCATGAGATATATCTCTTTTTTGAAGGAAAACATTTTCAGTACGATACGGGTTAAGTTAGTATAAATCTGAAACGCCTCCATCGGTGTAATTTTAAACTGAATGTACATAAATGTCATGGCATTAACTTATTGGTACTAGCCTAAACAACAATGTTGCCAAAGATAGTATGACTAAAAACTAATCAGGATGCCCACATTTACAAAGCTCGCATTTTCGTAACGCGACGCCATTTGCAAAAGACTGTTTTGCGTAACGCGACACCATCGACATACCGAAATGTTTTTGGAAACATTTTGCTAAAAACTCAGTATTTCCTATGTTGTAATAAATCATTTTGTTGGATTTGGTCTCCGGAACAAATTCTCAGAAGAAACCAGGGTCCAAGAACTTACGGCAGAGCTCATATCTGAACGTATGCCATCAAAGGTTGAAAATGCGAAATTCAGCGATGGTGGTGGGGTGATGGAGGGGGTGGGGTGATGGAGGGGGTGGGGTGGTAAATGGCCCTCTTTACCCCTCCTCCTAAAATCCAGGCCTGATTCTGTCATAACAGACACGTGGTTGGACCAGATGTCTGCGTTCGAAAGGCATGCTCTGTTTCCGGCGTTGTCTTAAGGATATCATTAATGGAAGGACACGACAGGCATATTTGTTCAAAAGAACCGGATAAAGATAGATAAAGAACTTGAAAATTATAATATTATATCTAAAAGTATAGTTAAGAATGAGATTTGTAGAAGTGTGGTAAGGAACGACTTAAGCAGTGGCACCTATTTTAATTAGTCCAATAAAACAATTTCAAGGACAATTTCAAGGACGGAAACAAACACTCTGATTATCTAGCTGTCTTACGAATATATAAAGTACCGCTCACCACAGAGAAATCTTTGATTAAACATTAGCCGAAAAAAATAAATTAAATTGTCGCCATTCGGGTTCTCTCCTGCAAAACAGATGCCAACTGTTCAGAGTGATGGACCTGGTGTCCCTGGATTGGAAACTTCAATTGATTATTGTTAAAGTTTGCTGAAGTAGTTTTATAATCTGAAAACCAGTGCTGACAAAGAAAAAGATAGTGAACAAGTTGATATTCTTATGTTCGTATTTCAATTCATACATCTCGAGTATTTTGACTCAATACCAACAGGTTCCCTAACCTACCATAAATTTTCACATTTTTTTCCTACCGCAACCTGTATGCTGCGAAATTATTGAATGAAAAATATCGAGGTGTCCAACAAACGATTCACAACAAAAGATAAAAGCATACTAGCTTTATATTTATGTTTATTTTTAGTTCATAGACGGCCGCAAGGATGAAAAATGTGCCCGACACTTTATAAGGCATCTTAGCTAGTAAGAAATAAAACATATATGACTGTAAAACCTGTTACTTATATCCAATCCATGCTGCTACGGTATTGTATGGTACGTGATACTAATGTAGTTGAACAGTCGGTTAAAAAATCGTTATTTCAAAATAGATCATCTTTAAATAACCCAGTATTTTGAGACCAACCGAAAGCGTCAACTCGACTTGTATGTATATGTAAAACAAATTGAAAATGATAACTGTATGCATAGGTATGTAAAACAAATTAAAGACGAGATCTGCATGCAAGTCACCAAGTTGACCATATACAAGACGCCGGTAGTCCTCTACGGTCATGAAAAATGGACTATGTTCGTGGAAGACCAACGCGCCCTTGCGGTATTCGAGCGAAAGGTGCTGCGTACCATCTCCGGTGGACTGCAGATGGAGAACGGAATGGTGGAGGAGGTAAATGAAGCACGAACTGCAGGAACAGCTCGGGGAGCCCTCTATCGTCCACACCGCCAAGATTGGCAGGTTGCGGTGAGGATGTCGAACGACAGCCCGGTAAAGATTATTCTTGAAACCGTCAGGGACGAGACGGAGAGGTACGCAGCGGGCAAGGTGGATCGATCAGGTGAAAGACGACCCACGGAACCTACGCACAGCTGGCGAACTGCAGTCATCGACCGAGTGGAATAGACACGACTCTTACATTTTTTTTTTGTAAGATTTGGACCACTGCAACCATTATTTTGATCTTTTGTGGTATACCTCTTCTTTAGTCTAGGTACTCGTGGCAGACATATCACTAATGATGGAAGTGATCGTCGTTGTCATATCGCACCCTTTCTCCCAATTAGGCACTGCATTTCGTATGAAATGTATTACCTCATTAGGATTCGCAGACCAGACCTCAAAAGGCTCCAAAGTTCCTTTTCCAAAGGCTCTTATTCTGCGCTGTATTAGTGCACTGCAGTGGCAGAGCAAATGTTCTGCGGTTTCACATTCGAACCCGCAGAGACGACAAATTTCGTCATCTGACTGACCAATTTGTTTCAGGTGATGCTTACTTGGACAGTGTCCTGTAAACAGTCCAGTAATTGTCCTTAGTCCCTTTTTATTTAAACTAAGCAATTGCTGGCTTTTCTTCACGCTTGGTTTTATAAAGCGTTTAGACTGGCGTAGCCCTACTGAGCATATCCAGTTCTCTTGTATAGTCCTATGTTCCCAGACTCTTACATATAGCAAAGGCCACGTTATCTGCATTCAAAAGCAAATCTTCTGAGCAAGTAATGTTTCACTGCCTGAATTATGGTTGAAGAGAGCTTATCAGTTTATATTAATTGAGACAACAACATTACCCAGAATATCAGGTAGAAATGCAAAACTAGTTATTTACAGAAAAAGTGATATTTACAATTACCATATGGTTTGTATGTTTCAAAGACATTGTACAACTATTACTAATTCACATAACTCACTACTCACCTGTTCGAATTTTTTGCATTCATATAAATGTATATGTAGTAGTGGATCTTGAGGGTTTTTCAGCAGATAGATTAAACCATAGTCTGGCCCACTAATTTCTGCCACGTTGTCATTTCCAATTGTAATCGGCAGAACGCGGGTACTGTTTGATTTTGGTATCAAAAAATCGGAATTTTTCTTCCCCTTTTCCTGTTTGACGATGATCCTGTAAAAAAACACATATCCTACAATAATGATTTTGTGATAGCGAAATACAATATCTCAAACTGTACATAAAGAGCCAACTCAAATATTAAAGTCCATATCTCATTTGAATCAGAAATCTCTCGTATTTTCCACAAAATGCTCCCAGTTTAATTTTTTTTTCAATTATCATTTTGGTTTTGGCTGAAACTTTGCATAAATATTTCTATGGGCAAAATATCGCATTTTGTACTCTTGAACGCTCTCCCAGCTGGTCCTGAGGCACGATGCTGGCCCAACAAGCAAGTCGTCGTAGGTTCGAGGCTCGGCTCGGGAGAGACTGTTAGTGTCAGTAGGATCGTAGCGCTAGCTTCGCAATTGTCCTGTACACTAAACAGTTGGTTGCGAAGTCAGTGTATAATAAGTAAGCCAAAAACAGTTAAACAAAATTGTCTAAAGAAGCTCATTTTTCAAAACTCTATTTTTTATGAAAACTACAAAAGATTAGCTTAACTGCCACTCATGAAGAAATGAGAAACAAAAAATTTTTTTTCAAAAAAAAAAAGGAAAAGAAATCAAAACAAGAACGTTTGGTTTAATTTTGTCCTTAAAAAAAAAAAAATATCTGTAACCGCTTTGGCTCTAAAAAATATATGTTATCATCAATACCTTTTCTCCGTAGCATTTTTACATTGCTTCATTAAAATGGTTGCCCGTTTTTTGTGGAATTGCTCCCTACACCTGAGTAAATTAGGCGTAAACAATCTTTTCTTCAAAAAAAGTTCCGTTTAACTTCAAAATATGAGCAATCGTAAAAACAATTGGCGAATGCGCATGAACTCGAAAAATATATTACCAAACGCCGGTGTGATACTGTGCCAGTGGGGTGAGACTGTGCCATACAAACCCATTGTTTGTCAGCCATCTCATGGCGATCACAAGACCTTGAATAAGTTTCCCCGAATACTTAACCAAGAAAGACTAGTCTTCTGACCCTGAAAAAATGGCTGACAAGTCACGGGTTGGATGGCACAATCTCATCCCGGCTGACGGTACTGTGGAATTTAACCAAATATACAATGACATGAAAAAAGAACATAACACTAGTTTTTCGCAAGGCATATCGCAAGTTCAATATAACAAATAAAAATTGCTTCTTTTATTCACTATACAGTCAAACCTGGTTTTGTGCGAGGGATAGGGACCGCTCAAAATAAATGCTAAATGCATAAAAAAATCTTTTGAAACTTCTCGTGTGGATATAAAACAATGTTTCCGCAACATTATTGAAAAAAAATATCTTTTTTTATGTGGTGGATAGGGACCGCATAAAAAAATTCTCATTTAAAAATAACTCGAAATGTGATAATTCTGATTTACAAAATACCTAAGGAAACATCTTTAAACATCTGATTGAAAAACGTAACAATTTAAACATACTAATCTTTATTTTCTTGACCAATAAACCGCATTTTTACAAAAAAAATCTTTCCAACCGCTATCCTTCGTAGGCTAGAAATACGTGACTTTTCCTACGTAAACTGGCTGAAAAAGTAATTGGCTGACGCAATACTTATGTAATGCGTTAAAATTCATTTCGAGGATCGGAAAACCCGAATTGCTAAAAATCTCGTCGGATGTAGTCTTTTATCATTTTTCGGACAAAAAAAAATTCGCATAAAAACAGTCGCACAAAAAAACGACGTACAAAAACAGGTTTGAGTGTACACTAAAGTATATTTTTTTAAAGTTACGCATGGATCACATTTTTGTACGCCTTAATAATTGTTTATTTTCATTGGAAAAACGAAAAATGGCAACCCAGTTTAAGAAAGCTATTCAATTGAAAAGCGTATTCTTAGAAAAAAAAAGTCATTGTATGTATTTACGTAGAGCTAACAAATACTGGGCCATAAAAATTGTCAAATCAATTGACGAGTAATGGCAGATACATATTCACGGCTTAGTATTTGAAAACAAGCTCTTGATGAAGGCCTCCATTAAAAACAAAGATGCAGAGCCTAAAAGGCTAAACAATTACCATATGTAAACCATATGTAACCATATAAAAAGATAAATAAATGTACTTGTAAAAAAGACCCCTATTGAATTCTTAGAGCATACTGTCAACCATTGGTCGAGTTGGTGAAAAACCTGACAATTATGACATACCTGCAATATCCGAGAATGTATTTTAGTTGATGCACAAATTGAAGCTCGAAATCCGTATTATACGCTTCTAGATAACCATTATCAATTCCAATAGACAACTGAAACAAAAAAAAAAACTAATTGTTAGTTAAAACACTGTAGAAAACAAATACATCAGAAAAATAATTATTACTTGACAACAAATTCAAAAACTAACAGCTTTCCTCTGCTGAAGACAAATGTACTTAAATATAATTTTCCGCTAAGTTTCTTCTGTAGTGTAATTGTTATGAACAAAATTATGATAAAAAAGAGGTTATGACTGCAATAAATTACTACAATAAGCGAACGCAATGTGTAACTTTTTCTGGGAAATTCGCAGCTCGACTAAACCTGAATCAGCCCAGTATTCCCCGAGTATTTTACGCGATTTTTCGAGACTCGTAAGTAATCTACGTAGAAAACTGTATATTACGTTTTCTACGGTAGAAAACCTCCCACAAGTAGAAAACTCTCAAACACTCGAAAATTCACAGTATGAGTCATAAAATGCCATTGCTGCGCTGATTAGGTGTATTTAAGTAACGGGAGAATTAATATAACAAAAAAAAAGAAGCACGAAAAAGTAAGAAAGTGTTTTTCCGGACTATTTTGTAATAATGGCGAAACAAGCAATGATACAGAAATTAAAAAAGGAAACAAAGTTTTCACTCAATAATTTCAATCATAATTCACGGTTCAACAACATATTTATTGTCATCCAAAAATGCTAATAAAAGCAAAATCGCATAATATACGTCACATACAAAATGCAGTGCAACAGCAAAGGCGCATCTAAAGCCTGATTTCTACAGAACTATGCTATCGCTGTCAAATCTCATATATTTAGAGCGTACCCAACATCTAAATGATTCATGGTTCCCCTGGCATATATAAAAAAGCCCACCAAAAATTCCATGCAACGTTTAACGGTTGCGGGAAGAATTCTTTACACCCTCGGGAAAAATAACTCTGAAATGAGTAAGATTTGAAGCATTTCGTTAAAAAAGGAACAACTCATAAACTAAGTAACTCCGTAAATACGCACAATTGAGAAACATGGCGTTTTAAAAACTGAGTGATTGTTACTCACTTTTTGGGTACAGTATTACATGTTGAGTAATTACTCATTTTTTGGGTTCCGAATTGCTACTTAATTTAATTTACAAATTTATACAGTCGAATCTCTTTATTTCGACATCGCAAGGGACTATCGTTATAGCGAAATGTCGCAATAATACGAAGAATGTTTGCATATGTAGAACAAAAGTTACCGTTGAGAATGTCGTTATAGATTCAGCAATGTCGTTATAGAGAGATTCGACTGTACTATTGTCGCAATAAAGAATGACAAGTATTAGTTTTGGTATGCCGTTATAGAGGAAGTGATAGCGAAATGTCGCAATAAAACGAAGAATTTTAGTATAAAACAGAATGGACTGTTGAGAATGTCGCTATAGCGAGATTTGTCACTATAAAAAGTGTCATTATAGAAGGACTCGACTGTATAAAATTTCTAAGATGAAATTAAACATACCTGGGTTTGTTGTTTGTACTGGCTAGAAAGTGCTAGAATATTTTGCTAACGGGAGGTATTTCTAATCCGAAAACTTATGAAACACATCAAAAACAAATTCAATCAATGGACATTAAAAGCAACGATTTGAAATGTCAAATCCGTTATCAATTCACACAAAATAGTTCACAGTTAAAAATAAATAACATTTTCAAACTTAAATTTCGTTTATTCTTCATGTAACTCACCACCAAAATCTCTTTGCAGATTTTCGCAGAATACTCGTGAAAACCTCGTTTTTGGTTAGGTATTCTACCAGAGGTATTCTACGTAGAAAACTCGTCGAAAACTACATGAGGTTTTCTACATGAATCACGTAAAAAACAATGTTTTAGCATCTGAACGCATGTGTTTGAACGAATAAATAAGGATCATTCGCCACGTTCGTTGTATTAATTTTACTTATAACATTACCGAAGACACCAACTCTGTATCTTAATAAAGAAAAGAATGATTTTGCATCTCACTTTTACGGAGATTAATCACAAATCTCATAGCATTAAAAGATGCTGGGGGTCATACGCATCAACATTGCTAAAGACGACACAATTTTATATCCGACATACGTGGAGTTATCAATTAAGCGCGTCAAAATCAACCTTTAAATCACAGTGGGAAACTAAAATTTCAACTCAAACATTTTTCAAAAAATTTTTGAGCTAATGATTTTAAAAGATTCGGATGGATATTATAACTCCCTAAATGTTACAGGTAGTTCGAACATTATACCGCCTAGTGTTGGTAGTTCGAAAATGACCGTTAATATGGGTAAGCAAAACACGCTAGAAAATAATTGTACACCTATTACTCCAGCTAATATTGCTGCCGAAAATATTTTTTCTAATGTCAACTGCCTGGGGCCTATTACGGCAGGTAAACTTTCTTTTTTGCAACAGGCAATGTTCGATCTTATGAACGCCATGTTGCAAGCAAAATCAATGTTTGAAGCCATTCAAATAGGCACAAATTTTACTATTAAAATTGTTTCTAATTTAAAATTTAGCAATGATTTAAAAAAAAAACAATTGAAATATTAAATTGGAATGCTCGCTCATTGAAGGCCAATGAGAATGAGCTTTTTAATTTTTTAACAGTAAATAATGTGCATATTGCAATTATTACTGAAACATTTTTGAAACCTAACATTAAATTAAAATATGATCCCAATTACGTGGTTCATAGATATGATAGGATTCAGGGTTCCGGCGGTGGAGTTGCAATTGTTATTCATCGGCGAATCAAACATCGTGCTCTTCCCCATCTTGAGACAAAAGTTATTGAAACTTTGGGAATTGAAGTTCAAACTGAACTTGGGATTTTATTTATTGCCGCAGCATATTTACCATTTCAATGCACACGCGAGCACAAAAACTATTTTAAAGGTGATTTACAAAAACTCACCAGAAATCGTTCGAAATTTTTCATAATCGGCGATTTTAACGCTAAACATCGTTCATGGAATAATTCTCAAAGTAATTCCAATGGCAAAATTTTATTCAATGATTGTTCTTCAGGATACTATTCTATTTTGTCTCCGAATAGTCCTACATGCTTTTCTTCTGTAAGAAACCCTTCAACAATTGATTTGGTGCTAACAGATCAAAGTCATGTATGTAGTGATTTGATCACACATGCTGACTTTGATTCTGACCATCTTCCAATAACTTTTTCTTTATCACATGAATCAGTTTTAAACCCTATGAGCTCTGTTTTTAATTATAACAAGGCTAATTGGGAAAGATACAAAACTCATATTGAGAGAAATTTCAATAATGAGCTTGATTTGCTAAACGAAGTGAATATTGATTCCGCTTTGGAAGCATTAAAATGTGCAATTGTTGATGCCAGGAATTATTCTGTTCCAAAGGCTCAAGTGAAATTTGATTCATCAATAATTGACGAAAATCTTCAACTTCTAATTCGTTTGAAAAATGTCCGCAGACGTCAATATCAACGTTCCCGTGACCCTGTTTTTAAAACTATTTATAAAGATTTACAGAGAGAGATTAAACATAGATTTACTCTTCTAAGAAATCAAAATTTTGAGACTAAAGTTGAAAAATTGAAACCATATTCAAAACCTTTTTGGAAGCTGTCGAAGATTCTTAAGAAACCTTCAAAGCCTATTCCAGTTTTAAAAGATGGTGAACGTTTTCTTGTATCCAATGAACAAAAGGCTCAAAGACTTGCTCAGCAGTTTGAGAGTGTTCATAACTCAAATTTGAATTTTGTGAGTCCAATTGAAAATGAAGTCACACGTCAATTTGATTTAACTTCTTCCCAGAATTTTTTACCTGCAGAAATAATTGAAACTAACTTGAATGAGATTAAATCAATTATTAAAAATTTCAAAAATATGAAAGCACCTGGTGACGATGGAATCTTTAATATACTAATCAAACATCTCCCTGAGAGCACAATGGAATTTTTAGTAAAAATTTTCAATTGCTGCTTCAAAATTGCATATTTTCCCAAATTATGGAAAAATGCAAAAATTACTCCAATTTTAAAACCGGATAAGAACCCAGCAGAAGTTTCAAGTTATCGACCAATCAGTTTGCTTTCTTCAATAAGTAAACTGTTTGAGAGAATTATTCTTAACAGAATGATGTCACACATCAACGAAAATTCAATTTTTGCAAATGAACAGTTTGGATTTCGCCATGGGCATTCCACAACTCATCAATTGCTCCGAGTTACTAATATGATACGAGCTAACAAATCTGAAGGTTATTCCACTGGAGCTGCTCTTTTAGACATAGAAAAAGCATTCGACAGTGTTTGGCATAAAGGTTTGATTGCGAAATTGCAAACTTTTAATTTTCCAATTTTCCTAATCAAAATTTTAAAAAATTATCTTACTGATCGAACTCTGCAGGTTGTCTATCAGAATTCAAAATCTGATAGATTTCCTGTCAGAGCAGGTGTACCTCAAGGTTCAGTCTTGGGTCCAGTCCTGTACAACATATTCACTTCAGATCTTCCTGATTTGCCTCCAGGATGCACAAAGTCATTGTTCTGCGATGATACAAGCATTTCCGTAAAAGGAAAAAGCCTTCGTGTCATATGCAGTCGATTACAGAAAAGTTTAGATATTTTTTCTTCCTACTTGCAAAAGTGGAAAATCTCTCCCAATACTTCTAAAACTCAAATGATAATTTTTCCTCATAAGCCTAGGGCTTCTTTCCTCAAGCCAAACAATAATCACGTTGTCAAGATGAATGGGGTTATTTTAAGTTGGTCCGACAAGGTTAAGTACTTGGGACTAATTTATGATAAAAAACTTATTTTCAAAGAGCACATTGAGAGTATACAAGCCAAGTGCATCAAATATACGAGATGTTTATATCCTCTTATTAACAGGAATTCTAAACTTTGTTTAAAGAACAAACTTTTGATTTACAAACAAATTTTTAGACCAGCAATGCTTTATGCTGTACCGATCTGGTCAAGTTGCTGTTCAACAAGGAAGAAAACGCTCCAAAGGATTCAGAATAAAATTCTGAAAATGATTTTGAAGCGTCCTCCTTGGTTTGGTACACTCGAATTACATAGACTTACTGGTGTTGAACCATTAGAAGCTATGTCAAATAAAATTATTAACAATTTTCGACAAAAATCGTTGCAATCCTCAATTGCTAAGATAAGCTCTCTTTATAGCCAATAAGTTAGCAATTAAGTTAGTTGTAAGTTTACTTCCCCTTTTCTGACAAGTAGGTTTAAATCCCTACGAATGATAAGTCCTAATTGCGAAAGCAAACAAATCCTGACAATTAAAATTACAAATTTCTAACAGTGTTGAGAAGTCACCATTTGTGATTGGACACACATACTCATTATTTACTAATATTTATCATAATTACTTAAGCTACTAACAAATCCCCCCTTAAAAAAAAAAAAAAAAAAAAAAACTCCCTAAATGTATCCATTTACGAGGTCTTTCCAATTCAAGTTTAGAAAGTTAAAAAATTAGCATTAAATTTTATATTCAAACAAAAAAGGTGAAGTTACCTCCGTCCTTTGTAAATGAATCCGTGACTGTGAACATAACCATAACTTCTGAATTATTCATCCAATATTTTGCTGCTTGTTTTTTGTTTTGAAAGATGGATTAAGTAGCTTAAGTATTAGTAGCTTATGTATTTATAATAATAGTTAGTAAGTAATAAGTTCATCGGCTAATCACAAATTGTGACTTCTCAACACTGTTAGAAATGTGTAATTTTGATTGTTAGGATTTCTTTGCTTTCGTAATGAGGACTTTTCATTGGTATAGATTGAAACCTACTTATAAGATAACGCAATAATCTTTCAACTAGCTTACCTGCTAACTTATTGCCTATAAAAAGAGCTTATCGTAGCAATTGAAGATTGCAACGATTTTTGTCGAAAATTGATAGGGTAGGGAACATATTCTAAGCAGCTTTAGGAACCGCCTGTGTATTCAGACGAAATACTCGAAATGTGTTGGGTGAAACTCAAACAGTAGTATATCAATCTGTTCTCTATCGTTTTCTCTGTCAGAACTTGTTTTCAGATTGTAAAACTAAGTTAGCAAACTTTAACAATCATCAATCAAAGTTACCAATCGAGGGACACTATTCCAATCACCCCGAACCTATTTTAAGCAGTTTACATCTGTTTTGCAGGCGTTTTTTTCCAGCACCCGAAGTGGCTCCTTAATGGCTGCAATATAGGTCGATTTGTTTCAATTGCAATTGTTCACAGATTTCTTTGTGATTAATGGTATTTCTTATATTCGTAAGACAGCTGGACAATCAAAGTTTTCGTTTCCATCATTGAAATTGTCGAAATTGATCAAAATGCAGGAGTTTGAGGTCTGTTTTCTTCCACTGATCAAAATAGGTGCTACCGCTTAAGCCGTTCCCTACCCTACTCAATAAATTTATTTGACAAAATCGCATAATATACGTCACATACACTCAGTTTCTGTTTTAACACCAGTAAGTCTTTGTAATGAATGTACCAAATGAAGAAAGACGCTTTAAAATCGTTTCAGAATTTTATTCTGAATCCTTTGAAGCGTTTTTTTTTTCTTGTTAAACAATAACTTGACCAGATCGGTACAGCATAAAGCATGGCTTGTCCACAATTTGTTTGTAAATCAACCGGCTCAAAAAAAAAAGACCACAGATTTTTTTTGGCCTAAAAAGATAGATGTTATGCAAACTACGTAAAAGCTATGTACAAATTAGAAGTGATTTGAAGTTTTTCTATATTTCTGGTACCGGTAATAAAACATGGTTTAGATTGTATTTCAAAATAAAAATGAAAAGACAATTGTTTGCAACAAAAATTTTATCTTGAAAATTTTCCAGACATTTCACTTGATTTCCAGCTCGGAAAATATTTTCCTATGTTAACTAACTAATTACAGAAAGGTGTATAATCTGTAACAAACATTTTTAGCAAGCAGTATGAAATGAATCTACAGTTCTTAGTTCGATTGCTTTTTCCAGTTAAATGTGCAAACTTTTTTTTTGGAACCACCTTACCAAAAAATAATATCATATTTCATATACCAAACAAGAAAAAAAAATTCTCTAACAAAATGTTTGTTCCTATTAATTAATAGCAGTAAATATGAGATCTTTCGTAATTTATTGTTTTTTCTCTTTTGAATATCATAAAATTTCATGTTTTGCCTTTCTCCTAGAAAGGTATAGCAATCACTGGAAAAACCAAAGGTATAAAAGTGGTCCCAATGGCCGAATGTCATATACCACTCGACCCCTTTCGACGAACTGAGCATTTTCTGTATGTATGTATGTATGTGTGTGTATGTGTGTGTGTGTGTATGTATGTGCAACTATTTTTTCTCACACACTTTTCTCAGAGATGGCTGGACCGATTTTCATAAAATTAATTGCAAATGAAAGGTCTAGTTGCGCCATAGGTTGCTATTGAATTTCATTGTAATCGGATTTTTAGTTTAGAGGTTATGTATCAAAATGTAAAAATCACGAAACATCAATATCTCAGAAACCACACAACCGATTTTATTAAAATTGGTTTCAAATGATCGGGCTGTCTCCAGAACCTTAAACTTTTGAATTTCGTAATGATTGAACATATGGTTCAAGAGTTATTTAAAGAAAAGTTATCCTGAGGTTGTTTAAACTCACTCATTTTTCTCAGAGATGGCTGAACTGATTTTCACAAAATTAGTGTCAAATGAAAGGTCTAGTTGCCCCATAGGTTGCTATTAAATTTCATTGCAATCGGATTGTAACTTTGTCCGTTGTTCATGAAAATGTGAAATCACATAATGAAAGTAAACATATTGACTTCCTCCTAACGATCACTGGCTAATTAAAAGGTAGAAAAGTGATCCAAATGGCCGAATGTCATATACTACTCGACTCAGTTAGACGAATCGAGCATTTTCTGCATATAAGCATGTATAGGTGTATATGTTTGTGTGTGGGTGTGTACGTGTGTATGTGCACCTTTTTTCGCACTCACTATTCTCAGAGATGGTCCGACCGAACAGATTTCAATGGAATTAATTGCAAATGAAAGGTCTAGTTGCCCTATAAGACCCTATTGAATTTTATTGTAATCTGATTTCTAGTTTAGGGGTTATGTATCAAAGTGTAAAAATCACGAAACATCAATATCTCAGAAACCACACATCTGATTTGATTAAAATTAGTTTCAAATGAACGGGCTACCTTAAAAACCCTTACCTTTTGAATTTTATGAAGATTGAACATGTGGTTCAGAAGTTATGGAAAGAAACGGGTTCTGGAGACTATTTAATCTCACTCATGTTTCTCAGAGATGGCTGGCCCGATTTTTATAAAATTAGTGTCATATGAAAGGTCTTATTGCCCCATAAGACCCTAATGATTTTTTTTACAAACGGATTATTACTTTGCCTGTTAGGTTTAAAAATGTGAAATCCAGCTATGAAATGGAACATATTCCAAGACAACCTACTTGGACTCACTCATATTTCTCAGAGATGGTTGACCCGATTTCCACAGAATTAGTATCAAATAAAAGGTCTACCTACCTCATAACACCCTACTGAATTTTGCAGTAATCGGACTGTAACTTCGTCTGTAATGTATCGAAATGTGAAAATCACGAAACTTCATTATCTTAGAAACTACACAACCGATTTGAACAATATTGATATCAGATGAACGGGCTAGTTAAGGGTTAACTGATGAATTATGATTGAACACGTGGTTTCAAAGTTTGGCTGCCCCATACGTTACCTTTTCATTTGATTGTAATCAAACTTAAGCAAGCGTTATGTTTTAATTTGTAAAACAACGAAAGTCTATTATCTCAAGTATTACACGACTTATTTAAACATAACTAGTGTCATACAAATGAGTCATCTCTCAAACTTACAAATAACAAACTTCATAACAATTTGATATGCTGTTTAAAAGTTTTAGAAAGAAAAGAAATTCAAAGACTATTCAACACTTTACCTGCTTCGATCAATATATATGGCCTCAACAAGATTCAAATGTGGTATCGTATTATCTAAACGTTCCCGGCATCGCTCGTGATTAAATTGTTCGAAATTAAGAGTCATTGCTTTTATTTCGCTATTTCTTAAGTACTAACATTACGTCAAATTTCATATTTTATACTTTAATTACAACATCAATATTTTAGAACCCAAAGAGTGGATAAACATTTATTAGATTTAAGCATTCATGTAAATCTATTTTTACAAATAATAAGTTTGAATGAGAAAGGCTGAGTCTGACCGCTAGGTGGATTAATTTAGGTTTTCGTTATTGCCTCCACTTACGAAAACTAATTGGTCCATATTTGTGGTTCTTTAATTAAACGACGTAGTTAATTTCAAGACGGGCTTCGGTAAAATCACTATGAATCAAATCATTATAACCACTTTTTAAGTATTTCTTGAAGCTTTAGGGGTTTGACTGCCCGCCAAATGGCGGCATTGGGCACTAGTGGGTTAAATATGAGCATTTTTCTACTAGACCATTATAAATTTCACTTTAATTGTTTTTGTAACCACCCTAGTGAAAACAAAAATTCACAATCCTAACGGTTCCCAATTTCTTGCGCTCCTATGTTGATTTTCGAGAGTTGAAAAGTCATCATTGTGAGCGCTTGGAGGCACCCTTAAATAATGTCCTACTCAACTTAAATTTTGCACAAGTCATTTTTTGGGCATACAAACAAATGTAGATAGGTACATGATCGGTTTTATTTTTAATTTGACATGACCCTTTTTCCTGCCAGCTTTATATGTATACAAAAAAAATGTAATTATTCCTGAAATTTTAAAACAAAGCAATTACAAATGCAATCATAATATTATGCAGAAATTTTGTTTGTTTTTCTTGGACAACATTGGAAGATTTAAGATTTAATTATTAGTAAAAATGATCCTGCGAGTTGACAGCCGAACAATACTGCATAACTTCTTCTAGTGATCTATAAAATTATTGAGATCGAAAATAACTGCTGCTCTGAACATTATGATTAGGTTTGAATAAAATATTTTCAGGAACGAGGTGTAATATACGTGTTACAAAATATCAAAAAATAATCAAAAAACTGGTCGCAGTGACGAAAATACACAACACAGAAAAAAAACTCATGGTTTTGGGAAAAGTCGATACACGAAAACATAACACGACCACATATTTTTTGACACTTGTAAAATTGAAAGTCCAATTCCAGTAACATTAAAAACACATTTACCTCTAGAATTATTGTGCAAAACAATATAAACTTGAACATTGTGCTAAAACTAATAGTGCAACGTATATATTTAGAACGTGTACGATATATATTTAGTTTCGAGCGTATGTTATAATCTAAATCAACTGTCATTTGCATTTAGCTACAAATACGGCCGGATCGTTTTTTTTTCTTCAAAATAAAGGTATTGGTTATGCTTCGATGAATGAGTTCAAGCACAATATCCATAACACAATTTCATCTGAAAACATAGCCTAGAGCTTATATGATTCATATGTCACACGCCGCTGTCGTATGATAGAAGAAAATCATTAATTCAAATTTGTGATATATGTTGCTGTAGTTGCAATACATTCTAATAATATACGTTCTAACAATTCAAATATATGCAAAACAACTTACAGTTAAATAGTTTTCCTGATTTCTGATATCCGATATGGACCAAGGTAGCATTGCAGCCGAGAACCGCGGATCCACGGATGCTGAACCTCGCCATGTTAATGTAGTAAGACGAGTTTTCATAGTAAACTGTGCAACTGTTATCTTCCCAATATTTTTTTAGGTACCTTATATCAAAAGATTAAAACGGCTTTTAATAACGCCTAAAAATTTAGCGATATTTCCGTTTGAAACATATTTTTCATATTGTATCGAATTTAATTGGTGCCTCTGATGAAATAAATTGATTTGTAGCAACAAACACTTCACTTTGCATTGGAACATTCAGCCGTTTAAGCCATAGTAACTTGTTCTGGACATTTTTTTCTCTATTATCGATTTTTCTTCTTTTAATGCATTTGATTTTGCAAAAGCAACTATCACGAAAACTGGAACTCAATCATTTCGATCGATTTTCACTTAAACGTATTAAATTCACTCAGGCTCTTATGACCATTACACAAGAGAAACATTTATTGTGACCGTAATTTGCTTAATTCCAAACTAACTGCCGTTTTGTTATCACTTTTAATAAAGTACCTGGTCCAAATTAATCCTAACTGCATTCAGTGAACTTTCATCATATTTTTATGCTTGTGACGATGTAAACTATTCAGCGCAGAATGAAGATATGCACAAAACAAAAATGTCTATCTGTTTAACTGAAGGTACCTTTTTTGCTCTCTGCGTATGAATCAATTCGAACGTTATGCGGAAAGTACTACAGAAACCTAAACTCTCTCTTCAAGGAGGCGCGTTTCAACTCAGGTTTCAAAATAGGTGCCAGAGCGAAATAGTGAAGTTACGCTCAGATATGCTTCCGTATTTCTCTTAACTCTTAACTCATAAACATAAACTCGCACACATTCTCTTGGGAGCGTCTGGAAAAGGGAATGTCAGTTGGATATATTTTTAGTACCTGTTTTTAAAGAGAATGAGTAGTTCTATTGCATCTCGTGTATCAGAACAAAGATGGCACTAGCTAGCATTCTAGAATACTTGCGAGCATGATTTCATAAAACTTCATATTCATAGAAACTGTGCATAGCGGGTCTATGTACAGTTTCTATGGATATGAAGTTCACACTACAGCGAATATCATGTGATTAACTTTCATCATTTTTTTCAGATGTGAAAGTTAATTTTCAAATTGACAACGTGGTGAAAACGCGGATGAAATTCGTATTCTGGCCGAATTTTCTAATGGCCATAAACATCTATTAAAGTATTTGACTGAAAAGATGTACAAATTTTATTCTTTTGATGCCAAAGATGAGAGACCGTTGAAGGTCTATCAAATGATCAGACCGTTGAGAAGAAACTAAAAATTGTTCAACAAAACTACTTGGTTTTCCTCCGACAAAGTCCTTTTGATGAAACGAAAGGTAAATGCGAAAATAATGAAACTGGAATACACCAGGAAAATTTCTTAATACCTTTTGATAGTACCAAAGTAAATAACTTGCAATTAAAAAAACTTACTGCAAGGCCGAGCAATTTAAAAAAAAAACGGGCTTTAACTAACGTGCGAATAAACTGGAAAAACTTCAAGAGACATGGAGGAATCCATAAACACATGCAAACTTATGGTCATGGAACTCGTAACAGCCATATGAGAGCAAAATGAATGATATGTGGTGACTCTTATCAAACAAACTGTCCCTTGAAAGAGACACTAGAAGTTTCAAGTGTGTAAATTGTGAGGGTAAACACAAATCTGATCTCTCTCATTGTTCTGTTAGGTCAAAAATAATTTCATCCAGACTGCGTTAATAACCTGATGTCAACAATATTCATGTGGGTAATCAAAAGACTCTCAATATTGTTCAGGCATCACCACAGGGTTCAAAGCGGGAGTATGGCCATACCTTTTTTCTTCAATCCATGTAACAAATATTTAGTGTTGTTTTTTAGCTTTTCACTGTCAAAAAATCATCAGATAATTACTGCATGCAAGGTTGTTTCAAATAAATTCCACACAAAAGTTAATTTTAAGTAGACACTGAAACTGCAAATTTCTCTAAAAGTTCGTTCCTAAAAGGATTCTTGGTTTCGTCAATCAGAGGGATAATAGCCATGAGCAATGCTTCTTTCTGCAAGGTGTTAGTTTCCTGTGGATGATCTGCTCACTTCAAATGATCATTCAAATTAAAATTGTCAGAACTCAGAAGCAATTAGTTTTGAATTGCTTGGCTAAAAACAGCTTGTATCTCTTTTCATCATCGTCGTCTTCCGTCAAGTCAGTCACTGTTGTAATGAAATTGGAAACTTTCCTTTCTCAGTACCACTTCTCCAATATGCTAAATGCCTTCATAAAATACTGTCGATGCATTAACCCATCGAATCGCAAACCCAGTCATAGTTCTAACGATATTGTACAAACTGCGAAATCACTTTCATTGGAACTGATTTGCTAAAGGATGGGTGGAATCTGCTTAAGGGGTTATATACCTTTTTAGTTTTCAAAAAACGGAGAAAAAACTATTGCATTATCTTCAAATACAACATCTTGAGAACATTTTCCCAAATTTTCATAAAGATCTGAGCAATAGGGAGAAAGTTAGAGCGATTTGCAGCGCACCTCGCCACGGCCGCATAAGCTAAACTTGAAACTTTACACACGATTATCTCGGAATAGTGTTTTCCGAAAAATGACTTTGCCGTGATCCTGATTGCGGAAAAACCACCGAACCGATTTCCTTCATCTTTTTTTTTTCAATTTTCGTTATTAAATTCGCCGGCCCTTGAACGATCGCTTTTTGAAACATACAGTTACATTTTGCCGCAAAAAAAAATTAAGGCATTTTTTAGCGCTCGAAACGTGCATTTTTCGGGAAAAACGTTTCCGTTTGCACTGAAAACAAAATACTGATAAAAGCGATCGTTCAAGGACACGGCACACTTCTAAACTAATGAAATCATATGAGTTTTTTTATTTCAGTTGATCCACTGAGTCTCTATCAGGATCACCGCAAGCCACTGCAAAAAATAAACGTTTCGGGGTAACGGCCATGACTCCAGTAATAATTGGTATATCTCAAAATCACACGTATTTTTTTGTTGTTGATAAACTGCACTTCCAGATAAATACCACTTTGATGCAATAAAAATGGTACTATGCACTTAAAATAAATTCAAACTTTCCTCATTTTTCTCGACCAAAAAGGTAATAACCCCTTAAATGCGAGACAGATATGAGAGACAGTGAGAACATAAGGATTGATAATTACTGGAATCAATTCTTCAGAATGAAAACCGCTAGAGGAGCGGATAAATATCCTTTGGTGTCAACAGTTGTGAAGGCGGTATTATCGATATTCCATTGGAACACTGATGTAGAGCGGGGATTCTCGGCGTCAGCAAGGATCCTCTCCCACGCTCGAACCTCAATGTGTGAGAAAACATTAAATGCAATGATGGTGGTGGAAGGTGCTTTAAAATCTTATGGAAATCAGGCCCACCTCGTCCCTACTCCCAGAGAATTGATTGTAATGGCCAATATCGAGAAGAGCAGAAAATGAGTGAGGAAGAAGGAAATAAAAAGAAGCTAAAAGAGTTCAGTAGAATGGAATGGCCGGGCGCCGGCTATCCACTAGCGGGGTACGAGAGTGTACGTTGTGTGCAGACGCTGCCGAAGAAAATCCTTCGCACCACCAACCGCTGGTTAGCCCATAGTGCTGGTTCAGCTGGAGGAGACTGATTGCGATTCCTGCTAAGCCACCTACTGGAATCATCCAACCATCAGTCAGGAGGGAGCGTAGGCGAAAATACAAGAAGTCTGGTGAAGTATTCATATTTGTTTTTTTTTTCTCTTTATTTTTTTTTTCAATACGGTTGTCTTTTTTCTTATTTAATACACCTTATTTTGAAATATGTTTTTACATTATACAACAATTGCATTCAGTATCCATCGAAAAAGGGAGGAAGAAATTCGTGTTCGTCTGCCTGTTTGTACCGCGGGTCATGCATTGCCAAAACTGCAAGCAATTACCTACTGCTGCAGCAAGTGCGGAGGCACTCATGCTGAGACCGCTTGCAGTGAGGATACTGAAAAGTGTCTTTATTGCGAGGGAACTCGGCTGACCTTTCGGCAAGTCACGCGTACAAACAGTGCGAGGAAAAAATTAAGCGTTCCCTCAAGGAACGATCAAAGCGCTCTTTTGTAGAAATGTTTATGAGGGTTGAGCCACCCTCGACAGGAAACATCTTTTCCTTTTTGCCAACTGATGAGGGTACATCTGACGATCCCGTCGAAGGGTGTTCTTATGCCATGCCAGAAGGATCTAGTAATAGAAGAATTGTTAACTCTCCTAATCTTTCTCGCAAAGGTCATAAGAAAACCACTAGCGGAATGACCCATAAGCCAACACAAAAAGGAAGCGTTGAAGAAAAACCGAAGCAAGTACCTCCCGGTTTCAATTTCAAATCAAACCAGGAGTACCCACCGATTCCTGGGGCACCAAAAACCTCCGTGCACCGATTTCTCGATTAGAAGATAAAAAAAGAAACAGAGTTCATAAAATTTTCTAATATTGTGGACTGAATATTTAGAACATTCAACATACCAGATTCTCTTCAAAATATTCTTCTTGCCCTTCTTCCTATAGTGAAAACCTTTTTGAAGCAACTAACAGCAACTTGGCCCCTCATTTCAGCTATCATATCTTTCGATGACTAATACGGCGAAAGAGGTTAGGAATTTTATCACTGTATTACAGTGGAATTGCAGAAGTATCATCCCCAAATTCGATCTATTTTCTCATTTGACAAATACACACCACTGTGACGCGTTTGCGCTTTGTGGAACTTTTCTCAATTCAAACGATCAACTCAATTTTCACGATTTTAACATAATCCGTCGAGAGCGAGACTCACACGGTGGAGGGATATTTTTAGGGATCAAAAAGTGTTTTTCTTTCTTCAGAATCGACCTCCCCGCGATCTCGAATATTGAAGCCGTTGCCATTCAAAAACTTATTTTCAAAGAGCACATTGAGAGTATACAAGCCAAGTGCATCAAATATACGAGATGTTTATATTCTCTCATTAACAGAAATTCTAAACTTTGTTTAAAGAACAAGCTTTTGATTTACAAACAAACTTTTAGACCAGCAATGCTTTATGCTGTACCGATCTGGTCAAGTTGCTGTTCAACAAGGAAGGAAACGCTCCAAAGGATTCAGAATAAAATTCTGAAAATGATTTTGAAGCGTCCTCCTTGGTTTGGTACACTCGAAATACATAGACTTACTGGTGTTGAAACATTAGAAGCTATGTCGAATAAAATTATTAACCATTTGCGACAAAAATCGTTGCAATCCTCAATTGCTACGATAAGCTCTCTTTATATCCAATAAGTTAGCAATTAAGTTAGTTGTAAGTTTACTTTCCTTTTTTTGACAAGTAGGTTTAAATCCCTACGAATGATAAATTCTAATTGCGCAAGCAATCAAATCCTAATAATTAAATTTACAAATTTCTAACAGTGTTGAGAAGTCACCATTTGTGATTGGACACACATACTCATTATTTACTAATATTTATCATAAATACTCAAACGAATATGAATGGAAAGGACCTATGCCTTGTTTCGCTATATATTCCTCCCTCCGCGCGGATTAAAAAGAGGTAGCTTACTGATATAGCAGAGTTGCTTCCCGCGCCTTTTTTGATATTGATAGATTTAATTCTCACTATTCGCAATGGGGGTCGCTATATGACAACCGATCTTCTTTGATTTCTAACTTGATCGACGACTTCAACATGACGCTTTTAAATACTTGGGAAGCTACACGTGTACCTAATCCTCCAGCACGTGAAAGCGTGCTTGACCTATCCCTCTGCTCGACCTCACTAGCGTTAGATTGTCGGTGGAAAGTAAGCAATTAACCCAACGGTAGTGATCATCTACCAGTTGTTATCTCAATTGCTTATGGTTCTACCCCCTCAGATCCGATCAATATTTCATACGATCTCACACGTAATATTGATTGGAAGCGTCATGTGATCATCATAGCGGATACCATTGAGTCTCACGAGGAACTTCCTCCGGAGGAAGAATACGCGTTCCTTTCTGACTTGATCATCGACGCCGCGACGAAAGCTCAGACGAAACCGATACCCGGGGTAACGATTAGATAGCGTCCTCCCAACAAGTGGTGGGACAAAGAGTGCTCTGACCTGTACGCGCAAAGGTCCTCGGTTTATTTGGCCTTCCGAAAACACGGTACTCTTGATCTGCTCCGAAAGTACGATGTACTGGATAGGCAGACGACGAGTTTAATTGAAGCGAAAAAACGCGGATGGTTTGTAAACGCGTTGTCGCGGAAAACAGCGATGAGCACTCTTTGGGACACGGCCAGACTCATGCGGAATCGTAACGTTTCTAATGAGAGCCAGGAGTATTCAGGTCGCTGGACACTAAATTTTGCCAAAAAGGTCTGTCCGGATTCTGTACCGGCACAGAGAACCTTTCGCGACGCGTTTTTAGTACCCACGGGAGAGGAGAGCCTCCATTTTCGATGTTGGAATTTTCAATGGACCTCCTTTCGTGCAACAATAAAGCTTCAGGGTTGAATAGAATCAAATTTACCCTGTTGAAGAATCTACCCGACTCTGCAAAAAGATGCTTGTTGGACTTGTTCAACAAGTTTCTTGAGCTAAACATTGTTTCGCACGACTGGAGGGAGGTAAAAGTCATTGTTATTCGAAAACCCGGCAAACCTGCCTCTGATCATAACTCATATTGGCCGATTGCTATGCTCTCTTGCCTCTGGAAATTAATCGAGAAAATGATTTTCTTACGGTTAGACAAATGGATCGAAACAAATTTTCAGGTACCGTGGAATGGGATGAAATTGATCACCTGAAAATTCGTGATAAAAGATACTTATCAAAAGATATTGCTCTTACAACACTAGGCAATGTTAACGTGTCCTTGAACGCAACTTTTGCGTGATTCACATACCTGTCAAAGTTAACCCTTGCATGCCCGGTGCAATTTTTCATATTTTCGAAAAATTCTTCTAACTCAGTCAAAACTCAATCAAATTTGATCAAACAAGTTTCCAAATAAAAAAAAGTATTGAATTTACTTAAAGTAACCTTAGTTGAGAGTTAATTACGTTAAATTCGGAGAAGTAAGTGAAGTTTGATAAAAGCTCATAAAATGTAATTTTCAACAAATTTAGCAACAAACAGCTCGTGAACCAAAATAAACAAATTTTAACCTACAATGTCGTTATTTTCGTTTCCAAACTAGCTGTAAATGATATTTTTCAGTACATAAATCATCATTTATCTTTAGCATCGCGAGAAAAGCACATTACCAGAAGAATGTATGGATTTCAATGGTGATCAATTTCACCCCGATTTACCTCATAGTACCTTATAGATATCGAATTTATTTCATGAAGTAGACGATAGAAATTTCACCAATAGCCACAGAGGTTTACTGGGGCACATACCAGTACTTGTTTTAAAATTATACTATTTCGGGAAAAATGTACATGAAGCTAGTTAATTGGAAATTGTTATGAAAATTGATTAATTTCGCCCCGTTCCATGGTACTCAATTTGGCTTCCGCCGGGGCAAAGAAACGAACGATTGTCTAGCGTTGCTTTCTACTGAAATTAAACTCACCTTTGCTCGAAAAGAGCAAATGGCTCCTGCATTCTTGGACATCAAGGGGGCTTTTGACTGTGTCTCTGTAGAAGTTCTAATCGAGAAACTTCATTTGCAGGAACTTTCACCAAATTTGAATAATTTTTTGCTCAATTTGTTGTCAGAAAAGCATATGTATTTCTTACATGGTGATTCGATATCTTCCCGAATCAGCTACATGGGTCTTCCCCAGGGCTCATGTTTACGGTCCTCTCTTATATAATTTTTACGTCACTGACATCGATGAATGTCTTGCAAATTCATGCACGCTAAGGCAACTTGCAGAAGATAGTGTTGTTTCCATTACTGGAAGCGAAGCTAACGATCCGCAAGGACCATTGCAAGATACCTTAGACAATTTGTCTGAAAGGGCTCTTAAGGTGGGTATCAAATCCTCTCCGGAGAAAACTGAGCCGGTTGTTTTTTTCTAGGAAGTACCCCCAGCTCAGAAGTAGCTAACCCAGCTCAGTAGTTAATAGTAGCTGCACTACTAGTAACGGGTAAAAAGATCACTCGGGTTTAGTCGCTAAATATCTCGGGATCTGGCTCGACTCTAAATACACCTGGGCTTGCCATATTAGGTATCTGATACGAAAATGCCAACAGAGGATTAATTTTCTTCGTACGATTACCGGAACTTGGTGGGGTTCTCATCCATGAGACCTTCTAAGGTTATACCAAACGATATTGTCAGTTCTTGAATACGGATGTTTCTGCTTTCGCTCCATGGCAACCACGCACATTATAAAATTAGAAAGAATACAACATCGTTGTTTGCGTATTGCCTTGGGCTGCATCCAGTCGACCCATACGATGTGCCACGAAGTGTTAGCGGGTATTCTTCCGTTGAAACATCGTTTTTGGAATCTCTCTTACCGGTTGCTAATTAGATGCACAGTTGTGAACCCATGAGTAATTGAAAATTTCGAGAGGTTGTTCGACCTTCAATCTCAATCTAGATTTATGGCTTTATATTTTGACTATATGGCTCAAGATATTTACCCTTCTTCATACGTTCCCTTCAATGTCGCACCTTTAGATACTTCTAACAATGCTATATTCTTCGACACCACCATGAAAGAAGACATTATTGGTATCCCGGATCAATTGCGCCCACAAGAGATCCCTAAGATTTTTTCAAATAAGTTTAAACATGTGAGTTGTGATAAAATGTTTTATACTGACGGAGCTAATCTAGATGAGTCCACTGGCTTCGGTGTTTTCCACGATAATTTTACCGCCTTCTACAAACTCGATGCTCCTGCTTCCGTGTACGTCGCAGAACTTGCTGCTATTCAGTACTCTCTTGGGATCATCGAAACCCTGCCCATAGACCACTACTTCATCTTCACAGACAGTCTCAGTGCCATTGAGGCTCTGCGATCGATGAAGCCTGTGAAGCACACCCCGTATTTCCTGGGGAAAATACGTCGGTTTTTAAGTGCTTTAACAGATAAAAATTATCAGGTTACCTTAGCGTGGGTACCTTCTCATTGTTCCATTCCGGGCAATGAAAAGGCTGACGCTTTGGCTAAGGTGGGTGCTATTGATGGCACTATTTATGATAGACCAATTGCTTATGATGAATTTTTCAGTATTTTGCGTCGGAGGACGCTCAAAAGTTGGCAATCATCATGGGATACAGATGAACTGGGACGGTGGCTACATTCCATTTCTCCTAAGGTATCGACGAAAGCATGGTTCAAGGGGTTGGATGTAGGTCGAGACTTCATTCGTGTGATGTCAAGACTTATGTCCAGACACTACACGTTAAACACGCATCTCTTTCGAAGAGGGCTTGTGGAAAGTAATCACTGCATTGGTGGCCATGGCTACCACGACATTGAGCATGTTGTTTGGTCGTGTACCGAATTCTCTGGTGCTAGGTCCAAGCTGATAGATTGATTTCCTTCGGGCCCGAGGAAAACAACCGAACGTTCTCGTTAGGGACATTCTGGGAAGCGGTGATCTCCAGTACATGACACAGCTAAACTGTTTTTTGAAAAATGCCGACATTAAAATTTAAAATTATTCTGTCTACTCGTCAGAATACTACTATGCTGGAGACACGAAAACGGAGAGCCAACATCTATGTTTACGCAAACACTTCAGACCAAAACTGCGCCACATCACTATCACTGCTCTATCAGTTGAAAAACGAAGTGTTAAAATAGTTTTAATTCAAAATTGTACTCCCCTCCACTCACCTTTAATCCCCACTAGCTCGTAGTCGGCCACGAGTAATAAAAAAGTGCCTCCTTCTTTTTCCTGCTATCTTAGACATAATAAGAATTGTATTTGGCTCAGTAAAACATAAGATGTATCGTGCCGTGTCAAATGAACTGTTCAAACTATTAATCATACCAGGCTTTCCATCATAATCATTAAAATCAAATTTATTATTTGAGTTACATATTCAATGTATTACATATATAATCAATGTGACTAGTTACAGGATACAATTCTATCATCGTTGTAAAGTTATTGACATCACATTGAAAATGTGATTTTCTTCCGTGGATCGTCTATAACTATCTAGCAATACGTTAAATCCAATATGAAAATCTCATTAAATACAATACTACATCGGTAAGAAATCTTCACGAGTTCAAATTGATATACAATAGCGTTTGTATCGACTTTGCTTTTGCAGAATAAGGCGCAATATATACACTATTGAAAAAAGCTAAGATAAATGTGGATCCCTTTTTTAATTAACTTTAAGTAGAAAACCTATCATCACTGGCCCTAAGCTAACGGTATGTAGTGAATTTTGTTGGTAAAACCCTAGTTACATTCTCAAAGTATTGCACAAACACGTGGTCTAGCGTGGGGCTTTTTTTCAACAGCACGAATGGCTTCATCAAACACATCACCGAGATTAAGCTTCTTTTTTGCAGAGCATTCAACTAGTGAGTAAGCCTTTATCTTGTGTTTCAGTTTTTTACCTTCAGCTGTAGTCACAAACTTTTCTGATCCATGCACCCGAAGATCACTTTTAGTACCTTATCAATTGTAGAAAAAACGAAGATAAAGAAATTGTTTCAATTGCAATATTTATTTATGTTATTACCAACAAGCACAATGGGGATATTTGGTGCAAAATGTCTTATCTCAGGGTACCACTTAGAAAGCACGTTATCGAATGATGTTTTGCTAGATATGGAATAACATATAAGAAAACAGTCAGTCTGCAAAAAATAAAATTATAATAGAAATGCTCTCTTTTTACTTTGACGAATAACAAGAACTTACATTAGGGTAGCTAAGAGGACGTAATCTTTCATAATCCTCCTGTCCTGCTGTATCCCAAAGGGTTAAAGCATATTCTTTTTCATCTAATAAAATGTTGCAAGCATGATTATCGAACACCGTCGGTACATATTCACTCGGAAATTCGTTTTGTGTGTATGTAATAAGCATGCATGTTTTCCCGACCATTCCGTCTCCGACAGTTGTGATCTTCAGTGGTCGCATGTTTCCCATCGTCATTTTAACGTCAGTCTTAGAGGAGAAAGAGAAGAAATTAAATTTATAATAATAATCATCATTATTTTCAGACAAAGCGAGTAGTAAGAAAACATATACAATTTGCATTGAGGGAAACTATTGATTACAAATTCTGATATTTATTATTATTGCACGCTTTTAATCTATATAAAGATTTGGTTTGGGTTTTGTTCAAAATATGCAGGCATACAGCGATACTCGAACGATGATCTAATCAGTTATTAGAACTTATTTCTCTATGGGTCAGTAGCCAACTGGAGAAAATAATAAATTTACACTTGCAGTTTTGGTTAATTTTCCACATTTGCGCACTGATTTAAGTTGTTATATGATGTTATGTTACGCCATTACGATCTGCAGACACTCTTTTTCAAAGAGGAACGGAGACATAACTGGCATTTTTCTGTGTCGGTGATTTCGAAAACTTTTTGCGTGAGTTAGTGTTTTTAAGGTGGCGCAAAAAAATAAGTACACTATTGGATTATATATATATACAAAACATTCCAAATAAGCTTTATTTCTCCACATATCTTTAGCAAAGTGACCTTTTACGTTACAAAAACCACTTTCAATATTTTGTGGCTTGTCCTTTGTTTTGTAAAACCATATTTAATCTTCGTGGTATGTTTACCACTCAGTTTTCACGATTTCACGCTGCATGTACGACATTCCATGAGTCTGTTTTATTCTTTGGATGATGCTTTGCAACCTAGACTTTCACAATCTTCAATAAAATTCCTGAAGGATTTAAATTAGGAGACTGCGCTGGCCAAACTAACAATTTTATATTTTCGTTTGAAAATCTTCTTCGTGTTTTCAATATTGTATGTTCAGGATCGTTATGCTGTTTAAAGATCCAGCAAAGCGGTATGTTTTCTTCGGCATACGGAATCAAAATCGACCACCTAGGTACACAGGAAACTTTACTTCAAAAGCGACACATATTGGCAAGAACTGAATTTTTTAAAAAGTTCTTAGACTAGGGTGCAACTAAATGGCACATCGTGTGTCGGATGAGTTGAAATTTAACCTTTTTGGTCCAAACGGTCAGCAGCTGGTGAGAAGACCGGTAAATACTGCTTCCAATGCACAATTAACCAAGAAAGTAGTAAAATTTGGAAGTGACCACAAAATGGTGTGGTGCTGTTTTCTGATGCTGGTGTGGAACCCATTCATTTTATAACATAGACTATGAATACTAACGACTATGTAGATATTTTACGTAGCCTGATGCTTCCGTATGCCAAAAAACACGCCTCTTCGTTGGAGGGTAACGATCCTAAACATACAGCTTTGAAAACTTGAAGATGATTTTCAGAGGAAAATATAAAACTGTTGGATTGGCCAGCATAGTCTCCTAACTTAACCCGTATCAAAAATCTATGGAAGATTGTCAAGTCCTACGTTGCAAAGCATCATCTAAAGAAAGAAATAGACTTATGGAACGTCGCAAATGCAGCGTGAAATGCTATCCCAGCTTCTACTCGTGAGAACTTGGTTGTAAACATACCACGAAGAAAAAATATGGTTTTAAAAAACAAAGTACAGGCCACGAAATATTGATAGTAAGTTATGACACGCAAAAGGTCACTTTGCTAACGATATGTAGAAAAACAAAGCTTATTTGGAATGTTTTGTATATATATTTCAATAGTGTACTTATTTTTTTCGTCACCTTAAAAACACTAACTCACGCAAAAAACTTTCGGAATCACAGTAAAATTCTAGTTATTTCTCCGTTCCTCTTTGAAAGAGAGTGTCTGCAGATCGTAATGACGTAACATAACATCATATAACAACTAAAATCAGTGCCCAAGTATGGAAAATGAACCTAAACTGCAAATGTATTTATAATTTTCTCCATGACTGTATGTCTGTGCTAACATGGAGCAACCGGGATCTATTCGACTGCTATACTGCTTTTCAGACTGCTATACTGATATTTAAGACTGCTAAAGGTATTTACAGATTAGTCTGCGAGCGCAACGCAACAAGGATACTAAAGAACTGGTACTGATGCTGTAGAGGCTCGCCCGCCTTAACAATGTAACATTACTTCGGATGCCCGGTTACTGCAGGATCAACCGAAATTGACCTTCTGACTGCCTAACAAACCAAGGAAGGTCTAGCAGTTTTCAGTGTCTTCACGTTCGCCATTAAAGGTGAGCTAAGTACATACAAAGATGAATAGAGCAAGATCCGTGACTCGTGTTGTATGCAGGGGAACAAGTCAAACTCATTTGTACACTATTAAGTTAATTTGATGACGATGACAAAGTCATGATATGGATGGAGGAAGATGAAGCAATTCCTTCAGATTTTGCTAATAATCAGTTTTATGAGCATTTAAGTCATAGTAAGTGGCAGCAATAAGCGTCGTGAAGGTGATTGCGTCCAAAATGTAGTCATCGGTACATGTGAAAAGCTAGAATTTCCTCTCAATGGCAATATGGGAAAGTTGTAGATAAAATAATCAGATTATCTACTCAAACGCTGCGGTTACCAGAAGGCGACTTAGTTGAACCCGTAGCGATCTGCGAGCCATCACAGGACTCCTAAATTCGGGCGAGAATTGAATTGAGGCACAGTATGATAACCAACTAATTTAACTTCATCAATACGGTACGGACATATTTTAATGTGTGTATTCGTGTAAATGCCCAACCAATAATTTTGTGGACTAACAACTAAACCGGTCGTTGAGAGGAGCTTCGAAGCCGCAAGGTTACAAAGTTTACACTTCCGAAACATAACAACTGAACTGAATATTTCGCGCATTTCGATTCGAACAGTTTGATTGTCATTTGATCTCTTTCGACTACTGTCATCGAATTACGATGAACATTTTCGCTGTCACGCAAATTTGATCATGGGTTTCTTTCCAGACCAATTCATATGAAACCGATTTTATTGACGGAGACACTGACGCATACTATGACACTTTCCTTTCCTTCAACGTGTCATTTGAATTTCTACCACCGCATCATGTCATTTGATGATAGTTTTCTTACACCGCAAAACGCGATTGGAACAACAGTGGCATACAATACATCATGCAAGTTCCGACCAAGATTTCGGAGATTTTTTTGCTGTTGATCACTGGCGCGCCGTAGCCACTTCGGGTTCTGAAACTGGTGTTGGCGTCTCCGTTTCGTATCGTCACGATTTTCTTTGTTCTCCCTTCCTCCTATATGCGTGAAGCAACCCTTTCAGCTGGTCTCGAGGTACGATGCTGGCCTAACAAGCCAGTCGTCGTAGGTTCGAGTCTCAGCTCGAGAAAGACTGTTAGCTAAAACACCATATCAAGAAGACTGGGAATTCTGCCTGAGATTGAGCGTCAGTTTTGGCAGTGCAGTCTGTTGAACAAAAGTGGAACTGACGCACAGACTGGACCACCACATACGCACACTCTGTCTTCGCAGCGATGTAATTACCAGCACTTTCATAGCAAAGTTCCACCTCCAATAGATAGAGTGCGCTGTTGGATTTGACACTTGTCATTTATATGAGATCGATCCAGAGATGCCAGTCTTCTTGATATGATGTTTTTGCTGTTAGTAGTCAGTAGGATCGTGACGCTAACCCCGCAATTGTCCTGTACACTTAAACAGTTGCCTGCGAAGTATTATTAAGAAAATATTACTAAGAACTACAAAAGGTTTGACGCAAAACCTATACTCAGATAGAAAAAAAAATAACGAGACTGTGGGACAAAACCAGCGTCAGTTACTAGAAATAAAACTTCTCGCTTGCTTTGTACATTACCGAGGCTTTCGGTTGTTATAATGTAATATTTAATTCTTCCAAGACGCACAAATTTTGGAACATGTTCTGCAATATCAAATAGATTAAACCGAGAAAATCAATTGCTGCATCATATTTCGAGTGAAAATTTTCAGCTAAATTAGCTAAATACACGTTCTAAATCTTTCATTAGGACAACATAAATCTTCCACTAGAACAACCACGTGGTTATTTTGTTTTTTGCTCTCATAAAAACCGCCATGAAAAAGATAGTGTTGCAAGGAAAGTCATTCTGATTCTCATACAACACTTTCAACTCCAGTCCATCAGGATTAGAATTATTGTGTTAGCAATCAGGGCTCATTTGCCTTCTTGTTTGACCTTTTTTCCAATCATTCGTTCTTTGCTCGATTTTTGAACCTGTATTTATATAAGTTTATATACATATATGATTCTGATTTCACTGCATATGCATAGTGAAGATGTAGGGGCCGTTCCTAAACCACGAGGTCATAAAGAGGGGGACGGGGGGTTGTCAAAAGACCACGCACAGTGGTGGAGGGGGTAACGAAATGACCACGTGGTTTTTTTTTCTGACTTATATTTTATTGTTGCCACCAAGTCAAGAATGAAGCTTTTGCATTTTAGAAATTAAAGTATGTACTGAAAGTTTAATAATAAAAATGTAAAAAAATAAGCGAATTGTTATAATTTAATTTAGCACATGACAAATGAAAACACCACATGGTTAAAGTCGCTAGGAGGGGGGGGGGATTAGCCAAAAGACCACGAAAGACCACGGGGGGTGGGGGGGGGGGGTACGGGGGGTATAAAAAGTGATCAAAATATGAACCCGTGGTTTAGAAACGGCCCCATACATGGTTTAAAATGTTTTGATTCTTTCGAAGCGCCATTTAATATTACTATTTCTACTTGTACCCCGTTTTGTTCAAATTTTCATTTTGATCGACCAACATTTCAAACTACTTTGTTTTAAAAGCGTTCTTACCAAACGTATGTATTTAATTCGATCTGTTTGATTTTCAGACCAGATGAAAGTTTTTTGCAGTTTTTTGTAATTTTTTTTTTCAATATTTCACTCAATATTATGAAAAATTATTAAACAATTCGTGTTGCGAATATCTTTTGTTTGGATAAAACAATTCTTTTGTAAATGGTAATAGTTGTTGTAATAATCTATACTCGTCCCAATTAATGCAAAATATTTTTTTTAATATTGCATGTATTCTCTTTTTATGTTTTGGTTTTTGAAAATACGCAAAATTTTATTTGACCGTTTTTTTCTGAAACTTTGCACGCATATGTGAAACAACAGAATGCCAAGTTTTGACAGCGGAACGTAGCATCTAGGCGATTATTGACATTACGATTGGAGTTTTTAGTGACCCTCGGCCAAACCACAGACAGACGTCCATCCAAGCATGAACAACATTGATCAAAATTTCCGTGTAAATTTTCAAAGAAAATTGTGTTATAAATCACTTGTACACTAGCGCCGCCTGATGACCTTATCGCTACGATACATTTATTTTCGCTGGTGTACGAGGCTGGCGGTACCGGTAGCGCTATCTGGTTACGAATTACTACTACAAAAAACTACACAATTTTGGAACTCAGCTTGGACGTCTTTCTGCGGCCAAACTTTAACTCTAAGCCATCTCCATCTCCAATCTCCAATAAACCATTGTACGAACTGACAGGTGTCACGGGAGCCCCTAATATTGATGTTGCTTTTACGTGCATTATGTTAGCGGTTCAGTGCTACACGTCGAAATTTCGTTCATGAATTGAGTTTTGAAACGTCTCGTAAAATGGTCTTTAATCCCTGCATTTCAAAGAGCACATTGAGAGTATACAAGCCAAGTGCATCAAATATACGAGATGTTTATATCCTCTCATTAACAGAAATTCTAAACTTTGTTTAAAGAACAAACTTTTGATTTACAAATAAATTTTTAGACCAGCAATGCTTTATGCTGTACCGATCTGGTCAAGTTGCTGTTCAACAAGGAAGGAAACGCTCCAAAGGATTCAGAATAAAATTATGAAAATGATTTTGAAGCGTCCTCCTTGGTTTGGTACACTCGAATTACATAGACTTACTGGTGTTGAAACATTAGAAGCTATGTGAAATAAAATTATTAACAATTTTCGACAAAAATCGTTGCAATCCTCAATTGCTACGATAAGCTCTCTTTATAGCCAATAAGTTAGCAATTAAGTTAGTTGTAAGTTTACTTCCCCTTTTCTGACAAGTAGGTTTAAATCCCTACGAATGATAAGTCCTAATTGCGAAAGCAAACTAATCCTAACAATTAAAATTACAAATTTCTAACAGTGTTGAGAAGTCACCATTTGTGATTGGACACACATACTCATTATTTACTAATATTTATCATAAATACTTAAGCTACTAACAAATCCCCCCCCCCCCCCCTCTAAGCAAAAAAAAAAAATCCCTGCATGCAGATTAGGCGTTGTACACAAGTTACGTAACGTTAAAAATCTAAAATTCAGACCCCTGATGTAATAAAAGTATAGTTTAACATGCAGCCCCCTAAAATGACGTAACGGTCAACTACCCAACATTTTTATTTTGGAAAAATATCAGTTACGTAACTATCTTAACTACCCCTCGTACACAATATTTAACAATAAGCAATAAGTATCACAAACTCAAAACACGTCTTTTGAAAATAAGATAAATGTTTGTTCTCTGTGATATCACAGAGAGCAGACATTTATCTTATTTTCAAAAGACGTGTAAAAACTTGAAACTGTCATTTAACCGTAAGTGATAATGGTCGCGCTGTGGCGCTCGCGTCAATGATAAACCAATCACCGATATCGATAAAACATCGATACGTCAATATTTATGCAGTGCAACTGGGGCACCACAAGACAGATGTCGTTAGTGTTTTAACGTATTTCGATTCAAATTTTTACACACGATTTTCATTTTTTTATATGAACATGAATGTCTGTTCTCTGTAGTAATATTCTAATTGTTTTCAGGGTCATTTCAAACCCAAGAAATTTATTCCCAGAAATGATCAATACGTTTGAAAACCTTAAAAATAGCCCAGAAAGAGTAATTCAATACTCCAATCAATTTTGTGGCCCCTAAGCCGCAGTGGATTCTGTTTCGGAAAGGACACTTTGGAGAGATATTATCAAATCACCATACCCTCATCGGGCACGTATAGGTATTTTTAATAAAGCACAAAACGATTAGGAACCACAGGTCAAATATTTTCAAAACAAACCAAATCGGAGCACTAACACTCTTCAATGAACAGTTTCAAGTTGCACGGAGAAATCCACACACGAACATAATTTTCCTATCTTTTCAAACATGGAATAAAGGTTAACGTTAAAATCTCTTTGCTTTCATTTAAGCATACATTTCAGTCTTATTTCAAGAAAATTTTTGATATTTATAAAACAAATTCAGCGAGTTCATAGCAGAAAGTAATCATTTAGTTAAAAAAGCTAATAATGTGTAGTATTCAAATAAAAATATCGATAATTGCTATGAACAGATAATTAAAACATTTCAATTGTGAATTTGAAAATGATCGAGTAGTTTATTAGTTGCATCACACGGTATTCCGAATTCGGCGGTTTGAGGAAAACATGCTGAAATTTACGACCGACGTGGCTAAATAACCGGATCTTTTATATACGACCGGATATATTTATTCGCTCATACGTAAAAAGGTCGAAATCTGTGTTTTGTGGAAAAAATGTTGTATAACCAGATTGGAGAAAATAGTGCGTATTATCCACAGTTTGCGCAAATGATTGCTTCACATATATATCTTTCTATATGTCCTGATCCAAATGTTAACTCACTGCATTATTGACACGATTGAGGTGTGTTCTTCACTTTACTTGCAAGTTCCAAATTTAGCACTGCTAACAATCAACTGACGGTGGCTATAACAATCGCGAACGACCGCTTGCTGTAGCAACAAACACTAACAGCCACAAACGAATGCTAACTCAAACCATTTGTATTCCTCCACTGATAAGATATCTCCTCTTTTATCACTTGATGTGCGATTTTTTTTTTACGTAGAGTTGTCTCGGGTATTCGTAAAGAGTATTCGCTTCACTCGTAGATAGCTACCAACATATGTGCTGCACAAAAACCACAAAACCATAACGTAAATCATTTATGAACAAATGTTGTCCTGTTGAACAAATACTTAAAACATTCGTAGTTGAAAACACTAAACACCACTCAAGCAAATAAAAAACAACAAATTTTTATGGCTAACTCACTCACATTTGAATTCATATTGGTGAAACCACCACAAAAATAGGCAATTCCATCAATTATTATTCACACCACAGGCTGATTCACCTCACATAATTAATCGGAATTTCTAGCAGTTGAGAGCGGAATACTTCGTAAACCAAGTCTGTTTCAATTACCTAAACAAATATTATTTTTTATTTATTAATATTAACATTACACACGATCGTGAAACAGACATTTCACATGCTTTTAAGGAGAGTACGGCAGTGTATGGTAAACGGTAACAACACAACAGGATATGAAAGACGATAATAAATAACCGATAACGATAAAGCACGAAAGTGCCTGAAGCAAACTATACACTACACTCCATTAACCATTCGTCAGTTTTCAAAGTAAAATAGAGAAAAAAATCGCACCAAATTTGAGTACACGAACGCGAACGTGATGATGATCGTCAATGAACTATGAATGAACCTTTTGGCCTCACACTTTTATTGGACAGAGAGAAGCACACAAGATACCTATTGCACAGGGCATATATCTACGGTGATGACCGCGATCGACAAAAGCGAGACCCATCTGCAAAGCGACAACAGAAACCGACTGCGACTTGCGCCACGTGAAGCAGTCAACAAACGAATATCGGATTAGTGTGCGTGTCATTTTTCGAGTTCTGCACGCCACTACAAAATGAGGTTTTTGTGGAATTCGAAAATTTGTCTAATAATTCAAAAGCGCAACTTATTATTTACAGTGAATGATCCAAGCTGATCATCCAGGGCTAGTAGCGAACTTGGAGCAAAATAATAGTGACTTTAGTGACTTTTTTCATTTGAATAGTGACCAAATAAAGACTAAATAGTGACCAAAAGTATACAAAAGAGGGTTTTGAAATTTATTGTTGAACCATAAATGAATTAAATTTTATCTGAAATTTAAGTCTTTAGAACATAGGATGTGCAATGATTTGTTCTCATAGAAAATAACTAAAATCTGTATCGTAATTTCACATAGAAATGGTTGTGATAACACCTTGTTCAATGTATTCGAATACAAGTTTTCGAGTTATAAGTGTTAATGAAAGTATACGTGAACGAATGTATGCACTCTCGAATACGCATTGGTGTGTTGGTGGTCTGTCAGTTGTATTCAGTTCGTGATGTGCGATGTAACAAATCCGGAAAGTCGTAGTAAAACGATTTTTGGTCAGTGACTGCCCTTGCACAATATTCGAACATCTCAAATCATGTGAAGCTAGGCGAGATTTCGTTTATTAAACCATAGAAAAATACAAGGAAACATTCTCTTTGGGGGATCGTTGAAAATTCTGTCGGCCACGATCTGCAAGGATGCCGCAAGTCGTAAAATTGTGACTGTTATGAAGCAGCGTGTCCGGCGAAATGATAACGTTCAGTTTGTAATTCCCACCCATCTGAGTATAACTATTGAATCGGTCCACAATATTTTGGCCGATTCTTTTAGAAAAAGAGGCTCGATAGAGTGAAAATGATACTTTCACAACTCGATGTTCGCGAGTTCATTGTTTCTGATGAGAAACTATTTGGCCTGGATAAGAGCGAGGGCCTAGTGTGGTTGGCAACGTCTCCGCCAACCACGCTCGACGCCTGGGTTCGAATCCCACCGCCGACATAGGTGTCGATGGTTGTGAGGTGGCGTGATCCACTCACAACCAACCCAACTGGTCTAGATTCAATCCTAGCCGACACCGGGAGATTTTCTGAGTCGAAAAATCTCTGGGATCACGCCTTCCATCGCATGAGGAAGTGAAGCCGTTGGCGCCGGTCCGTTAATAAACGGGTCGTGAGTTAGGGTCCTGGGTGTGGAGTCGCCTCCCTGGGCGTCGGTGATTGGCCACAACAGTGGCGGAACTAGACCGACGGAAAACAAGCGAGAAAAAAAAAATATTTGGCCTGGAGTGTGACTGGTTACACAAAACAATCGAATGTGGGCAGCAGCAAGAGACAACATTTCAGAGTTCTAAAGGAGTATTTGCAAGCGAGTAAGCTTCCTCTGATTTTCATTTACAAAGACGCCGAATTTAATGCTGTTTATTGTAAAACGGTAGTTTTGGGAAAAAACGTTACCCCGTGTCTTCGAAAACTCTCCAGAGCTAATTACTATATGTTCTAGCAAGACGGTGCATCAGCGCATACTGCGAACTTGACTCAAGGTTGGTATAGGGACAATTCGAGGGACTTTTTGAATAAAAATAAATTGCCGTTAAGTTCACCTGATCTCAACTCAATAAACTTTTTTTTACAAAATCTCCAACTTGTAAAGCGGTTGAAACAGTTATCCAGAAAATCTGGGAATTCGTGCCGCCTGTGACAGCTTCGAAAAGCGTTTGAAGTTGGTTAAGCTAACTAAGTGAGGGGTTTTTCAAAATATAGTAAAAATAGCATTGTTCGTCCCGAAAATCTGCAAAAACAATACTAAGCCTGTTTGTCCCATCAATGATTTTCACGCATATTTAACCTACTTGACATTTTCTAATCAAATTCTTCCCACTAAACACTCGTTTGTTTGATCTGGAGCATGGGACAAATATGCGTAGAACGGGTTATCATTATGAAATTTCGAAATGGTATCTGGTAAACACCGGTAGGTTCGGATGATTGAAAGCAAAATCCTACGAATTGAGACCTCAACACGACTATGCACAATATAAGCTCGAAATTTTTGAGTCCTCTTCAACCAGGAGGAACAGTTGATTTGAGACAAGCAAATCAAACTACAAACGTAATTTCACGCACAACACTGGTTTAAGACGCGAGTAGCTTGTAGAATAAACCTTTACGTTCTTTTGCAGCTCTTAGACAATTCGTTCGTAACTATTCTGCACTGTTCACTTCGATGAGAAATTTGAAAACATTGCCTGGCATGAAACTTCTATGATGGAAAAGTTAACAAAAATGCCTTACAAACCGAACTGTCCAAATATTCTGTAAATGAGAAGCAAGCCCGATCAACCACTCTTTATGCACCTTTATGAAACGACAACAACTGAAATCAATCGATATAGGTTCAAAACTAATCGATAGCGATCGTTCTCGTTTCATGAAGAAACTTAAAGAGTGGTTGGTCGGGAGCTTTCTAAAGTATGTTGCAATACAACAATAGTTAATTTATACATTTATAGCTAAAAAAGTGATTTTAGTGACCATTTTGTCGTAAAATAGTGACTTTAGTGACTTTTTAGCGTGAATAATGACTTTTTAGTGACTAGGCTCAAAATAGTGACAAAGTCACTAAAAAGTGACTCGCTACTAGCCCTGATCATCGTATGTTCGCATTCCGGCTCCCATAATGTCAGTAGGATCGTAGCACTAGCCCCCAACAGTTGTCCTGTTTACTCTACAGTTGGCTGCGAAGTCTGTGAATGGGTCAGAATCAGTGCTGATAAGTCATTTTCCCCAGCAAAATTCTTCGAAAATTACAGCCAATCATTTTCAATTTTCACTTCCAATGATCGCAGCACTCTTTCAGATACACTAGATTTTCGTCCTAGTAACGTGCTGTTACACGGTTACGGAATAAAATTTGACGACAAATCCAACCAAATGATCTTCACTTCAAAGCAAAAAAGAAAAACAAACAGTCCACTCAACCAAAATGAACCTCACCGAAACACTTTTTCACTGACACTGACCGATGCCTTGAATCTTCGTTGACTAATAAACTGATTTTGTTGTGTTGCTTTCATCGCATGAAATATAATGAGGTGTTTTGACAATTCACTTCCATGCAAAAAGCGGGAAGGGAGAACTCTGAAAGCATGGGCGCAACTGAGGAAAATTTCTAGGGGGGGCTAGTTTTCATGCATGTAATTTTAAAAAACAGAAAAAGGAGTTTTATTATGCTTGTTTAAAAACGCTTAAAATAGTGTCGTAACAGCAGAAAAAATCACTTCAAGATAGAATCTCCGAAGATGTACTAAAAATCTTGAACACAGCGTCAACGCCAACCTCTTTCAGCAACACTGACTTGATATTGAGGAGAGCCAGGTTTGGTAAATGGCTGGGCCATTTACCAAACTTCCTACCTACTACCTACCTACCTACCCTACCTACTTCCTACCTCCACGTGTTACCGACTGGGATACGAGCAACCAAGGGAAAACCAGTGAACTGGTGGGAACTTGGTCGTATGCTGACAGGAAAGGGGTAGTTGTTCTTCTTAGAGAGCAGCTTGTCTGAACCCCACAGGCTAGGGGCGGCTCAAACATCGACTGATCCGGACCGAACGGCTGAACTATGAAATACGGTGTCTCGCCAGCTACATCTATGGCGGCAGTCCCGTCGCGAGACTAGGCATCGCAGCCCTAGTAACGCAGCATACTAAAATAAACATACTACGAAGAATCAAGAATTCAGAACGGACCGGCACAATAGGCAATGACCCAGCCGACGAAATAAGGACGACGATTAGAAGCTCGGTACATGTAACAGTAGATCGCTCAACGCCCCGGATGTCGACTGGATGCTGCTGGATCAGCTAGAATCCCACCCTTTCGACTTCGGATTTGTGACCGCAAGGCACAGTACCACCAAAGCGGTGGCACAATCAATGAGCTTGGTAGCGGTTTTATAATGCTGGGCAGGATACAGAGCCGTGTGATGAAGTGGCAGGAAACCAGCGACAGGTTGTGTTTGCAGAGAATAAAAGGCTGGTTCTACAACTACACTATTCCCAATGAGCACTGCCCTCACGAAGGAAGACCTGATGCAGAGAAAGAAACGCTCTACGCACAGCTGGAGATACTTTACGATAGTTGCTCGCGTAGAGACATCAAGATCGTCGTTGGGGACATGAACGGAAAGAAAAACCTATATAAGCCGATGATCGGCCCTGTGCGGGCCTGCACACCGTAACGAACAACAACGGCCAGCCATCACCAACTTCTCAGCTTCCCGCGGGCTGGCAGTCCAAAGTCCCTTCTTTCCTCGACCAACGTATAGCAAAACAATTGACCACGTTCTCATCGACGGCCCGTTCTTTTCAGACATTATATACGCGTACGCACCAATCACAGTGCTGATCGGACATGACCACTTCAATACAAAAAAATACAAAACCCTCATATAACTGGTAGTCCTCTACGGAAGTCCTCTTGGTGTTTTCGAACGGAAGGTGCTGTGGACTATCTACGGTGAAGTACAAACGGACGACGGATAACGGCGCGACAGCGCATGAACCATTAGCTACAAACGCTGTTTGCAGAGAACCCCATTGCACACCTGGCGAAAGACAATAGGTTGCGGTGGACCGGTCACGTCGTAAGGATGTTGGACGACAACCCTGTGAAATCACTTCTCTTCAGCAAACCCTACCGGCACCAGAAAGTAAGGGACGCAGCGTTCATGATGGCTCGACCAGATCGAAAGAGACTTGCGAGTGATGAGACGTTTGGGGAACTGGTGAAACACAGCCCAAAACCAAGTAAAATGGCGACAACTTCTTGATACAGCACGAGTTACTACAGCTGGTTACTACTGACTGGTAAGATGAGTAAGAGGACTAGGTTTGAGAATCGATCCTGGGTGCAGAACTAGTTCTTAGTTAATGAATGACGACATTTCAATTTGTGTTGATTTTGATGCTCTGATAAGTAGTATGGAATGTATTTATATTGAAAATACAATCATTCTCTGGGAAATTGTAGGGGGGGCTAAACACTTCTTTCTGAAGCCCCCCCTAGCCCTCCCGTAGTAGCGCCCATGTCTGAAAGGATTGTAAAAAAATAACGTTTATGGATGCTTTTTTTCAATTTCACTCAAGAGTGTCAACAAATATCAACCCTGGTCAGAATACGCGAAACGGATCGCTAAAAATCTTGATGTCTATTTTTCAAACAACTAATAAAAACTTCAAGAGTTTCTCTCGGGAAGTTGATTTTCCAATTTTAATTGAATTAAAGTAAGTTTTCAAGTTGGCTTATTGTCATTAAAATATAAGAAAATATTTTTTTTTTAAATAGACACCTCTTTGAAAATATTGCATCGAATTTGATGAAACTTTCATAGCGGATGCATCCTAAGTTGTAGTTTATGAAAATATGTTTTCGGAGGAAAAAATATTGTTTCAATAGTAACTATTTGATACAATATGTTGAAAAATTTTGTTCTGGTGTACTGAACAATCTGAAAAAACTATAAGTATTCCACGTTGAACGAAAAAAAATAGAATTTGAAGCCTGCTCGCACCTATACAAATTCCCATTCGAAACAATCAGACTACTTGTGAAAACCGAGAAAACAAAGCAAAAATATTGCTTTTTTTCTATCACACAAAATAATCCGCAATGCACACACTACATACTGTGAATGAGGCAATCCACCAGACAGTTGCGATCAGCTGAATTCAGTTTGTTTTCAACTTTTGACAGCCTCATGTATGTTCGAAAGATCGCAACTTGGACTCAATCCAAATCGAAAAGCGTGAAAAACAAACGTGTTCGATTGTATTCTGGTTTTGCAACTTAAAAAACAACAACAATAACGAATGTACATGCAGTGAAACGACATCCGTGGATTGCCTTATGCGAGTCGGCCGATTTGGCGGCTATGTAGGAAACGCATTCGAAAACTGAAAACTGATGTTCGGATAAAATGTTTGTGAGGCAGAGCTAGAGCTCTTCAGTTAGAACATTTTGTGAAACATCACAATTTCGTACCGAAACGTCCCTGAATTTCTGTACAAATCTGTATTAAAAATCAAAATTCTGTATGAATTCTGTATTCCAGCGGTTCTCAACCTGGGGTACGCGTACCCCTGGGGGTACTCGAGAGCTCTTAGGGGGTACTCTTAGGGGGTAAGAAAAATCAGTAATGGCGGACAAAGCAATTTTTCTATATTATACTTCATTTGTTGATCAATCTTGCTCTTGAAACATGACTGTAGCAATCAAACAAACCATAGTTCAATTTGAGACCTGAACTAGACTACTACAACAAGATCTACCATTATTCTCTCCCGCTCTGCGAGAACATTCGAGGCCATGGGGTACAGTCGATATGAAAAAAATCGCCAAGGGATACGCGGACAAAAAAAAGGTTGAGAACCGCTGCTGTATTCTGTATCATTTCTGTATCGTGGTCAAAATTTCTGTATAATACAATAAAAAATCTCTATACTTGGCAGCCCTGACTGGGACACGGTTATATGGGAAAAAGCGACGGTGTTATTTTTTTGCTCCCATGCACTTTCCGTGTCCCTGTGGGTCCTATAACAACCATATAACTTTTCAGATTGATCGATTGAGATTTTAAAGTTTCCATATGACTTATGGGAAAATCCACTTTTTCCAAAATTGTTCTCTAAAGATGTACAGGAGGTACAAAATATTTGCAGGAAATTTTCCTGGGAAAAACTCTTCTGAAGACCGTAAGGCGCTACGATGTTGAGCATGAGCATGAGCATGATGAGCATGATTGACCGCCCGCGGTTGCTACTCCGTTATTGCCAGATCAACTGTAATTACACAAAGAACCAATGGATGATGCTTGGGATTAACATTCATCCTCAATGTGTAAAAACTGGTGACCTTAATCTTTATATTAGGCAATACCAGCGCCGGCCGCATCCGAATGCAGGTCAAAGAAGGAGTGTGTATAGGAATATGTTGACGTGATACTCGCTTTATTGGAAGCCGAGAACACCTCTGCACTTCCACGAGAAATCACTGGGATGTTGGAGAGAAGGGTAAGGTTTGCAGTAGGTTTCGTTTTGGTAAACGATGCGCTGATTTCTAGTACCGGGTTCATAATTAAAATATCGCGCGTACGAGTTCATTATATCTTCTACGGAAATCATAACGCGATTCGAACTCATTCCGGTTGATGATGTAACACCGCAAAAATAAAGCGCACGCGAGGATACCGGACCTATGACTCAATCAAGACAGATTCAAATATTCGAACATCTGTTTATGAAGTCATTATGCAACTACCGACAAAATGCCAAACTAGTCATAATTGGGACATAGTATACAAAAAGCTCTGCTCAAAAGCTAGAAAAATCGAAAAAATTGAATCATGAGATTTCAGAAAAACTGGCGAATCTTCATGCATACAAAGCCGTAAAATTTCAAAAAAAATTAAAAAAAAAAACATATATTTTCTGAAGACCGTAAGGCGCTACGATGTTGTAGAAAAAGTTATTTACCCCAAACTGGTTGAATGTCTGACGAACGGCTCACAGTTGAATTTTTCCAGCAATACTGCTACAATACAGCTGTGTAAGAAAATCTTTCAAAATATATTAAAGCAAAGAACGATGAAATCAACAGCAAATCACTTCATTTTCTGTTGTTATGTTCATCTTTGTTGATTGCTTTTGTTTGAGATAAGGAATGTCGGTCATGCGGACATTATCAAATTATTTCAAAGGATTAATATTTATTTCAGATTTTTTAGTTTTTTTATTTTTGATTTTTAATTTAGTTACTAAATGATCCCTGTTTCTATATCGGTGCACTCGGTTTCAGGATATCTAATACCCAGGATCCATACCATTCAGGATATTCACAATACACCGCATATCACCTGATATCAGGCGGTTCGTGCTATCGTGGCCATATCACCATCTATATCACCTGATATACAATCGAGTTGTCATCGGATATCACCACGGCTACATGATATCGCGGATATCATGTTCGAAAACCAATAAAAACCAGATTTGCAGCAGTTGGCAACACGGTATATCATTTGATATCGCCAGATGATATCGGATATCACCTCAGGTGTTCACACTACAGTGAGATGATATGATTTGACATTTGCTTTGGTAATTGGAAAGAGAAGAAAACAAAAACAGATCAAAGCAAAAACAAGACAACAACAGCAATGCAATTAGGATAGAGATGTCAGCTAGTTGGCTCGCACCAACGCACAGTGGCAGGTCTCTGAACTAAAGTCGGAAAAAACCTAAAAGTCCTTTTTAAATTATTGGAAATTATATTTTATTACAATATTGGGGTGCTGAACTCATTTCTGATGTCAGAAAATGTTAAAAATAACAATTTACGCACCTAAAGTGCCGTTAGGCCTTATTCATGATAAGATATATTTTTGCTCCAATCATGCTTAGAAATTTAATAGGGGAAGCGCTCATATATTCATTTCAACACCTATATTTCTCTCATTGCTCTTATTTGTCCAATTTACTGATTTTTTTCCTTTTTCTACAAAGCAAAAGTAGTTTTATTTTACCTCTTGATTCAGTCGAGTATTCGGAAGTTAAGAGCGATGAGAAAAGCGAAATAAAAGCGACGAGAAGAATATAGGTGCTAAGATGAACATTGGGGTGGTTTACTTACTTGTTCTTCATCGAAAAACTTCAGAATCTTATTTCGTTTGGTTCTTAGGGTACTGTTTTATGAATTAGGGTGGTGCAAAAAACGTCATAATTCAATTTATTTTATTTTGAAAAATTTTTAGATTTTAAGCCGTTTGATCAATTCAGGATCTACGACAAGTTTGAGGTCTTTTAAGGAAAATTATGAGATCGTACGGAAATTTATTTTAACGTCATTGCAAATATAAAAGACGATATATTTTTTTCTCATCAATTCTATTTATCGTCTTTTTATACATCTTGTAGTACTGAAATCGGTTCACAAATTTTTAATACATGCTTGAGACTACTGGAAATCACTTCAAGTATACTTCCCAGTCAATTATTTTGTTTTAATATAAACAAACTGAATATTTTACAACTGACCACCATACGTCTCCATAGTTTTATTTTCAAAATATCTCCCTATGAGCAACGATGTGCAAAACGGGACCCAAAAATCTGAAAAGTACAATAAATTTCCCGTAGGCTGTTACCACCTGATATCAGGCGATTCGTGCTATCGAGCCCATATCACCATCCATATCACATAATATCCCATACAACCGAGCTGTCATCGGATATCACCCCGGCTACATTATGTCGCGGATATCATATTCGAAAACCAATAAAAACCAGATTTGCAACAGTTGGCAACACAGCCCAAACACATTTAACACAACCCTACGAATTTCGCAATTCGCGTTGCATGCGAAAAAGAAGGAAGGAAATATTTTTGCTTTTGTCATCCCGCACATTTTGACAATTGCATTTGAGAGTTCGAATTGGTGCGAGCCAACTAGCTGACATCTCTTCTAAGTGCATTGCTCTTGTTGTCTTGTTTTTGCTTTGACCTGTTTTTGTTTTTTTTCTTTTTAATCACCAAAGCAAATGTCAAACAATGTCAAATGTCAGCCCAGTTAGCGAACGAACAGTGTATTATCGTGACATTTTTTTACAGTGTTTACTAACGTGACAGGGAGATGAATTCTATCGATTCCATCGATAGCTGGCAACTATCGATACTATCGATAATTATTGATAGGTTATCCATCCTTGTGATGGGAAATATCGCCCAAAACGGACATCGATAACAATCAATAATTCCGGGGCTTTTATCGATATTATCGATAAGTATCGATAATTTGAGTCAACGTTTGCGGTAAAAAAAATTTTTTCAGATGGTGTGAAAAAAAAAACTATTTCAGATGGTGATGAAAAAGAAAACTATGACAGATAATTGAGTTGGATAAATTTCCCATGGAAGGTTATCATGTTAGCTTTCTCACAAAAAAAATATTACGTCCTTGCGTGCAGCCTTCCGGCAGTTAACCGGAAGATTCGCCATGGCGGACGAAAACATGCGTGTAGCCATGTTTTTAAGCTCTTTCTTCGTTTTTTTTATTAATTCCTCCTTCGTTTTCGCGACAAAATTGTTGGAATAGATCTTGCGCTTCAAGTTTTTCCAGAAATTCTCGATGGTAAGCAGGTGGGGAACATTGGGCGGATTCGCCAACTTCGGTACCACATCGATATTCAGCCGCTCCATCTCCTCCAACGATCGCTTCGAGTAGTTGGCCGACGTCAAATCTGGCCAGAACACCGTGTCAATTTTTTTTTACTAACTCATGGGTTACTATGATTGATGATGCATGAGTAGTTTCGTCGGTGCGATTAAAGGTAAACCCATGAAAAATCGGCAATTTTTGTCCATTTTTTTCACCGCAAACGTTATTCGACAAATGCAATTTTACTATATAAAGACAGACAGAGATGGCCCAAACAGAATGGATACGTTTGCGTTGCGTTGACATCAATGTGACAGTAAATGTATGGGCTAACTGTCAAATTGCCGCAAACGCAGCCGCAACGTATCTATTGTGTTAAGGCCTTGAATGACAAATCTTACGATACTGCGAATGAAAATTCAAACAACCGGACGAGTTAAACAGTTTGTTTTGGAAAGTCTTCGGGTTTTACGCCGGGAGTGCTTTCTACGGAGTAGTTTCAGGCCGAAGTTCATTTTGAAGGTTGTATAATAAGGGAAATAATTGAAGCAGGCAAAATTCTGTCAATTTTTAAATGGCCAAAACTTCACGAAAAATGAATCAATTCTGACAAAACATGTTTCATTTTACTGGAAAACTGTCCTAGTTTCCTAGTATTACTTGAGAACTGGACGTGACCAAGGGTCACTGGAAATGTTTCGGATTTCCAGACTGTGTGCCTGCAGTGTACATTTTTGCAGCGCGTAGAACTTTTCCTGACATTCTGTTTCACTTAGGTTTATATGTTGTCAATAAATCAGAATTTATTTCGGGTTTATTGGAAGCCAAAGATTGAAAATTCGCCAAGAAATCATCGAGGTATGAATTTATTAAGTATGGGTGTTGATTTTGGCGGTTTTGTTCCCGGTTGGCGGTTGGGTACTAATTTTCTTTGAGCTTGCAGCACTCTAGCAGAATTCAGTCGAACATTGTGGGTGTGTAGGTCTTATTAAACCAAGCAACTTTGCAATCTTGCGTTTGAAAAGTTATCTGGATTAACATTTAAAAATGTGTAGGTATACCTATATCCTGGGTATAACCTACCAGGACTTTCTCCAGAAAACCCTGTACGCGCAGCCGGCGCGGAATTAAAACGCCAGATTAGAGCTGATGATAATTAATTAACTTTTATTCTGTACATCACTGCTTAAATATACCCTGCAGGTAACTCAGAGTGAGAGGCTTTTCTCCACTCTCGGTTTACCATTTACCTTGAGCTCTTATCTTATAATCTAGTACCGCATGTACGATAGAACGCATGCGAGAGCCTCAACACCGTTGAACCGGCGACTTCTGTTTTGTTTACAACACAAAACTTGTTTATTTTATTCGAGTTTGTTTGCCTGTAGCACAGCAGAAGGCTGCGCGAAGTTCTTTGCCGCCTATTGCATAATCTGTTGATACCTAGTATGTTGACAGAGCCGTACGCGGTCCTCTGTCAAGGAAACCAAATGTTTCGCCAACGTTTGCTTAGCAGAACCGTTCGCGGTCTTTCTTCAAGATCTTTCCTGCTTTCTTTACAAATGATCTTGTTTTAGGGGACAACGGCAGGCGGCCGTGTCCTGGTTCTACACTCTACCTGTTTTTCATTTCTTTCAACGGAAGGTTTACTGTCTTTCGGACTAAGCTAAAATGTACCGTATCACAAAATTCTGCGTGACGGAACATAAGGTATTTTCTGCGCGGGGTGTGACGTCACATCTGCCACCCCGCCTAGTTGGCCATTATCTAGAAGAGATAATGGTCACATGGTCCGTTCTGACGGCCGATAGGTGTGTTTTTCATAACAATTATTTTTCGCGTTTTTATGCTACTATATACATATTCGTTTTCATGATATTCCTTCTTCCCTTTACACGTAGAATTCAATTAATTACAATAGTGATACATATCATTTCTACATAAATTAACGTTTTCAGACATGGATTTTCTTCATAACAAATTGACAAGTGTTCGCTCGCCTGGTGCGCTGCGCCTTGTAGATATCCGCTGCTTGGCTGTCGGATTCAAGCGACGGGTTACAGGGGGTTTGAAACGGAAGGGTGCGTCTGGCAGTAGAGGTTCTCATCGGTTGTTTGTGATGTCATCCTCGCGAACTCATCTTTAAGGCTTCATCGGGTTATTTGCAATAGTTCAATGGTTATCATTGCACTTTAATTTAAGGCTGCAGTTCAGCTGGTTGTTTTACGATTGTTCAGAGTGTGTTGTTAAACTTTAATGTTGGGTTAGCCGTGTCCCTTTGACATAGATCGGCTGTATTTTTGTTTGGCTGATAGTATTGTTACGCGCCGTGTGGCGAAAAGATTTGCGATTGCCACTGGCTCTGTTGCATAATGAAGTCACTTGGTTTATCATCTTTAACTGTCTGCGAGGGGTGTCCAATTACCCGCTAGCATGTGTGCACATTTTCAAAGCGTAGTGCGTAAAGACCATAGTTGATTAAACACGAGCAAAATTTTATAGCGTCATTTTGCTTGTTTGGCTTTGACCTCGAATCCTCATTTGTAGAAGTCAATAACTCTCAATGAGTAATATATATTTGGAACAAATTATTACGCCCTTCGCTGTGTAGTTTGCTGTATTCGTCTTCGCGCTGAAGTCTCGATTCTGGCTCGACCATGAGCCGCATTGATTGAGTTCTGTTGCACATCTGACCTCTTCAGGGATCAAAAACTGGAAACTGCTCGTCTCCTCTTGGTAATAACGTTTGGCTTTACCTCCATCTCGACCATAGACACCCGCCGTTCAACTCCCCTCACAACCGTCTGCTTCCCTTTTCGCGTCATACTGGGCATTATGGTATGCCCCCATCTCAGCATCCGTTGTAATCACCTCGGTCGTCTTCGAGGATCGGGAACTCGTCTCATTGTCAATTCTTAGATGCTAGCTGCCCTACTTAGCAAGTGGTGCATATATTTTTTTTTGCCATTCTTTCATCAATTTTTTTTTTCGATAATTTTTTCCACTTGCTGTTTAAAATTAATTTCACACGCGTACGGGCTCTTATGTTCTATTATATCTTCTAATCTTCTAAACACTATGCCCGTTTTTCTTTTTCTTCGGTTAACATAATTTTTCTTTTCCTACTAAAGTGTACAATATATTTTTCTCTTGATTATATCGGATGCTATTGGTTAATCAACGTCTACATTATTCATTCTCAACGAATTTTTACTTCACAATTATTTCTTTTTCACTTGAACTCAATCCGATTTACAAAAAAAAAAAAATCTTTTTCTAATTCTTGTGCGTTTTTTTATTTCTTTGTCAACCTCTGTTGCCCGTCGTGGCTCTTTTTCTTTTCATTAGGTGTGTGTTTTTTTTTTGTCAACCTCTGTTGCCCGTCGTGGCTACAATAGATAGGTGGAATCTTTTAACGTCAGTAGGCCCCTCGTCTGGAAGGTTTAGCCTTCTTGTCCAAAGTCTCTCCTAGTTTTATTGTCGTTCGTTATTTAGGTCATCTCCAATACTTCATTAATCGGTTTTCTTCTCTCATTTGGCCATTAGCCATTTTTAATTAATCAAACCCCGTTCTCATATTCACTATATATTTTTCCCATGTCAACATTTGCATTTTTACAAACAAATGCTGTTCTAAGTTCTTTTAACTCCTTACAATCGCCCTCATTGTTACTTCCCGTCCGTCTTTTATCGGGCCATTGGCCATTTTTTCCTACGTCTGCCTCGCATTAACGGGGTCATCTGTACTCTGTGAATCTATCCCATGTTAAATTCGCATTTTATGTAAAAACGTTCCCTGTGTATTATTTACTTCTGTTTTCTGTGTTTCCACACGATAGGTTTTTTTTTTTTGTCTATAAATTCAACTACGTCTTTCCCCAAGTAAACGTCACGCCCTTTTGACACTTGTCCATCAAAGGCTTTCCATAATATCAGCGACTATTCATATTTCTTCACGTCATTTTATTTCAGTATACTTTTTCATACAGCTTTAGGTGCTTGCTACTATAACCTATTTTATTTCATTTTATTTTATAACATAGTTTAAGTTCGTATAATCAGTCATAATATCGTTTAAGTCGGTTATTATGAACTTTCTCTAAACGGTTTCCGTTTTTGATTACTGTGGTCATTTCACTTGGGAATTCCACTACTTCATAAGGTCCTCTCCACATATTCTGGAGCTTTTGACCTGATCCTGTCGGGACTGATTTCACTAAAACTAAATCGCCATACATGGGCTGCCATTCATTTGCCTTTCTGTCATAAACTTGCTTGCGCTTTTCTTTTGAATCCTTTAGGTTGGCCTTCGCGTTCGCGTGGAGGTCAAAAAATATTTTTTTCATCTCTTGTGTATATGTTTCATATGTCAAATTGTCCACTCCATTCCGCTTGTAAATGGAGGTGGGAATGCATGCTGTACGTCCATACAACAATTCGAAAGGGGTGTACCCCGTTGATGAGTTTACTGAAGTATTATACTGAAACGTAAAAAATGGGAGTAAGTTATCCCACGTGTGCGGTTTTCCGCCAATAAATTGCCTTAGGTAAGTTTTTAACTCCCGATTAGATCTTTCCACCAAATTTGCTTGTGGGTGGTACGGACTCGTCGTTATTTTCTTAATTTTCAAAATTTTGCACACATCTTTCATGAGTGTGCTTACAAAATTCGCACCGTTATCTGTAACTAACTCCAACGGTACGCCAAATTTGCAAATATAATTCTCTACAAAAGTCCTCGCTACCGTCTGGCTTTCTTGGTTTTCCATAGGTGCGACAGTTAAATATCTAGTTAGGTCGTCCTGCATGACCAGACCATAACGATTTCCTAAGTCGGATTCGGGTAACACTACTATATCCATGTATAATTTCTCGAATGGCTCCGATGCGGTTGTGGTGATCTGCATCGGTATCTTGTTTGATCTTCCAATTTTGTTCTTTTGGCAGGAATCACACTGCCGAACGTAGTTCTCGATATCCCGTTTCATCGTAGCCCATGTAAAAAGTGTGCCAATTCTCTGGCGCATTCGTCGCGCTCCTACGTGCCCTCCTAAGGGTGCATCGTGAAACTCCCTTAAAATTGTTTCCACTTGATCTGGCGCAATTACTGTACGCTCGCTATTAGCATTATATAATACTATTTGTTTTTCTAGCTTACCCGCTAGGAACTGAATCATTTGCAGAACTTCCTGTTGCTTGATTTTTCTGAATGATATTAGGTGAATGACCCCGGCTGCCTTTACTGCCGCGGGGCTCTTATTGAAGCTATCCAAAAATTGAGAAAAAAAAATTCCGGCAATCGATTAACGAATTTTCGCTGCCGTCTACTATGAAACCGCCTACTTTCTTGTCTTTAAATTTGAGTACACCATCCTCGACGTAATCTTTTAGTCCTTGTGACAGCTGATACTGTGTCTGAAGTTCTCTGTACGCCGTCCGACTGTTCAAAATGACAAGACGAGCTTCGATATTCCTCTCGTCCAATATTCTCTTCGAGACTTCCACCGTCTCACTTGGTATCAGGTCATTTGATAATGCCTGTGAAAAGTCATCATATGAAAAGTTGACGAGTTGTTGCTCATCCTCGTCCTCAGCGATGTCCGCAATGTCTATTGCACTCAAATCTTGTATTGTGCCGTTCAAATCATCCGAAGCATTCTTCTGCTGCTCTAGCAGGCGTTTCTGCTGGCGCGTAATCATGGCTATCTGCCTGTGGGGTGAACTTTCTTGCCCCTGACACGTCCCATCTGATAAACGTGACAAAAAATCGGCGACTATATTTTCGCTACCTTGTTTATACCTGATGCTGCATTCCAAACCCTGCAACTTTAGTCTCAATCTTGTCAGCGTTGGAGATGTCTCTTTGAGCCTCCAAATAGCTATAAGTGGTCTGAGGTCCGTGTAGACGATAAACTTTTGACCAAAAATGTAATGTTTGAAATATTCTATGGCCCATACAATCGCCAATAGTTCCTTTTCTATGATATGATATCTGGTCTCTGCACCTACAAGTGCACGACTCGCGAATGCGATCGGCCGGTGCATGGATTTTTCATTCGACAGGACGGCTCCAATAGCATAATTGCTAGCGTCTGTCGTAATAACAAAAGTGTCTTGATAATCTGGCCGGACTAAAACTGGCTCTGTAATCAGCGCGTTTCTAAGGAATTCGAACGCTTCCTGACATTCTTTTCCCCACACAAATTTAGCGTCTTTCTTCAACAAATCATTCAGCGGCTTGCGCTTCTCCGCGATGTTGGGGACAAACTTCCCGTAAAAATTTACTGTTCCCAGAAATGACCTTATACCTTTTACGTTTGTGGGTGGCTTAAGGCTTTGAATGGCCTTAATATTTGCATTGGTGGGTTTTATGCCTTCTTCATTAACGACATGACCCAAATACTCCAGTTCCTTTTTCAAAAACTGACACTTAGATGGTTCTATTTTTAAGTTATGTTTGCGCAAAGCTTGTAATACTTTTCGCAAGTTATCATTATGGTCGGTGATAGTGTCACCGAAAACTATAATATCATCGAGGTAGACAAAAGCTTTCACGTCCCCTATCTCAAAGAGAACAGTATTCATAAGTTTTTGGAATGTTGAGGGGCTGTTCTTTAACCCCATCGGCATCCGTGTAAATTCGAAGTGGCTTTTGGGAGTGGAAAACGCCGTCTTAGCCGCATCTCGGCGGTCTATCGGGACTTGATAGAACCCCGATTTTAAATCAATTGAGGAGAAATATTTTGCTCCTCCAACATTATCCAATATCTCATTTATAAGAGGTATTGGGTATACAAACGGCTTGGTAACTTCGTTCAATGATCTAAAGTCTACCACAATTCTGTATCTTTTATTACCGTCAGCATCCGTTTTTTTTGGTACACATAACACCGGTGCATTCCAGGGACTAGTGCTGGGCCTAATAATTCCCTGCACCCTCATTTCCTCGATTTCTTTATTAATGTGTCGTTTCGTGGCCTCCGGAAATCTATATTGTCGTTTATTAATAGGCACCTCCGATGAAGTTTCTATCGTGTGTATGGCGGCGTCAGTAGTAGTTAACTTGTCGCCCTCGAAAAAGAATATATCCGCATAGCTTTCGACCATATTCTTCACTGTCCTGAATTCTCTATCAGGCAAGTGCGCCAAATTCAGCACTTGCCGTAGTTTTTCAATTCTTGCATTTCCTTTTGACTCTGGTGTCAGCTTGTGCTCCAACAGGTCATAGTCAAGCCTCGAGTCTAGGTCCAACTCGGGCATTATAGTATTCTTCGAGTCAAGACTGACTTGTGCTTCCCCTTATAATATCGATAATTATCGTTAACGTCAAAAAATTAACGATAATATCGATGACCAGCATTTATCGATATTATCGATAAGTATCGATAAGTTTCCCATCACTAATCCATCCCTATCTGACAATTTTCAAAAACAAATCTCTACACGCACGCTCGAATGGCGCGTACCTGTATGTTTTATTATTGTAAATAGTTCATTTCCGCAAGTCCAGTGCTGTTGTTTTTTATTTAGTTTATTTGATTTAATTTCAAATTCCGAAAATGCACTCCTTTTTTAAAACCGGCAAATTGGATGCATCTTCGATGACTGGTATCGGCGAAGACCTGCCGGTAGAAAAGCGTAATAAATGTCACTCTGTACCTTGGGTTGAGAAATAGTGCGTGCGGATTACATATATTATATATAAATTATTTATAAAATAACCTTTTTTCAGCCGACCAAAGAGTGTCGAAGATGTAGTAGAGCAAGGAGAGGTGGTAGCCGTGTTGAGAGAATGCTTGTCTACAGCAGATTTACCCAATTTGCTCTTATACGGACCTCCAGGTACTGGTAAAACAAGCACTATTTTGGCTGCCGCACGACAATTATTTGGAGACTTGTTCAAAGAACGTATCCTTGAACTGAATGCGTCCGACGACCGTGGTATTGCTGTTATAAGAAACAAAGTTAAATCATTTGCTCAGCTGACTGCTAGCGGAATAAGAAGCGATGGAAAATTGTGTCCGCCTTTTAAGATTGTAATTTTGGATGAAGCTGATGCGATGACACATGCAGCACAAGCAGCTTTGCGTAGAACAATGGAGAAAGAAACAAAAACCACCCGGTTTTGCTTAGTATGTAATTATGTCTCGAGAATTATTGAGCCCATTACTTCACGTTGCACCAAGTTTAGATTTAGGCCTCTTGGTGACGAAAAAATAATCGAAAGACTTCGTTCTATCTGTGAACAAGAAAGTGTTGTTGTCGATGAACAAGTCTATAAAGATATTGTTGACATATCCGGAGGGGATCTCCGAAGGGCAATTACAACGCTACAATCATGCCACCGGCTTAAAGGAAAAGAGGCTAAAATCGAGCATGCAGATATTCTAGAAATGTCAGGTGTTGTACCTCGTAAATTTCTGGAAGATTTTATTTCGGTCTGTAAGGCGGGCAACTACCAACAGCTAGAGGAGTATGTTAACAATTTAACTCATGATGCATACAGCATCGGTCAGATGTTTGAACAATTGTCAGACTTTGTCGTAAATCATGCTGAACTCAAAGATAAACAAAAAAGCGTCATTTGTGACAAACTAGGGGTATGTATTTATTGTAACGATTGTATCAATAATGTACCATATAAACAACATACAATAATTCTAACAAAAACAATTATTTTAAATGTTGGAATGTCTAGTACTAGAGTTTTAATGTTTTCAATGTTTATTCAACAGGATTGTTGTTTTCGATTATTGGGTGGAGGTTCCGAATATGTACAAATTATGGATCTTGGATGTGTCACAATTCAGGAACTGCAAGCATTGTAAGACATAGAAGGCTGCGTAATGGGTTTCAAATTTAAATATGTGCCAGTTTACAGGTTAAAAATTTATACTCGCCAATATAAAACTTTTTCTGCTATTACAACATAATTTTTTCTTTTGCAAAACATATTTCAAACCCCAAAATATTTTTTTTTAAATTCCGCCATAGTTGCATCATGTTAGTATCAAATCAAAAGTATGAATTCTTCATTTAAGTAAGTTACTATAATTTACCAAATAAAAATCCGGTTTTTGAATGTTCCGCGTTTCTAGTGTTACGTTTATGAAAATCTATAATCCCTTCAATTCGATGTCACAAATATCGAAATATAACAGACTAAAATTGTCATTGCTAAAGATTAACTTTGGGTCATAGAAGCAAAGATGGTAACAGTGTGAGTTAACGAATTAATATTGACAGGGTATATGAAATTGATTGAACCAATAAAGAAATTATTCAATATTTATTGCATAGATAAAATGGATGGGGGCCATCCACATACCACGTGGACAGATTTTAAACGATTTTGCCCCCCCCCCCCTCCGTGGACAACTGCTCATATAAATTCTTTTTCTTTTGTATGGACCGTGGACATAACACATAGCACCCCCCCCCCCCCCAGCCTTGTCCACTTGGTATGTGGATGGCCCCATGCTCCCTTGGCGGGACTCATAAAATAAAATCTGTAGTTCAATCGAAATATTAAAAACATTATAATGTAAAGAGCTTACAAAGTTTTTACTTCATTTTGATTCTGATGATTCTAAATAACTTCGACATTTTTTCGATTTTTGGTGTAAAAATTTATTTCTTAAAACTAATTATGAACAGCGCTTTTCAACATTCAATCCTTATGATTTTAAATATGATACCTTTATAAGGTCTTGCTCGTCTGTTACGCTAAATGAAGCTTCCGTGATTGTGTCATTAAACCGAACCGATTTCCTCGATTCTTTTTTATGTGACTTCGATATCGTCAGCTCATTGCTTTGTTTTTCTGCTTCTGCGGCGACTTTTAACAGAGATGACATAATAGATGCTTCAAAGTCATTTGTTGTAGTTACTGCAACTTTTTTTCGTTTTTTTGGTTGTTTTTCACTTAATACAGAATCTAGAACACTTGGCGATTGATTTTTGCATTTCTCGCTGTTTTCATAGTTAGAAGCAAACTTATTTAAAAGAGCTTCTCTCATTGACTCAATGTTCTTACATCCAACTACTTTTTTTCTCTTTTTTGTTGGAGCACGTTTGGACGTGTTAATACATTTTGAATTGAATTCTTGCGATGCTTTCAATTTAGCTGAGTCTTGAACCGAATCAGTGTCATCGCTGATTTCTCTCTCAAAGTTTTTCAAAATTGCTGCTATAGAATGCTCCATTTCTTCGTCAGTGAGCATGTTGTCTTCAACATTTATTTCGCCTTTTACTTTCTTATGTTTGCAGTTACTATCCTCTATTTTATTTTCTGTAACGTTGTAAATAGGATGATCTAAAATTATGGAATATAAGCGTTGTAAAAAGTGGAAAATATTTTCAAAAATATACCTACCTATTGACTTCTGTGAAGATGTTGCATTGCAGAGACTACTATTCGAAGCATCCTCCAGTTTAATTTTACTTTTCAAAGCGTTGCTACTGAGAGCAATACCATTTGTTTTGAATAATCCATTTTCAGCGACTCTGTCAATTAGTTCTCCTTCGATATAAGGTAAATTACTTTTCATGTTGTATGATTTAATGATAAATTTTATTTCGCTTCCGCGAACTATGTTCAACCGCTTTTTCGATTGCAATTTTATAGTAACATTGAATACCCGGTAGATAACTGCGCTGAGATAATTATTGGAAACATATTGCACCGTTCCTTCTACAGCGGACCCATTCACTGGTTTAAAAATGTAAAAATCGGTACTAATTTTCATATGTAACCGCGCGCTGTTTGGACGAATCGCCATTAATGAACTAAGAACTTTTGTGTTCTTGAAAGCTAAAATGACACCATCAATCTTGCGGTCGTAAGTACCAATTTTTTTGGAAAGGTAATTTCTTACTCCATCGCCAATATTGTTAAGATATTTCGGTAACACAGAAACGATGTCTGTCCAACCTATTTTTTCTACACAGGTATCTGGATTCGCCACGTAGTATTCAAGTTCCTTGACAGAATATTTGGTATATTTTGTGAACGTATTTGAGCTCATTTTTTTAAGACAGTCTGTTGATTTTAACCTAAGCTGTAATTTCCACTGCGTTTTATCAAAAATAATGTAATATTTTGATTATTTTCAAGTTTCACTCGCTTTACGCATTTCAAAGATATTAATAAACAGGATCCGACAAAAAAATAGACAGTTTCTTGAGAGATTTTCCGGAAGAGTAAGCGAAAGAATCGAACTTTTTCACAAAGATCGTTTTAAACATTACTCCATAAGAAGTGAAGAGTTGCTTTAATACACATAAACCTGCACAACGCGGTTTCAATGATGTAACGTAGGTAACGTCCAGAGATACCAGATGTTTTTGAAAAATGTTTGCAATTGCTCGAAAAAAATTGCACACGCGCAGGCAAAAGTCTGCAAAAATCTGCACACATTTTGAGAAAATCTGCGCAAATATGAGAAAACTGTAACATAAATCTACAGAAACTATGAAAAATCAGCAAATCAATAAAATCTGCACACGGACTTTAAATATTCGCGTTTTACAGACAAATCGGCACATCTGGTATCCCTGATAACGTCTAAAAATTTGACAACTTTTTCTTACAGTGCCTGTACAGACTACACTAAGAGAAAAACACTTAAAAATTTCATGAGTTACAACTTATGAACATGCAGATTTTGATTTTATCAGACACTTATGCATTACATATCAAGCTTATAAATTTCATAAGTATATTTTAGGATTTTCATATAAACGTCATGTGCATCCCATACGCGTGATTTATGATAAACGTCAACATTGTGAATACTCCATAGTCATATCTTATAAAATCTGCAAAATAGTAGACCAGAATTGTTGATTCTATAGCTAGTGCATCGTCAGATAAGTGTTTGAAGTTTTTCTTTAAAGCTAAGCTGAAATTTGCACTGCTGGTGTCAGCTGGTGAAAATTGGAGCAAAAAACAGTAAGAACCTCTCTACAAATCCTACCATTACATCAGGTCTCCTATGTGTATTCTAGCAACTAATAAATCTGATCATCAAAGAGGACAACGCTGACGACACTCGGTAAGAGGAATCAAGGGCGAACTTGTTTCTCGAAATCAAAATCCTCGAAATATTGCCTGACATTTACTTGTACTCTCAGTCATGTATTTGCGATATTTGTGAGTAAATAATAAGTAAAAACTAGAGTAAAAAAGTTTTTTTAACAAAACATGATAACATACACTAGTATTATAAATTTCCTGGCAGCAATTATGAGCATTATAACATTTAACTAATGATATTCATATCAATCTCTTCATGAAATTCATACTGAAAAGCTATGACTTTGATATGTCTGTTCTTATAACATGCATACATACGACTAATAAATTTTATAAGTATGACAAGAAAATCGTTAGCAGTCGAGAATAAAATTTCCCCTCCAAGTCATAAGACAAACTTATAACTTCTATAAGGGATCCTTGTGGCGCAAAATCCGATCAGGTTCTTATGGAACTCAATAGTTATTTTCTTTAGGTGTAGAGATACTCAGAGAGAGAGAGAGCAACTGGGTTTCACATGTCAGAGGTGCTAGATCTCTTCTCAAGGCGCAATATTGACTAACTTTTTTATTCGACTCGTAAAACCGAGCTATTGACATCCCTATACCGAATAATAGTGAATGACAATGAACTCATGTCCTGGGCTCATTTGTGCCTGCTGCCAGATAAAGGTGTATAAGAAGTGGCGGTGATATGCTATCTCGTTTGCACATACGTTGAGATCCCTAATAAATAGGAACCATGAACGGACTATAATCTATATGGTTTAACGATAACCCAGACAGTTCGGACTGTGCCCCGAATAGGCTGTTAACAAAGATGACTAGAACAAGATACCTGACTCTTGCAGAATTCATCGGACATGATTGTCGCTGCGCATCGAACTAATTTATACACTGTTAATATGATGTATACTTAACGTCAAAATCAACTGACGACAAGGCCAAGACATGACTGCTGAAAGGTGAAACAATTTTTTCAGTATCCAGGGTGGCCACTCAAAACCCGAAATTAAATTCCCGGTTTACTCCCGGTTTTTCCCGGTTCGTTCAAATATGTTTCCTGGTTAATTGTACTTTTGAATTCTGTAGTTTTCCATGCAGTTAAGGAATAAAAAAGCGTGACTTTCGATTTACATCTCAATATGCTCTGAGTCACTTCTTGACGTGTTCAGCCTTATTGAAATCAAGAGATATAGTCGCAAAAAATCAAAAAAATGCGACGGATGTCACCTTTCCGAGAGGAGATGTCTACAAGTATCTTATAAACAACGCATATGATACTCATTACCGAGGAATTTTAGGCCAAATTAAGTTTGAAGGAATCGTTTTTACCTCAACCAGATAAGATTCGATGTATAAAAGAGTAATATATAAAAGAGTATTTTCATAACACTTAAAACACGTTACTTCAGCAGCTCACGCATCTTCTCATCAATATCAATTTCGTGTCCTCATCCGGCAACCTGTACTGTATCGTACACCAAGCGCTGTGCTACAAGTCTGTCTTTTTCCAAATTCATGACTACGCACTCCTTGTTCACGTAGAAACCTCGCTCCAACGTGGCATTGCCATGCAAGAGAATCAGAATCTTCCTAATAAACACAGTAAAGTTAGGAAGTTTCTTGCCTGAAGCAGCTATCAGATCTCTACAAAAAGTATCAAGGTAGGAAGTCAGTAATGTCTTCGTCGAATGCATACTCAATAGTTGTGAATATTCTTGGCGACATCTATCAGCTACAGTTCCCGCGAGATTATCGTTGTGAACCATTTGCTCTAGACAAAATTCGAGCCATTTGAATGCTACTTCCGGGGAGCTTACCTTGGTCAAGTTAGCTTCCAAGAGGAATATGAATAAAAACAAAAACTGTTTTATGCACTGTAAGATATGTCAGCCATCTTTTCCGGGTCACAGGACTAGTCTTTTTTTGGTTAAGTATTCGAGGAAACTTACTTAAGAAATTTTGGTCTTGTGATCGCCATGAGATGGCTGACAAAAAATGGGTTTGTATGGCACAATCCCACCCCGGCTTGTAATGTTCAGTGAAATTCCCGGTTTTTTCCCGGTTTTCCCGGTTGGGTGGCCACCCTGAGTATCCATGTGGACGACTGTACGGTGTTGCCATCAGAAAAATGATAATAATGTGTACGAATGTTTAGTTCTCAAACATGAAACTTTCCGAAAGATTCAAGAATAATCGGCGCATCATTTAAAATTGAGCGTACCATCAGAAATTCCTGATAACCGTTATGAGCACGCTATACAGCCAAGTTTTCCACTCTTGCCGAGGTTAATAAAGCAAAAATCGGGTGTGCTCGTGTCGAGGTTAATAAAGCAAAAATCGGGTAAACCTGACCATATGCACAATGGTGCTGAAACCTGGCTTGCGACATATCAAACTTTAAGCTTTGGTAGAATGAGACCTGAAAATAAATATAACCCCTCAATATAAACCCCCACTCTGACAGTCAATTTCACACTTTTATTTCGTACTTTGAATGTGCAAAAAATATGGCAATAGCATTAAGTGCAAAAAATGACAATATCAGCAAAATAACGATTATTTTGAAATTTTACTTAGGGAACATTTATAAATGACGTAGCATTTTAGAGGGAGGAGGGGGTTTGGAGTTTTGTGACGAAATGTGACGAGGGGGAGGGTAGGGGATCAAACCAAGCTACGTAGCAAATAGAAACTGAGAAAAAACTTTTTTTTTCTAATTGTTCTATTTTATCATTGTTTTGTCTGTTTAGAGTTATTTTTATTATTTTCTAGTTTTTTCTTGTTCATTCATGTGTTTTTGATAATAAAAGCAGGCGAAAAAATATCATGAGAGGGAGGGGGGTGCTATAAAGCTACGTAATTGAATTTTTGACGAAATACGAAGGGGGAGGGGGAGTTAAAAAAACCTAAAAAAAAGCTACGTCATTTATGGATGTTCCCTTAGTGGGCAGTAATGCTGCTAGTGTCTTAAGCGTGCACATTCATTATCAACGACAAAAACTGTCAGTCATGCCGCTGGTGTTGATTTAAGCAAGCGTGCGCATCCATTAGTAAAGACAAAAACCGTTCTACGAAAATAAGTTAGTAGGCAATAAGCTCACATGGTGGCGCATGAGTCTAATGTTTCGAATAAAAACGATTATCTCTCAGGATTTTTCTTCGAAGGGGCCCGTCTGTTTGTCTGTGCTTTCACCATAATTGATCATTATTTTGTTGACCATACAAAAGGATTGTGACTGCTCGAGGATTGCTTGAAACGGTCATTGTAGCGATTTGTAGCAATTTTTATTCTTCATTTATAAATCGAAGAACAATGACATAATTTTTTTTTTAAATCCCGTTTTGCTCTGAAAATTACACTCTTTTAGCTGATATGAAAATCAGAAATCCGTGAATAGCTAAACCCAATTTTCCAGTTTTGTAGTATTTAAATATAATATAGTCTTTGATTCAATATAAAATGTCCCAATATATGCGACGCTAATATTTTCTAAGGGCATCTTCAGCGCTGGTCCAAATCGTTGTTTTGTTCTATTTTTTTGGAACAAACTCAAATTCACTGCTGCACCGGTGCACAGTGGTCCAATAAGGCAAAAAGTGGAACTTAATTCCATAGCGCCTTTTAACTTCATCCTAGCTTAATAGTGTCTTCGGAGCAATTGTTTGTATGAATGACCCGCATAATTGCAAATTGTAAAAAAATATTAAAAGTTTACTATACTAAAAATAACAAAATTAACTTTTTTGTGTTAAGAGATAGAAGAATAGTTTATTCAGCAAAGTTGTAGAAAATTCAAAAATACGAAACTTTGTTGAACAAATGAAAATCCTATCTTTTTTCGGTACAAAGTTATAAAGTACATTACATGGAACTTATTTAAAAGTTAGTTTTTTGTACTTAACTTTAGTAAGTTACATTTTATACGAAAGTGTAGTTCGGAGGAATTGTTAGGGCACACAAAACAAACATTTTTGCCGAAGACTATATATCTCCAGGAGTTTTCTTTACAAAGTTATATCATATTTTAGCTTATTTTTTCGATAACTTCAAGAATGTATAGGTTAAAAAGGGGCAAGTGGAATCATGATGTCAATAGTTTTTCTTGAAGTTAAGCTGAAGTACTATAAACTTCTAAAACTATCGAAAAAATATGCTGAAATGTGCTATAACTTTATAAGGAAAAGTCCTGGATATGTGTAGCCTTCAACAAAAACGTGTGTTTTGTATGCCCAAATGCTTCTTCAGAACAAAGTTTTCTTGTAAAATGTAACTAACAAAAGTTTAGTACAAAAAACTAACTTTTAAGTAACTTTTACATGAAATACTCTGTAACTCTGTTCCCAATGAAGATAGAAATTTTGTTTGTTCAGCAAAGTTTCATATTTTTGCACGTTCTCAAACTTTGCCGAGAAGACCATTCCTCTATCTCTTAACACAAAAAAGTTAGTATTTTTGATATATGAAAACCTACTGTGACATATGTTCGCTGTACTCTAAAATGGGTGGATTGGGACAAATGGAACTTAAAGAAGTTTATAGTACTTCAGCTTAACTTCAAGAAAAACTATTGACATCATGATTCCACTTGCCCCTTTTTAACCTATACATTCTTGAAGTTATCGAAAAAATAAGCTAGAATATGATATAACTTTGTAAGGAAAACTCCTGGAGATATATAGTCTTCGGCAAAAATGTTTGTTTTGTGTGCCCTAACAATTCCTCCGAACTACACTTTCGTGTAAAATGCAACTAACTAAAGTTAAGTACAAAAAACTAACTTTTAAATAAGTTCCATGTAATGTACTTCATAACTTTGTACCGAAAAAAGATAGGATTTTCATTTGTTCAACAAAGTTTCATATTTTTGAATTTTCTACAACTTTGCTGAATAAACTATTCTTCTATCTCTTAACACAAAAAAGTTAATTTTTTTATTTTTAGTATAGTAAACTTTTAATATTTTTTTACAATTTGCAATTATGCGGGTCATTCATACAAACAATTGCTCCGAAGACACTATTAAGCTAGGATGAAGTTAAAAGGCGATATGGAATTAAGTTCCACTTTTTGCATTATTGGACCACTGTGCGGTGATGTAAATTTTGTTTTATACCAGATCTAAATTGAAAAAAATTGAAACTGGTATACGTTTTGGTCTATTTTTGTCACTTTTTGGAACAAGAAATAGAACGTTCTAAAACCCTTTGTACGCTACCAATAGGTGGGTAAAATGTCATATTTTAATTGAATACCTCATTTCTAGCTATTTTCATATAAGCAAAAGCGAGTGTTGGGGAATAAACAAAACAAAGATTTTTTATGACAATTCCCAATTTATTTTTGTGGCTTTTCTGAAAAAGAAAATGAACAGGTTTGTCGTTTTTGGCTTCAAGGAAACCGAGCAGAAAAAGGAGGAATTCTGGAAGACCATAACCGTAGGCTCAACTACTTGGTTTGCAACCACCAGGATGACAGATATGTTGGCTATTCGCCTTAATTGTATTGGGACTAGAGGAGAACTTAAGAGGCCAGAAAAATGTTCCTCGAAGACACTGAACTGAAAACGTTCAAAATGCTGGGGTGACATTGAGCATTTTGTTTCGAGCAACTCGAACAAAACCAAATGATCGCTGGGGGGCGTTATGTTTCGTTTTTCGTATTTTTTGACTTTGCGGATTAGATGAGCCGCAGGACAAATGACAATGATTGCTCCTTTTAAGCTTGAAGCATAACTGGCAGTATGTGACCTACTCGAAAATAGCCAAAATTGTTCGAATCAAGCTGCGCAATGCCACCCAATATCCTCAAAACCCGAACCAAGTTTTAGGAACTGCAAGATTTTGAAAGATTGATGAGACGAAAACGGAAGATGAACACCTACGCGATCAAATATTTTTCGCTATCCTCCGTAACCCTATTTGTAGCATTCGATCATACCAATCCATGCTGAGAAATGTCACTGACGCTCGGGTCAAACCGTCGAATCCATGAAGTCTTGTGGATATAAAGTGTCTTGCCAAAGTAATCGTTTAATGTGCGTAAAAATTATCGAATTTCCGTTTATTAAATATTGAGTGTTTCTTAATATAACAAGTCTCTTTAACTGATAGCATGGAGTATTGAATTGTTGACAGTGTGACAGATGTCAGCGGTTTAAAACAACAAGATATACAACACCGGTGCGGAGAACGAAAAGTTGGTCTATATTAGCTGGTTCTATTCAGGTTTCGCTGGTGTAAATCTAGTATAAAGTTGTTTCAAAAATAGACCACCGCTGAAGATACCCTAATATTTTCTAATAGTTTTGATTGTTTTTCAGTCGTAAATCTATGTGAATTTACTAATAGGACATTTAAACTACATTGTATTGCTTATTGCTTTGACTACTGGATTTTCAGCCCACTTCTTCAAGCACAGTTCTCGCCAAACATGTGAAAAGGGCCCATGTGCCATATGTAAACAAGCCACAATTTCACGTTTTTGGACGAATACAAGCTTAATCTGCCCATACAAATAAGATTTGTTGATTAAAAATAAACTTCTTTTATCAACAAATCTTATTTGTAGGGATAGATCACGCATGTATTAATCACAAAATGAGAAAATTCGGCTTGTTTACAAACGGCACATGGGCCCTTTTCACATGTTTGGCGAGAGTTTGAATCTGTGCATTGTTGTTGCCAGAAAAGATTGAGTAACACTAATATACTTCCTGCGGAATCTGATTGATTCAAACTCTATTTTTTAAATGTTCAATCAAGAATGGAATTTATTGAATGTATTGCGTAACACTTATTAGATGTACGTACACGAATAAATTATTACAGCCACAAACAAGATTTTTTAAATTTCCAATATTTTTGCATTTTTTTTCTAATAATGTATTTAAGCTGCACCGCCGCACACGAATGAAGGCAAGCTGTCAAAAAGTATGGTGGGTTTAGGTAAATTCGTTTTTGCGGTGTAGCTACACTCATGTTACACTTTTTACCTTGTAACTCCGGGAATGGTGCAGTACCGTCGCGAAAACGAATTTATAAGTGTGCGCAATACTGTGCTTGTAATTTATCATGCTCACAAAACATTGAAGACAAATTATTGCCCTTGCATGACTATTTGGACTTCTGTGATAATCATTCATTGCCCAATTTTTTATTTCGCTCTATCAAATTGACACCTCAGTAGCGCAGTGGCAGTTTTTTTGGGTTCATTGTTTGTTTTGTTTTTCATTTGCAACATCAAGTATATATTTTTAAGCAGCTTTAGTTGAAAATTAGGCTGAATATTAAAACAAAACTAAGTGTTGCATGATTGATTGGGTGATACTAAGTATCACAGTTCTCAATTGTCATTGTATTGATACCAGACCTCACGGTTTTAAGTATACTTTATTAATATACATAGGTATCAAGCACTGACCGTTGCTGGAGTGATTTCTTATTAACCTACCACACACTTAGTTTCTTTTACCGAACTCAGCAAACTTTTTACTGAGTTTTCAACAGCTGAGCCATCAGTAATCTGTTCGGTAATTCATTTGCTTAACGAGCGTTCGGTATTTTTTCACTGTGGCTGAAACGTCAAATAAAGAAGATAGCTCAGCAAAAATTTACAAAGCGTCCATCAAAAGTTGCTGCATTAGTCGGCATTTACAAAGCTGATGATTCGTCACAAATTTACAAGTGTTCCGCAAAATGTAACGTAAGCTTTTTCCCGGTTATAATAATATAGATAAATATGAATGTAACTATTCCTATAGCTGCTATTGCAACCGATGACTAATTTTATACAGGTATTTCGGATTGTTCAGACCATTATACTAACGTTTCATGCACATCCTACTAAAACTAGATACGTTTTATATCATGACGAATATAAACTTTTTATTGAAGACTTTATGTAAATCAATCTACTGTGGTGGTAAATTTGAAAGCACGATACCGCTTTTAGAGTTTTTTGTCCAAATGGCTCGTAGAACACTTTAAATAACACAGCCACGAAACTTTTCTGAAAATCTCAAAATGGCAGACTTCTGATGTGCGATTCTGTTATGACAGATGCGGAAAAATTACCGAACAGTATAGTGAAATAAACAAAAGTTCAGTAAACCAATTAGAGATTACTCAGCAACATCTGGATAAGTGCTGATAGATCGTTAAATATTTACTGAACTATAAAAAAGTGCAAAAAGTATTCTAGTTTACTGAAGAGGTCAGCAATGTTTTTTGCTGAACTCGTCAAGTGAGTTTTATTGAACAGTATTTCGGCAAAAAAGTTAACCGACATCAGTAATTTTTCAGGAAATTACAGAATGACCACTAAAATTTCAAGTTTACTGAACGCGACCGTAATAAAAATTACCGAACAATCAAGGCGGAAATAAGTGTGAACGTAGCAGTCATGATAGAGATTTATTTTGTCTATATAATAAAATATTTCTGTCAAGCGTTTCGATAACGCTAGTATCGATACCCATCACCCAAACTGCGAAATCGTGTGCGAGATTCGACTGTGATAATCGTGTATTTCGGGGTAGTCCGATTAGGCGTAAAAGTCGCAATAAATATCTGCAGCATTTTTGAGAAGCATCTTTTTCATAGCCAAGACAACACAACATGATTGACGAACCATGGTTGTAAAATAATGACATCGCTAGAAGTCTTCGCGTCGCTGGACTCACCAGCAAATTGCAATGTAGCGCAGGGATTCCAGGTCATTTTTCCAAATGTCTTAACGTTTCAATAAAAAATGTCCTCCAACCCGAGATGACCCGTTAAGACCGACCATAGACTGAAAAAGTTACCCGGCAAATCAAAAACTGTCGAGCAAAAACAAAAGGTCACCACCTTTGCAAAATGTGGGTCATATCACATATTTCATAATGTCTTCACATACTTTCGAATGTCTTCCATTTGTCTTCGCAAACAAAGATGTCTTCACTGCAAAATAAATCTCTTCCAATCTGGCATCGCTGTTGCAGCGACAATTTTGCTAAGTTAGCCCATACATTTTCTGTCAAATCAACATCAACGCAACGCAAACGTATCCCGCATTCCATTGTGCTTGGGCCTTAACTTCGACCAGTTTTACCGGTTTATCGAACAGTTGCAGATTTAAAAAAAACATCTGGCATCTCTGCTACAAATTGTGTTTTTTAATTATTCATATATATATATATATATATATATATATATATATATATATATATATATATATATATATATATATATATATATATATATATATATATATATATTTATATATAGATCTGCATTTATCAGCTTAAAATTTTGATGTACTATCTATTTTATTCCGATTACAACAAATCTATAAGTATAACTTTCAAACATTCAAGAGGTTAGAAAAAACAGCGGTTAATTCAATAATACTTGCTATGGAATTTCCCTCAAGTTTGGATTGCATATGTCGAACTTGCCTCTCTGAAACTGATAGTAATACTAGTGTTTTTAGTGAAGATAATCATCAAAACTGTAAAATATTTTCTATGATTGCAGCGTGCAGTAACATGAAGGTAACCAATCACGTTTTTTTCGTTCAAATTAGAAAACATGTCTTTTCAGATAATAGCAAATGATGGTCTGCCGGACAAAATATGCTCAAAATGTGTAGATTCGGTTAGAAATGCTTTCGCTTTTAAACGGCAATGTGATATTGCTCATCAAACGCTTCAATCATTTTCTGCACAATGCAAGTCATCATCTGGTCTTCCAGCAATTCCAAACGATGAAAAATTGGATTTGCCAGCAGTAACTGAAATGTTTTGTAAAGAGAGTAGTATGGTCTTTGCTATTGAGTACTCACCAGAACCTACAGATTCTAAAAGTGACAAAAGGTATACCTAGTTCGATTAACTTGTTTCAATTTATCGTTGTAAATGTAAGAATTTCCAGTAGAATGAATGTAATATTAGAAGACAACCCGAACAAAGCAGAAACTTTTGAAAATGTTGAGTTTTTAACGGAAAATATCGAGGAACTCGTCAAACAGGAACAAGATAATCCATGTTTTATAGAAGCTGAAATATGCGACGAAACACTTGATAGTTTCGAAGCGGACTATGAATCTTGTAATCGCACAGTAAAAACTTCAGAAAAAAAATCCACAAATAAGCAATGCGAATACTGCGATAAGATTTTTGGTAGATCGACACATCTTCGACGTCATTTGTTAACTCATACAAAGGAGAAACATTTCAATTGTAAAATATGTAGCAAAGCATTTTCACGGAGCGATCATTTAGCAATTCACGAATCAACTTTCCACTCCCAAGAACGCCCGTTTGCATGTGAGCTATGTGAAAAGGTAGGACTGCTTAAATATCTTTGTTTCCTTGAAATAACCCTAATTACATTAGAGCTTCAAACGAATGGAACATTTACGAACTCATGTTGAATCGAAGCACAGCGATTCTGAGATTGTTAAAAAGCGAGAGTTTTGTAATATTTGTAATAAAGGATTTTCATCAGTAAGATATTTAGAAACGCATAAAAAAATCCACAATCAGCAAAGAGTATCTGACTGCAAATATTGCGATAAAAATTTTGCTAATAAAACTGAGCAACGGCAACACATGAAGCTTGAGCACCAAAAAGGTACTACGTTTCTTTGCTCTGAATGTGGACAAAGTTTTATGCGAAATGATTATTTATTAGTGCACATGAGGCGACATAATGGAATTAAACCGTACAAGTGTAAATTTTGCTCGAAAGCTTTCCCTAGAGCTACCGATCTGAGAGTAATATATACTAACAACATAAATTCATTGTACACTAGTTCAACTTTTATTTATTTTAGGTGCATGAAAAATATCATACCAATGATAAAGCTCATTTGTGCACAACATGTGGAAAAGGATTCCACAGAGCATATAATTTGCTAATTCATAATCGAACACATAATGGATTCAAACCATACAGCTGCCCACATTGTCAGAAAAGTTTTACCCAAGGTAATGATTTGAAAGCTCATATTCGACGCCACACTGGAGAGCGCTTCAAATGCGAAATATGCAATGAAGGGTTTATTCAGTATTACCAATTGAACAACCATAAGCGATCAATTCATAATATAAATATTGCGAACAGCGTGCGGCGAGTTACGAAGTATATAACTACGACTGCGCAAGAGCAACAAGTTTCATTACAAAAGCAACAAGAACTATTGAAGCAACTGGTCAACCAACAGCGAGAGCTTAAAGAAAATGCGGCAAAAGTGGAAAGTTGAACAAAAAGATCATGATTGAGATGTGGAAAAACAAAAGCTTGAAACAAAGCAGAGAATTTCCGATGTTAACCCTTTATAAGACCGTCGAAACTGCGCTAGGAACCGACACAAGTTCAGTAAACCGTTATAAAATGTAAAAATATTCCTCAAATTAACTTGGACTTGGAGAGTTGCAAGATACGCCTAAAAGCCCTTGGTTAAGCAAAATTTATAAACAATATTCTTGGTGCAGCGCAAAAAGAAAATGTTTTCGTTGGTGGCAATATAGTTGCCACTGCCTTATGAAGGGTTAAACCAACAGGGATGGCAACGTGCTATCTTTTTCTGTGTTGAATAAGTGAAGAGTCTTCCCGACTAAAGTGAAAAGTATATGGAACTTTTGCTGGGCGCCTACTGTCGAACGTGTAGAGTTTAGATAGGGCTGCCATCCCTTTGGGTTAAACGCATATACCACGCTGAAGTATACATTTACAAAACTTAAGATGATCGATTTTCAAGTTTTGTTAACTTGTACTATAATTTAAATTATGCCAACCCTGCAATGTCCAGTCCTGAAAAAAAACCACAAAAAAAAAGAGAAGCTGATAAGTAAAGTTCTAAAGCTTCTTTCATGTAGTATCCGGAAAGATTGTCAGTTGTATAGCAGTGTTTTGATAGTTTTTTGTTTGGAAACTTTTCGCTTTCGCCTTTGAAGTTCCATCTCGATTCATAAGTTCGACGAAAGTTGTGCTATGTTGTGTAAGTTTGAAGAAAAAAGAAAAATATTCTGCACATTACTCTGAAAATTGCAAGAACACTGAAATTCGTCCAATCAACTTTGTATGATGTGCTATCACGATTCCAAGAAGGGATGACCGTAACCTGGAAGGATAAGAGTGAGCGTCGAAACATGCAGCTGAACTGAAAGGTGTTGATGGCAATCAAGGTAAACCCAGGACTCTTGGATCGAAATATCGTCAAAAAATATGGCGCTAACGATAGTTCGATCCGGAGGATCCGTCTACAAAGAGACTACTGATCTTCCCGTGCCTGTAAGCAACCCAACAGGACGCTTAAGCAAACGTACTGGCTGAAACATGCGCTCAAAAGTTGTACGAAAAGGTTCTGATGAAGTACAAAGGATGCTTGCTAATGGTCGACGATAGAGATGGTCGGGTATGGGAAATTTGTTACCCGTACCCGACTCATCGAGAATTTTCAAACCCGTACCCGATCCGAACCCGAAGCCGGGTTTGTTTGAAATACCCGTACCCGACCCGAACCCGAAAAATTTTGTTTTCAACTACCCGTACCCGACCCGTACCCGAAAGAAAAATACCCCGAAATTGGCGGTACCCGACCCGTCCTGGATTTTTATTTTATTTTAGTTTTTTTTTAAATACCTGATTACCTCGCGCATTTTATGCACTGATTGTCATATGTGGTTTGGCCGGAGTTGGGCTAGACCTGAGTGTTCATGTGAACGAATGTTAATGAACCAGAGTTCCAGGCGATGTATTGGTGCTCCCAGAATCCAGCGTAGCATCTGTCACTGAGAACGTCCGCTCGTCTGATGTTAAAAAATTTGATAATTTTTATCACGCAGCAAAATATCTATTCATAACTGTGTACGGAGAATTTGGGTTCCGTTAGTTACCTCATATTAAAATTAATCAGGGATTTCAATTATTTATTTTGTATGCATACGTATGATTCATATAAACTGCTGAAAATTTTTATTTTATTAATTTACCCCACTAGAACAACACTTCCGGTGAAAAATGCATGTCTAGTAGAGTTTAATTTAAGCGACAAGTTTTATGTGTACATCGTAGCAATCAGAAATCTAAATTTCGGTATAACACAGATATTTCTGTACATGCGGCATCCCTGGTCACAGTGCAAACCAAGACCTGGGAGGGAGAAACGAATACTACACTAAAAAATTATCGAAACAGATGACACGCACATTCGTCGTTTTTTTATAGCGTGTAACTATCTTCCTGCTGTAACCCGAGTATGACTCGAACATCACTAATAATCACAAATTTGTATGCAAAATACAGATTTTTCTAGTCAGTTTCTTCAGATTTTTGAGTTTATTTATATTTACGTAGACTTGCGCAGAGTTGCAATAATTTTACAATTTCATACCTCACTATTTTGTAAAACGACAAACAAGACTCAACCGTGATAAAGTGTATAGTTCGGAACTGTTACCAAACGACTTTTTTTGATACCCGAGTAATAATTATGTAGGAGGTCTGCCGAAAAGAGTTTATTTGCAAACATTGCTTACACGTTTAAACAAAAAAAAAATACTTTAAAAAAACGGCAAACTTTCAAAACTCGTAGCTTACCAAAGGACAGAAATATTATGATTCAGAAAATATTGTTAGTTTCATTGCTTGTGTGGATGTTATTTTTTTTTATTTTTTATTGTTTATTTATTTCGTCAAGCAGACGTAGACTACATAAATATTTCATTACAGTTACTATTTATAGTGCTTACAATGTTCTTGTTACGAGCTAAATATTTCTAGTGTATTTCAAATCAGTTTTTAATTTGTTTTTTTTTTTTTGACATTGTTATGCCAATGGTTTTACAATGTAGATTATACTGACACATCATTCGATTTATGGAACTATTTTTTGCATGATTAGTTTTGCAATGTTTTTCTGAAAAAAGTTTTCTCGTTCTAAGATGCCGTGAAGGTGTATTTAAGCTGAGTTTCGATAGTAATGCTGATGAGTCTATACGATTTGAAATAATGTCATTGACAAAGAATAGCATTGAAAATTCGCGGCGTTGTTTTAATTTTTTGCAGATTAATGAGCATGCAACGTGCTTCATACGATGGCAGAGGAAATGCAGTCCAATTCAAGTTGCGAAGCGCGTAAAGAAGGAATTGTTTTTGGACTGATTTATATGAGATTACAATATTCTACAATAGGTCTAACATATGTAATATACAATAGTTTAATAGTGTACGGGTTTTGAAAATTGTGGCTCATAATAAGTATTTTTCGAATAAGTCCACGGTCAAGAAAAATGCAATCATTCTTTTATAGAAATCAATGATACCGTTACCGATGCAACTTCGTGCTGCTTCATATTCGTTTCTCGGGTAAAAATATCCGTACCCGACCATCTCTAGTCGACGACACATACGTGATGATGTATTTTGAACAGCTTCCTGGAACACGATTTTTTTTTTCTCCGCAAATTTAGATGTTCTCGCTAAAAAATTTGTAAAGCAAAGCAAAGCTGGGGAGCTTCTAAATTTGCACGGAAAGTACATATCTAACCGAGAATTTGCAGTAAGGACGGAAAATGAAGTTTTAATCACGAATAAGACGATAGACTCAATGCCACAGACAAACAGACGTGTCACTTGATGACGATTTCATCGGCCAGAAAAATAACGATTATTTTGGAATTTTGCTTAGTAGGCAATAATGCCGCTAGTCTCGCCATAAGCAAGCGTGCACATTGATTATCAATGATAAAAACCGTTAGTAATGCCACTGGTGTTAATTTAGCAAGCGCGCACACACTTTAGCAAATACAAAAAAAAAAATTAAAAAATTTTTAGCCAACGCGGTTGGTCAGGCATATGCTGTTCTAAGTCGGTATCGCTTGTTCGGACTTAACCAAGAGATAGCCCCTATGTTTGAGTGATCCTAGTAATTAGTGGATCAGTTTGTATAAATCCATTGTTTGCTCAAGATGTTTGCAATATAACATAACGCATATGAAAAAACTGTTTTGGCTTTTCGAATTGTTTTCGTTCAAAATTGAATATATAAATTATTTATATATTCTACATTTCTACGGACCTTCCGGAAAAAAATCGCTTCTCGGTAAAAATTGACTAAAATGAAACTAATGTGATGCGAATTTTAGCAGTTGACATTGTGCAACTGTGGATTACAAATAAATACATTTTCGCCTTATATGGGACTATCAGCAAAATAAAAGTATGTTTAAACGACTAACTGAAATATAAACGACGGTTACAAATATGCTGATAGGCTTACGTGTGCGGTTTAGTTTAAAAAAAAAACGATGAATCTTTCCAGCAATCACAGGCGTTGTCCAGTTCATTAAACTCAAACGAATGGTAAATTTCTTTGCAGTGATTTTAATCTTGTAATGTAGCCAAAGAGAAACCCTTATTGTTGTTATTGAACCACATTTTTGTTACAGTTGAAGAGATACACTGAATAAAGAATTACAATTTGAACAGCAACAGAATCATCGACAAAACTCAGCGAAGATAACGAGGATTATGTATTACCTAAACCCATTTTTACATCGAACACGTTCTTAATAATAGTGAACAATTAGGCTGCCCAAAAATTACTTTCTAAAGCAGATAAACAATAACTGAAACTACTTGCACATTTTAAACATTTGTTTTATTTTTATTGATAGATACAAAGATCTTTTAATATATTATATTCTATCCAGGGCTTCCACCATAATGATGCTATTTCCTCGGATCACCTAAAATAATCGATATCGCGAAAACACTTGTTAATTTTTCAATAAATATATCAAGAGTAAGTTTAACAAAATGAAAAAACCAGCGTTTCGCCATAGCGGAAACTGTTAACCTAAAATGCGATTCAATTTAGTTTCGAACGAATCAAATCTGTTTTTTTTTCGGATAATTTATTTTTACAATGAGATGTTTGATTCGTATTTTCAGATTGTTTTTAAGGTTTTCATTGCAATTTATTTCTATTTTTGCATTCATTAGAATGTGTGAAGCTTGAACACAGCATTTCTAAAAATGGATTATGGAAGACGTTTCTCCTGCATCAAATGAATTTATAAGCGAAAATACTTTCGAACGGAAGGTAAAATTATTCACAAACAGCACGTAAGAAATAATGCTCTAACCACACAGAACAGATTTAAAACGCTATAAACATTAGCTTAAGAGAGTTTGATATTTGCTAGTATCAAAAAGCAGATCTTCTCCAAAAATTCATGAGTTCCAGAAATGACGCATTTCACGCCAACTCAACCAGATGTTGATAGCACCCTCTCAGAATTCAACTGAACTTTGTAGTTGTATAGATCTTACTAAACCAAGCAACTTTGTATAATCGTTTTTTTTTTTCTGTGATGTTGAAAGAATCCGTCATCTCTGAAGATTTTAAAGTTTTTTTTTGTAGATAGAATTTGCCTAAAAATCTACTGAACAAATCAAAGTGGGCTCCCTTAAGAATTAAAGGCTTTTCAAACAAAAAACTTTTTTAACATTCAAGAAAGCCAGAACCTCAAATTGTCAGTTGAGAGGTAAAAATTGCTGTGTCATTTTCATTTTGTAGTTTTCAAACTTCGCAGCTCTGCCACAGCCGCAGAAATAAATTACCTATGTATTATGCAGCCGACATGCATCATTCCGCTGTCGGAACTTGACCTTTCTATTTATTGGACTCTGTGGCCAGTTATTGAAATACAGGATAACAGAGGATTAAAGGTTTTCTAACATGTCTCTCCGAATCGACATTTGAACCGGTACATCGGATCAGTATTGCACATCGAAACCGACTCGGATTTATTCCATACTCAAAGAAAACAGTGTTTGACTACACAGCAAAGCTTACCACCATTCCAATGTTATTCCGAGTGCTATCCTTACATTCCTCTATTGATTCGTCAATGACTACGTTCATGAAAGGATCAAAACCACGCAGTATACCCGATACTACACGACCGCCATTTAGTTTCAGGGACAGCCTTTTGTCCATATACCTAAATAATAAATCGGTATAAATACTTTCGTATACTTGTTTACACAAAACATAACCCTAAACTTATAAACCAAATAACTTGACAAATGAACAAATAATGAGTCTGACTTACTTTTTTAATTCTGGAGGATGCGCTTTAGACATTTTAGCCTAACTTTAAAACAACGTATTTACTGAAAAGTTGCAAACTTGTCTACAGCGATTAAATTAAATCAAGCGCTTGAATGTGAACTGTGAAGCGTTAGGCGTAGTGTATTTTTTTTATATTTTTTGACAGTTAAAATTGATGCTGCAGAGATGCCAGTTGTTTTTGCAAAATGCCTGAAAAAATCTGTCCGTAAAGGCCTAAACACAATGGAAGCGTTTGCGTTGCGTTGATGTTAACTTGACAGGAAATGTATGGGCTAACTGTCAAATTGCCGCAAACGCAGCCGCAACGTATCCATTGTGTTTGGGCCTTAACTCGGAAAGTATTCTCTGGTGCGGGTCTACAAATCTGCACACATTTTGAGAAAGTCTGCGCAAATATAAAGAGACTCTGATAAAAATTTGCAGAAACTAGTCAACATTTTGTTTACCCAATATAAGACATTCGTTGAAAGTGCACATTGCACTGAAAACAAACGTTGTCTTGATTTTTTTTTCATTTATAGACACATTTATTCGAAAACAAGTCAATGGCAATTGGGTTGTTTAGCTATGTGAGTTTTTTATATCATGTGAAAGAGCTGCATTTTCTGAGCAAAATGTGATTTTCAAAAATTCTCTATCGTTGTCATTCAATTTTTAAATCACCAATCAAAACTGCTCGATATCTGCTCGAAAAATGAAAAATAAAAAATCGCTCTAAATCCTCTAAATCGCGTTGGTGTATGGGCGAACTGTCATTGTAGCGATTTCGAGCAGTTTTATTTCGTTATTTAAAAATCGAAGAACAACGATATTGGGGCAAGACACTATTGACATATTGCGAATTATTTCCAATATTAACGTCGCAGCACTAAATCGAAATCGTGACTTTCGTTGCGCGCGACTTTTCGCTGTGAATTTAAATATCCTTACGTGGGAAGTAGTGCGCTGTATTGTACATGCAAAGAAAGATCGGAAGCGACGAGTCGCTCATCTGACAAGGATTTTCCAGCGAATTTCGTAGTATTTTGAATATAATGTAGTCTTTGATTTAACATAAAATGTCCCGAAAAATGCGACTGTTATATTTTCCAATAGTTTTGATTGTTTTCTAGTCGCAAAACTATGTCAATTTATTCAAAGAACATTAAAACTGCATTGTACTGTGCGAGAAATAATCATACAAAATGAAATCGCTAGAAATCTTCGCGTCGCTGGACTCACCAGCGAATTGCAGAGTAGTGCTGCAGCGACAATATATCACTCAAAATAATTTCCACGTCATAATTGGGTTGTTTAGCTATATCAGTTTTTTTATATCATCTGAAAGATATGCATTTTATAAGTACAATGTGATTTAAAAACAAATTCTGTCGGTGTCCTTCGCTTTTTAAATCACGATTTAAAACTGCTCGAAATCGCTACAATGACAGTTCGCCCACATACATAAGACATACGTAACACTGGCGTTTTTTCTGGTACACGTTGCCCCATAGACCATTTTACGAGACGTTTCTGCACTCAATTCATGAATGAAATTTTGACAGAAAGCTTGGAACCGCTGACATAACGCACGTAAAAGCAGCATCAATATCAGCAGGATCCGTGACACCTGTCAGTTCGTAAAATGGTCTATAGTACTCCGTACCTCGCCCTGTCAAACTGCTCGATAAATAATGAACAAAATGAATTTTCTTTTTCTCGGCCTTATTGAGCCCCAAAGAAAATCCCATAAGGAACTGTCAAAAAGTTATTTACAAAATCAATGCAGCATTTTTCAAGTAGGAACGAGACAAATGCAGGGCTGCGCAGGTACACTGCCTTTAAAAACAACTCAAACAGAGGTTTTTTTACAGAGGTTGGTACTTTCGAGTAGTTCATTTTGTACCAACTTTTTTGGAAGATTTCTTCCTGAGTGTTACGTATGTCTTATGTATGTGGTACCACGCTCTGAATAAAATCTCTATTTGAGTTGTTTTTGAAGGCAGTGTACCTGCATTTGTCTCGTTTCTACTCGAAAAATGCTGCATTGATTTTGTAAATAACTTTTTGACAGTTCCTTATGGGATTTTCTTTGGGGCTCGATAAAGTCGAGAAAAAGAAAATTCATTTTGTTCATTATTTGTCGAGCAGTTGGACAGGACGAGGTACGGAGTACTATGGGGCAATGTGTACCAGAAAAAAACGCCAGTGTTACGTATGTCTTATGTATGTGCATAAACGATAAAAATCAAAATATATCTACCGATATCGAGTAATATTATCGAAATATTTTTCATGAAAATAAAGTTGTCTAGCCTCTAGACAACGATAGAAAATTTTTGAAAATCACGTTTTGCTTAGAAAATGCAGCTCTTTCAGATGATATAAAAGATTGATATAGCTAAACAACCCAGTTATGGGACGAGTATTTATTTCAGTTGTTTTAGGGCAAACCAACCAAAAAAGGGGAATCTGAATTGCTGGTACCAGAATCAATGAGTGGTAGATGGAAAATGTAAGCAGTTTGACAGCCACACCAATTCCCTGGATATTTTAGAATCAATAAAAACCTGCACACGGACCCTAAAAATTAGAAATACTCAGAGAGATAAGCGAAAAAAACCGCCAATTTGGCAACTAGATTTCACATGTCAGAGGTGCCAGATCTCTTCTCAAAGCGCAATGTTGACTAAAGGTACGTTTACACTATTAAGCCTGTAGCAGAGTCTATGATTATAATAAGAGTCCCGCAAAGATGAAACCAAAGGAACCAAATCAGTGTCAAACGAGGGTACCAATCGAGTAATGTAAATAAACAAGGTGATAATGTTAGGAGTGGATGAAAAGTGTTGTAATTGAGCGTAATAAAGAATATGTGTTTTTCCGAAGTTTTACCTACACATTTTAATCCAACATTAAACCTGTACACTGGATCACTTAATTTTAACAAAACATCACCGGCGTAATCTTTCAAAACTGTGTACCTTGTGAAGAATTTCAAAAAATAATATTCGCTTATGCATGGTGAAAAACAGAACTGTATAGTTCTTGGCAACAAACGGCACAAAAACTGTGTTGCCGAAACGATAGATTTTCTCTTCGCGCGACTCTATATACACATAGACTCTGGCCTGTACTACACTCTTTGTCTAATGGTCAAATATTTGACCTAGGGACGTTGCGATACCATTAAACATCGATACTTAGGATCGATACCTGTATCGAGAGCAAGTACTGATATTCCGATAGTATTGAGGCTAACGTATCGATACCTAAATGTATCGTTGTGCGATACCAGTTATTCAAAATATAAGTCATAATTCTTTTCATTATTTATTCCTCAAGATAAAACGTTTAATTCAATTAAACCATTTATATAGACCATTTTACGAGACGTTTCTGAACTCAATCTATGAATGAAATTTTGACAGAAAGCTCGGAACCGCTGACATAACGCACGTAAAAGCAACATCATCAACAGCAGAATACGTGACACCTGTCAGTTCGTAAAATGGTCTATAAATTTACTGAATCTAGAAACATTAGCTTCTCCAGAAACTTAGTCGAAAGTCGATTACGCTTTTCCTTAATAATTGATCCTGTTTTCGAAAAGAGCCGCTTGCATGGCTCTGTAGATTTTACCTCCGGATCTGCATGACCGTAGAAAAGAATCGTTCCCGTAGGTTAATCTATACAAATTTCTGTTAAATTAGCATTGCCTGGCATGCATGCATACGACGCATCAAAATGGCACAGGAAACAGCAAGTTTTCTGCTTCGTTCGTTCTTCTTTACAGGGTTGTTTTGAGTCTTTTCGATACTGAGAGGTGTGTATCGATATTGATGAAGTATCGCTGGCAAAACATCGATACCAAATATCCGAGTATCGGAAGTAGAAGGATCGATTCTGTATTAGTATCGATGGTATCGCAACGTCCCTAATTTGACGTTCTGACGTAATGGTCAAATTTATTTGACATCATGGTTGTTGTTTGCCCGTGTTTGCCCCATGTTAAAATCGGAGAGTGACAAATAATTATCTTTGACCAAATTTTTATCTGTCAAAAAGTGACAAATATTTGACGCTCGGTCAAAGAGTGTACTACAGGCTTTAGACATGTCAGTCTGATTTGCTCGATTTACCGTTCGACATACTTTGTCGAACCTGTTTGTATGGCGATGTTCACACTGCTTGCACAAGTCGAAAGGAAGAACTGCCAAATGAATGTTAAATGAATTTCTTTCTCCATTTCAATATTTGCCAGCACACAAAAAACGAAAATGATGTTTGTTATGGAGAGCCAAAACAAAAAACTGAAAAAATCAAAGGTTGCTATGTTCTTGGAGTCGAACGAAAAATAGAAACGTTCCTATTCCATTCGACATATCGAACGGCATGTCGAATCACAATATCGAAAAGGTGTAAACGTAAACCAACATTGAATTCGATATATTTTCGAGCAATCAGCTCGAATCAGATGAAAAAATCAGATAGTCTAAACATACCTTAAATTTTAGTTAGTGACGGTGGAAGTCCTGTTAGTGACGGTGGAAGTCCTGGGGAAATAATAAAGTGCATCACAAAAACCTTGAAGGTGTTAAATTTTATGTTTGTATTTAATTTAATATACTTTCACCCTTATCGATCATTATTTTGTTGATCATACAAAAGGTTTGTGAACCACCAGTTAAAAATCACTGTAATAAACCAATTTTGGAGCATTCTCAATTCATTGTTTAGCAAGAAAACATGGAAAACGTGTAAAAATAAATATATCCTTTATTGTACTTGATTGCACCACCTTTCAATGTGTAACCTTTCTTGTTCGTTTGTGTCGGATTTCGACATATTCGTTTGGCTCGTTTGGGATGATTCGTGAATAAAATTCTTATAAAAAAAACAAAATATTTATGTAAAATAAATAACATTAAAATCTGATTCGATCAAACGTACACACTAAATCAGATAACAAATGTTCGGTAGTAATTATTACAATTTCGAACAATAAGTTTGAGAAAATACAGAGTAGTTTGTAAAATTGGTATGATTTTACATATTTTATGTATTCAGCAATTAATTTGACTTAATACTGCTATACTTTCTGCTGAGCTGTTCGGTGAATTAAACTTTTACCGAGGGGCGAGACAGCTTTTATTTGAGTTACTCTTATGCTTGGGAGTAACTCAAATTTACTCAATATTACTCCGAAATTTCCAGATGATTCACATTCTTGAGAACAAAAAATATATGAGCGGTGAGACCGAGTAACATTTATATTTATATTCGCGGTGGGGAAAAGGTTTAAGTATGGATTTTCAGAGACACGAGAGTTACTCAGTAGTAGTATTTACTCAGATTCTCTCCATAGCCGTATTTACTCATTTTTGCGTAATATGTGCGAATGTCAAAACTTTTCAAGTAGTAAAAGCAGTATATTTTCTGATGCTAATATTCGACGTTTTATCAGTTATTTCTAAAGTTTTACTCAAAGTTGTAAATTGGTTCGAGCCCGAACCACTAACGGCGTCGAAGATTTTAAAATATACCTGGCATCTCTCGAGAAAGAGCAACCTCACATTGCTTGTATTAGAAGGCCTTTCGAAACAGGTCGAATGTTCGTTGTCGTTACCAGGTAGATTTCCCTAAATGTACCAGATTCAAATCAATTTTTGGAATTAAAATTCTAACAGATTTGCACATGATTACGGACTTCATGTCAAATACCTTATATAAAAAATTAAACAACAGTTCCCGAGCAACTGTTAACCGTATCGCTGCTGTTTTAAAAGAAGCCACCAATGCAGAAGATGTTGAAGTTGTTTGAACTATGTTAATTGGACTACTATTTATCATTTATGAATAAACAATTGATGATTTCCGTTTAATTGGTGGTTTTTCATTTCAATTGATATCTGAAATAATTCCTTTAAAAATATTTAAATTACAAAAGTGGGTAACTTTCACTCAGTTCCGTTGATTTGTGATTAATAGCAACAGAGTAAAATTTGCTCAGTTTCTGACAGATAAAGTGAGTAATAGCACAAATACTCTATTTAGAGTACGCCCACTTTTAATGAAACAGAGTGATATTTAACTCAGTTTAGAGTTAAATTAAATGAGCGTGTAGAGCTGTCAATTTTTTTCTATTCGTTGTTCTCGTTCTGGTTGTCAAGCAGCGTTGCCAGGTATCCAGATTTATCCGGATTATCCAGATTTTTGAACATGTATCCAGGTTGATAGATTTGATGCTCAATTATCCAGATTTTTCATACTTGATCCAGATTTGATTTTCTCTGTTTCGCAAAAAGATCACTTCAAATTTGGCGCAAAATTTTGCAATTTTGTCACGTCAAATGTTGGGTACCCCAGTAATTTTATTCGAAAAAAATACCTTTTGCCTCACAAAACGACTGCCATATTTTTTCCAGATTTTATTTTTGCTTTTTCGATTTTAAAAAAATTGACCTGGCAACGCTGTTGTCAAGTCACATTTTCGGTTCCGTTTGAACATTGAATAATGTAAGTATATAATGATAAAATTTGTAAATATTTTAGGCATCAAACCATCACACAATTAGCTTCTACTTCCGAACATCTGTTGCATTCTACGTTAATAGTTTACACCGCTATGTTAATAGATACATCCGGAAAATCTTCGGCTTTGAAATTGAAACTTCAACTGATTATTACTCGGACAAATTCGGTGCGGCGAACGTCGATTTTTGATTTTATAAATTTTTAATAGATGAGCCTTGGTGCTACATTCCGATTCGGAACTCGACCTTCTGTTTATTATACACAGACTTCGCAGCCAACTGTTAAATGTACAGGACAATAGCGGGGTTAGCGCTACGATCCTACTGACACTAACAGTCTCTCCCGAGCCGGGACTCGAACATACGACGACTGGCTTGTTAGGACAGCATCGTACCTCGAGACCAGCTGGGAGCTTTTTTAATAGTTAAAGTTTATAATAATATTTGAATAAAAATATTATTCCTCAAAACAACGATTATTCCTCGTATTTCTGGTTTCCCTAAATATCAAAAATGAACAAATCCCAAGTATCACAGATCTTTCGGTACTGTCTTACACAACTTACAGATTTGATCGGTGGTTTTGGCAACTAATTGCATTCGCCGGTTTGCACTTTGCACAAATTAGGTCGGTAATAATGACAGAAAGCAACAACAATTTGATTACTGATCGGTCGGTAGTGGTTTATATTATCGAACGTTTACCGAGCGCTCAGCTGTTGAAAAGTCGGTGAAAAAAAGCAACAAAGTGGGTGATTTAATGTAAGTGTGTAGTGAAAAAAACTCAAAATATTTACAAATAGCTGTTTTATTTGCAATACTATGTTTTTAGCAGCTGTACAAATTTTCAGTTGAACACTCATTATGTGTTTCAAACTTATTTCTGAATAAATGTTTTCATTCGTGATCAGAAATCGGAAGAAGCTGTTGAACATAATTGACCAAAAAATTGTAAAAAGTGATAAAAGTCGAGATGCGATGATTTACAGTTTGGAGGAAACAAAAGCAACTTTACACGGGTTTACACGTTTACTAGTGTGCGTAGGTGAAAAGTCACTTGTCTCTATAGATATAATCCTGTCCGATCTGTATTTCTCGTACATATTTCTAAATCACAGCTGTGCTTTCATTCCCCTTCAATGATATTACCCTGAGAATATTACCTATTCCTGCAAATTTATGTTACAGTGTAGTAATCGGTAAAATATTGACGTCTTTCAGTTTCTATCACCATCATTCTTATCCGTTCCGAAATAACAAAAAATATTGTAACAAAAGTGAAAATTTTTAGCCCTGATTGTGTAGCTAGTTTATTGTTTCATTATTCATAATAAATCTATGCATAGAGGAATGGCTGGATTGGAAGAGTATGAAAGGTAATCAAATGCTATGATGTCGCTTAAATGAGGTTAATTTCGTGTATATTTAGGTATCTGGAAGATGATGAAGATCAGTTAGATAATTTGTCGAGGTTCCATCCAACATTACAATCACCCGTTGAAACAGCACATTATCAATTTATAAATTCTGAACACGACCTGACGCTCCCATTACAAAAGCATAAAAATGCTCAACCAATTTATGAAAGCCCAGAGGATGGTATTAAACTCTCTAATTGCTATGTGTTTAAATTTATTCAAATTTTATGTTTCGTTACAGACATTTCACTTAAAAAGTACCTTGGTGCTAGTGTGAATCTGATCAGTTTAATTACCGAGAACCTGCTCTGCCATCCATTCTTAGTTCTTCGGCGGCAATGTCAAGTGCATCACAATTCATTGAAGTATCACATAGTACCGCTGACGTTGGTGCCGGTAATCGTACATCTGCACCAACGGCAAGGTGTCACAACCTTGTGGAAGGGTATTGGAAGTATCCTGTTAGTCCGTGGAATGACATTGGCAGTTGAAGATGTGATTTCTAAGTTTACGCTGTGGCCAAAGTAAGTAGCAAGTTTTATGTAAAAGATATTAAATGATTTTTTTTATTTCTGTCAGGGAAGTTACTTATAAAACTACGCTTAAGCAGTTTGGACAACATTTGTTGCTAAAATGGTACGTATTTGTCAGATGTCATCAAAACGCTTAAGAACTGATTAAAGCAAATAAATTGCAGTATAAGTTTAGCTAGTATTGTGCCCTTCTATTCCGCTTCTCTGGTGGAAACCGTTCAAAGTGACATTGCTAGTGAAAAACCTGGAATTTTTGATGTTTTTCGAGAGGGTGCCAGTCGATTACTATCCTGGAGCGTGCCACAAAAGGGTCGCATGTTACCGATATGGGCTCTAGTTGGCCCAAGTATTTCATTAGGAATATCTAAATATGTTTGCCAGTAAGTTATGTTGATAAATGTATTTCATTAGGAATATTTCAATAGGAATATCTAGATATGTTTGCCAGTAAGTTATGTTGATAAAAATTAACATATAATGTTTTACTTCTTGTTTAAGATTGTTCGTGCGAGGCATATCCACACACATCATGTGTCGCCGAGTTATCTTTTTTGATAAGAAACGAGGTGCGCGACATCGAGATTTTGCAGATCAAAGTCAGGTTATTGAGGTGTATTCTACAATGATTTCACTAATGACTACGGAGATTATTTTCTACCCATTTGAGACTATTTTGCATCGAATTCAATTGCAAGGAACTCGCACAATCATCGACAATTTGGATTCCGGATACTCTGTTGTTCCAATCCTTACAAGCTATGAAGGTGTTGTGGATTGTTACCGTCAAACGGTTACTACCGAAGGCGTTTGTGGATTGTACAAAGGCTTCGGTGCGATGCTACTTCAATTTGCTGCTCACGTTGCTGTGATTAAACTTGGAAAGTGGATAATCACACAGATATCTGAAGTAATGTCCAACAAACCCCCACCAAAAGTGGCAGAGTTCTACAATTTGGATGTTAAAAATTCCGGCGGTTCTGTTAGTGTGTCAAGAAGCATTAGTGGAATAAGTTCTTTAAGTGACGAGTTATCCTAGTTTTTAGGTTCTATTCTATTCGAGGGACTTTAGCCGAAATTTAGAATTTAACTCAAGTCAAATACAATTACGCGTTTTTATTTTCATAAAAATCACTTCAAGTGCTTATTTTTATTTTTCAACAATTTTGAAGTTTTTCAACCTAACATCATAATTTTATACGCATTTTTGAAATATGTTGCCTAAACATGAGCTTTATTCTAGAAATCTTGAAAAAAAAACTAGCAGATACCTACTTGAAATTTCAAATACGTTTTTCTGATTTTGATTTCTTTTTGTAACACTTAACATGTTTCAAGGTTTTATTTCCTAACGTCAAAATTTCATAAATGTTTTGAAGTATGTCGTTAAACATAAGGTATATTCCCGAGAGCTCGAAAATATGTCAATTTGTCACATTCGAACAAATCGACGCATTTTCGAAACTTGAAATGTGTGGTTCTTATTTTTTTGTAACATGTAACATTTTTGCCTACTTTGGGACGGCAAAGCACATGAAGAGGATGTGCTATGAAGACCGTACACAATCTTACGCATCAGCAGGAAAATGGTTAGCAATGGGCAAGATCGATCCGATTATTGCAAAATCGATCTTTTTGAATCGATTCTTTTGCCCGCGTTTTTTAACTGAATTGATTGTTTGGATGGTAAGATCGATTTTTCTCCGCCTGAAAAATAAATGTGTGCAAAACGGATTGAAGACGAGTAGTGATTGCATTTATTGTTGCCAACGCAATATGATCTGAACAATGTGTCAATTTTTTGACCATAATTGAAGAATGGGCTAATATTCAATAGACATGAAACCGAGAAAAACGCATTTCAAATGTTTTTGTTGGTTCAAACAATTGTGTACGTCCATGCCAACTTTTTTCGTGAGTATGTCACCACCCCCACAAGGTTCCAGCATATAACCTTGTCGTTGAGTTGAAATAGGAAAATCCAGCCAAATTGGCGAGGATGAAAAGGACGACGAGACAAGTTCGCACCTCGACCTGAATAGCATGCCGTAGAATGTAAATATTCTCAACAAAAGGGAACAATTACAATTTTTGATCATAGGATCGTTAATATTGCTTTTGCGGTAAAAAAAATCACAAGGGTTGTATGTAAAGCCACGACCACAAGGTTGACGTAGAACTACATAAGATTGTTTGTTACATTACTTGTATTGAATATGTTTAAAAACTTGTGCAAAAAAGGGGTAATTACGCATATATCAAGATGGCTTGACAAAATATTTTTTTAAATTCTTTTATCTCCAATGTTTAGTGGTTAATTTGTGAGTTCGAAATCCAATTGTAGAGCAACATGTCAAAAGGATCTATCTGCTTTGATCGATTTTTTGATCGATCGGTTTCTTTCAACCGCCACGGCTTATTAAACACGTTTCATGATATGTCCTTTACACCATTTGATAGCGGAGGATCTAATTTAGCTTTTTAAATAAAAACCACGTTGGGAATAGTTACTTTAGCTGAACTATTAAACAAATGAAAAGTCAATCAAGAAAATCGAAGAAAGTAGATAGACCCTTTTGACATGTTGCGCTACAATTTGTGGTGATTTGTGGTTAAGTGGTTTCCGAGAAATTTTCAAAAAACCCAGAAGAAAAATAACCGAAAGTCAGTCCCGAATTACAAAAAAAACATGCATAATACAACAGTAAAATGAATGGGGAGTATAAAAGAGTTCGATACGACCGTTTAGATGAAAATAAGTTATCTAGTAATAATTATCAATTATTGGAATTATTTTTTTAGTTTGAATTGGTGATGAATTTATGTGGAGCGATTTTCTGCTAATACGAATTCAAGTCAATTTTAAAATTTAAAATTATGAGTATCGAAAAAACTTCCATCAGAATCCAGGGAATCGTTCCAAGAAATCTCCAAAAGTGATGCTCGAACCTCAAATGGATTTGGATCAACTTGACATTTGTTGTCGGATGAACCAATTGGCCCTGACGACTCTGTTGATATTGGTTTGGTTTTTACTTGCGAAAGTGAAGGAGGGAAATATTTTTGCTTTTGTTTTTACACATAAATTGACAATTGCATATGAGAATTCGCGTAGGTGCGAACAGCCTTAAAATAATTAATAATTCATCTTAAATAAGTGATAACTGAGCGTGAATGAAATATCTTTCAAAGCTGTTTTCTCTTTTGAACTTTTTTACAGATGGGACTGACTTGCGGTTACCGGCATTTATATATATATATATATATATATATATATATATATATATATATATATATATATATATATATATATATATATATATATATATATATATATATATATATATATATATATATATATATATATATATATATATATATATATATAATTCGGTAATTGGCGATTACCGAAGGCCACGGAAGTGCTCACTGCTAGCAAGCAGTCCCGGACCATCAGCGGGAGCTAGCCTAGGTCGTGGCGAGATTCAGGCACTGGGCCGCTGAATTCTCGCAAAAGCCACACTGGCCGGAAGCAGCTCCGACGGAGCAAGTAGTGCCGCTCCCGCCACCCAAATGCACTATACCGCCCATTGGGACTGATGCCAGTAATGTTCCCAATTACGGCAACTGGTCGCATCACTATAGGATAAGAGTCGGATTTCGTTTTCGTACCATGATTTTGGGCTGGCACCTGCGCCGAGCTCCCTTAGTAATGTCGTGTGATAACGGCTTGAAACGGCGAGATTACAACCGGTGCAGGGGTCTCCGTCCCGTAAAACCTGGCAGGCCTTCCAGTACGTTCCGAGTCCATTGCCTGGTGGGAACCAGGCAGGAGTAGGATCAGATGTCTTTTCCTGACTTGCGCCGGTCGGGGGTGTCATAGTTGCCCATAAGGCGCTATGGCAGCCGCCCCTAGCCATGGCCTCACTGCTCCGGCATAGACTACCTTGGGATCATTTAGGCGAGTACTCCATCATGGATAAGGATAGCGGCTGGTAGGGGGACCCAAAAAACAAGAATGCAGCAAAACAAAACTCTGGAGATGGGGGCAGATGGGTTGGAAAACCCATTTGCGCGAGGTGGCATCCAGCGGTCTCCGCCTAGAAAAGTGGAGACGGATGCGGTGAAGGTCGCCTGCGAAGACGGTAAAGGCAGTACGCCTACCGGATCTACGCAAGACATCGCGGTGGCTGGTCCACAGCTATTAAAGGCGGTCGGAAGACAGCGGGACACGCTACCAAGGGTAGTGGCCCTGTCTGAGCAGCTCGATGCTATAATCGAGTTTGCGAAAAGTCGTAGCAATACAACGAAGTACTTGAAGCAGGCCCTCTATATGCTTCGGTCCTCCGTCGATGCTGCGAAAAAGGAGCATGCCGAGCTCGAAATGAAAGCTGCGGCTGCTGAGAAAGAGGAGACGAAGTTGACCGAGCTGGCGACGAAGTCGGTCCAAACGGACGCCAGCACGTTTGCGGCGGTTTGCGCGGCAGGGCCAGCTGCCAAACGAACGCGACAGTCCCCGGGAGAGACGGCCCCCGGGGGCACCAAGAAGCGTTTAATCGCAAACAGCCCTCAGACCGGTGTAGGAGTGGCGCAAGCAACGCCCACGGTGGCAGCCAAGGAGCAGAAGGCTCCCGGTAACCCGTGGGTAACGGTTCCGGGAAGGAGTAGGAACCAAAAAGTGGTGGCCAAAAAACCACACCCGGTTACAAATCCTGCGACGAAGAAAGTTAAAAATAAGGGCGCCGCACTCATCCTTAAGACAGAAGAGTCAAAGCACTTGGAAGTCCTTAAGGCAATGAGAGGCGATGCGAAGCTCAAAGATCTGGGGGCAGATGTGCGTAGCATCCGCCGATCCCGCAAGGGAGAAATGATCGTCGAGCTCCGCAAAGAAGCCAGAAACAAGGGCCCAGCCTATCGGGCATTGGCCCAAGAGGCCCTTGGAGATAGAGTGCAGGTTCGGGCACTCACGTCGCAGGTAACCCTACAACTTAAATACCTGGACGAAGTCACCGAGGCATGCGAAGTCGTGGATGCCCTCAAGGAGCAGTGCGAAGTGGTTGTGGCACCAGAGGCAGTTCGACTGCGCAAAGGCCCAGTAGGAACCCAGACCGCCACTGTCAGGCTTCCGTCAGTAGACGCAAACCAGGCGCTAAAGGTAGCGAGGCTCAAAGTGGGCTGGTCAATGTGCCCACCCAGCATCTACCAGCCGCCGGAGGTCTGCTTTCGATGCTTCGAGCAAGGACACAAGTCCTTTAGCTGCAAGGGGCCTGACAGGAGCTACCTATGCAGGCGGTGCGGTGCTGCAGGCCACAAAAGCAAAGACTGCGGAGAGCCCCCGAAGTGCTTGGCGTGCGCCGGGAAGCGTGACGCAAAGCACATAATGGGAGGCCCGAGGTGCACGGCCGGTAAGCCGACTAGCAAGCCACGGGCGTGAGAGTGACACAGCTAAATTTGAACCACTGCTTCGCGGCTCAGCAACTGCTATACCAAGCAGTCACTGAGTCGTTGTCGGACATCGCCATAATCTCGGACCCCTACCGAATTCCTTCCGGAAACGGTAACTGGATTTCGGACGGGTCCGGTATGGCGGCAATATTGACGACGAGCAGGTTCCCGGTTCAAGAGATAGTGTCAACTCAAACGAAGGATACGCAGTTGCCAAGGTGAACGGAGTGTACTACTGCAGCTGCTATGCTCCGCCTCGTTGGTCTACCGAGCAGTTCGCAAGGATGATCGACCGAGCCACCAGGGAGCTGATCGGTCTATCACCGTTGGTAGTGGCGGGCGACTTCAACGCATGGGCAACTGAGTGGGGAAGTCGACGCACAAACCAGAGAGGCCGGATCTTGTTGGAGGCTTTGGCGAAGCTCAACATAGATCTGGCCAACGTCGGCTTGAAGAGCACCTTCAGTAGAAACGGCGCGGAGTCGATCATCGATGTGACATTCTGTAGTCCAGGATTGATCACGAACTGGAGGGTAGACGATGGCTACACTCATAGCGACCATCTGGCGGTCTGTTATAGCGTAGACTGTAAAACGAGACCGCATGTGGCGAGTAGAATTAACACTCCAGCTCCTCGCGGGTGGAGGATATCACACTTCAACGAAGAGGTATTTGCGGAAGCAATTAGACTAGAACACGAGGCGAGCAGAACTCGTAACCTGAGCGCTGATCAACGTGTTGCCATACTTTCGCGGGCGTGCGACGCCACTATGCCTTGCAACCGCCAGCCTAGGCATGGAAGGCCACCAGTCCACTGGTGGACCGACGCGATAGCGGACCTCCGCAGAGCGTGTCTTCAAGCGAGAAGAAGGATTCAGCGTGCGCGAAACGACGAAGAAAGGGAAGATCGTCGAGGGGCATTCAGTTCCGCAAGAGCGGCGCTTAAGAGAGCAATAAAAGCTAGTAAACGTGCGTGCTTCGAAAGACTGTGCGCTAGTGCCAACACTAACCCGTGGGGTAACGCTTATAGGATGGTGATGGCCAAGACTAAGGGTGCGATGGCGCCCGCAGAAAAATCACCAGCAATGCTTGAGCGGATCATAGAGGGACTCTTTCCACGCCACGAGCCAAATCCTTGGTCTCCGGCTGGCGAGTCACTTCACCGACGTTCCAGTATCTCAAACTCAGATCAGAGGTGGTCGGCCAACCTGCCGAACACCCAATACATGAGTGACGGCGTTAGCCGTGCCGAGGCAGAGGAGGCGGAAACGGTTACGAATGAGGAACTCGCGATCGCCAACTCCCTGAAGGTGAGCAAGGCACCGGGATTGGATGGGATTCCGAATCTGGCTGTGAAGAAGGCCATCAAAGAGTCCCCCAGACTATTCCGGGAAGTCATGCAGAAGTGCCTGGATGACTGTACATTCCCAGAGAGATGGAAGCGACAGAAGCTGGTCTTATTGCCGAAGACAGGGTGACCCGTCGGCATACAGACCGATATGTCTGCTCGAGAAGGTTATTCTCAATAGATTGGTCAGGTACACCGAAAGTGCAAACGGTCTGTCGAGTAACCAGTTCGACTTCCGAAAAGGCAAGTCTACGGTGGATGCTATTCTGTCCGTCACCAAAACAGCAGAGGTAGCACTCCAGCGTAAAAGATGGGGCATGCGCTATTGTGCAATCGTCACGTTGGACGTGAAAAATGCGTTCAATAGTATTAGCTGGGATTCCATAGCCCACTCGCTTCGGAAACTAGACATTCCGGTGTCTTCGTACAGGATTCTGGAAAATTATTTCCAGAATCGTGTGCTAGTTTACAGCACAGACGAGGGTCAAAAATGTGTCCCAATTACCGCAGGGGTTCCACAAGGTTCCATCCTGGGCCCGGTACTGTGGAATATCATGTACGATGAAGTGCTGAAACTAAAGCTCCCCCAAGGGGTTGTGATCGTTGGATTTGCGGACGACATCACACTTGAGGTCTACGGCGAGTCGATCGAGGAGGTTGAGTTGACGGCTTCGCACTCTATAAGCGTCGTCGAGGCCTGGATGCGCTCCAAAAAACTGGAGCTGGCGCATCATAAGACGGAGATTTCAGTTGTCAATAACCGCAAGTCGAAGCAACAGGCGTTGATCAGTGTCGGGAATTGCACCATCGCCTCTAAGCGCTCCCTGAAGCTGCAGGGGGTGATGATCGATGACAAGCTCGCCTTCGGGAGCCATGTCGAATATGCCTGTAAGAGGGCTTCAATGGCTATTGCAGCATTATCTCGCATGATGTCCAATAGCTCAGCAGTGTACGGCAGCAAGCGGAAACTTCTAGCTAGCGTGACTTCGTCCATACTGAGATACGGCGGGCCAGTGTGGTCCAAAGCACTAGGTACTAGTAAACATCGGAGTAAGTTGGAAAGTACCTACAGGCTCATGTGCCTGAGGGTTGCGAGCGCGTATCGAACTGTGTCATACGACGCAATCTGCGTTCTGTCCGGCATGATGCCTATCATCATAGCCATTAAGGAGGACGTAGAATGCTTCGATCAACGTGACACAAGGGGCATACGAGGTACCAGAAGATCATTCTCGATGATCAGATGGCAGCAGGAGTGGTCCAATTCCGCGAAGGGTAGATGGACGCATCGACTTATTCCGGATGTATCCGGATGGGTCGGGAGGCGCCATGGAGAAGTGAACTTCCATCTGACACAGATTCTGTCAGGCCATGGTTGCTTTAGGCAGTATCTACACAGATTCGGGCATGCGGGGTCCCCCATGTGTCCCGAGTGCGCGGATGCGGAAGAGACTGCTGAGCATGTCTTCTTCGTGTGCCCTCGTTTTGTGCATGCGCGGAGCGACATGATGGTAGTGAGCGGGCCAGACACCACTCCGGACAACCTAGTTCGGAGGATGTGTAAATACCCAAACATTTGGAGGGCGGTTTGTACAGCCGCCTCTCAAATAGTTTTAGAATTGCAAAACAGGTGACAGGTTGACCACCGACACGCCAGTGTTAGCTAACGGCCAGTCTCCAGGTTAGTTAGCTAAGTTAGCAAAAAGACCTAAAGAACCAAGAGGGTGCACAGAGCACAAAAGCCGCTCCCCGAAGCAATACCTAGCGGTGGTCCCGGGGAGTATTATGGGCTGGAGACTGAAGGGGTTTTAGTGGGTCCGGTCACTGATTCAAACCAACCCCACACTCCCTGAGGTTGGTCACCTCAGGGGTTTGGATGCAAATTTCCCCTTCACCTGAAACAAAAAAAAAAAAAAAAAAAAAAAAAAAAAAACAATATATATATATATATATATATATATATATATATATATATATATATATATATATATATATATATATATATATATATATATATATATATATATATATATATATATATATATATATATATATATATATATATATATATATATATATATTATCGTAGTACCGGTTGTATACCAGAGTCATTCGGCGAACAGGTTCATTCAAGCCGTAGTTTGTGCGGTGCGCATTAGTTTGCAGTAAATGCTGGCTACGTCGTGGGCGAAGTGGGCAATACAGCTGCAGCGAAGTTAGAATAGCAGGAAAATCATACCGATTCGTCAAGATTTTGTGTGTCGTTTTGGCAATAATTTCTTGGCGGCGCTGTTCCGGTGAGATTCCAACCAATGAGCAGAGACTTTCATAAGGTGGCAGATTATCAGGGTCTCTCCAAGGCAATGTACGACAGATCCTTCTGATGAAAAGTTTCTGAACGCGCTCGATTCGTTGAGTCCAAACATCAATGTGCGGGTCCCACACCACGCACGCCGTTTCCAAAATTGAGCGCACCAAAGAACAGTAGAGAGTTAGCAAGGTGCCGTGATCGATGAACTCCTTTTCAATTCTGAAGATAAGACCTAGTTGTCGATTTGCTCTGGTGATGATCATCGTAAAATGCTGCCTGAATGTTAAATGAGAGTCCAACAAAACACCCAAAGCAGTGACAAAATCAATACGTTGCAAAGATATGCCAGCAATGCGATAGTCGAACAACAGCGGCTGCTTTTTGCGCTGGAAACTGATTACGGTACACTTTGGAACGCTTATCAGCATGTAGTTGCGGAGGCACCAGTCATTGAACAAGTCAATCAGCGATTGAAGCCTGCGACAATCCTCAACAGTCTCGATAAGTTGGAAAATTTTAGTGTCGTCCGCGTACAGCAATCGAGTGCCAGGTGGAAGAACTTTTGTAACGTCATTGATGAATAACGAAAAAAGTAGCGGTCCATGTATGCTACCCTGCGGAACACCGGAGTTGTTGCTAAACCAAGTGGATTGCGACGAGCCCAGCTTTACAGCAATCATACGATTACGTAGGTAAGAGTCTAGCCACTCTACCATTCCAGTTGCAGCTCCAAGTTTGTCGCACTTGGCACAAAGAAGCCCGTGATCAACGCGATCAAAAGCAGCTTTTAGATCCGTATAGACAGCATCAATTTGAAGGCTTCGGTCCATACCGCGGAGGCAAAAAGAGGTGAACTCTAACAAATTAGTAGATACAGATCTACCCGGGAAAAACCCGCGCTGCGCAGTGGAAATGTAGTTTTTTACACTGAACATAAGATGATGGTGAATTATAGCTTCGAAAACTTTGGAGCAAGCGCACAAACACGAGATCCCACGATAATTCTCCACATTTCGTTTGTCACCTTTCTTAAACACCGGGAACATCAATGATTCTTTCCAGCTGCGAGGGAATTGATGTCTCAACAAGGAGAGATTAAAAATGGCGGTTAGCGGTAATTCTAAACTTCCAGCACATTTCTTCAGGAGTACAGCAGGAATACCATCAGGTCCAGGGGAGAAGGACTGTTTTAGGTTTCTAATGGCGTTGGCAACTTCTTCGTTAGTAATCGTGAGGATTCCGGGATTATATATATTATATATATATAGATAAGTATGTGCTCACATTAGTGAGTTTTTAAAAAATATTTATTATTTAAGTTCGTTATACAACTTACTTCTTTCGCACTCAAAATTAGACTGACTAAACCTGTGCTCCTGAATTGTATTCTACCTGTCCACTGTACTGCATACTGCTGCGTCAGGTGTTCCTGCTGTTCGTCGTCGTTGAAACTTTCCAGAGTTGCCGTCGATGGTGTCGATGGTGGCTCGTTTTGTTGTGTCAAGAATACCGGCCATCCACGTGTTGTGTCGGGTGACGTGCTGCGTCAGGGCAGTGTGTCCGGTGCTACTGTCGTTCAATAATGTTCATGGATCGGAGCATAGAATGTGCATTGTCGGCGTCTATTCCACGATCGTTTGAATATCGTGGATAGAGCATTGGTTTATCCATAACTACCCCCGCGTTAGATTGAACCGCCCCGGTTCAAATTATTGTGTTGAACGTTGTGGGTTAATGGCTATGAATTTTCTGATTTTTGTAATCTCTATGACCAGGTTTGATATAATGGCTGATGCCACAAAGACTATGATGACAATACTTCCAGTGTTCACCAGGTTGTCTTTTCGATTAACGATTTCCAGATGGTTTATCTTGTGGCGATTATTGATCTGCAAGTCATGTAGTGTTTCTATCGGTTCTGTTATTACTTCAGTTTCGTTAACGGCCACGAAGTGCAACGGGAGGATTTCGGGTTTCTTGTTAAATCGAAACACCTTGCTTTCGAAGTGATTATTTCCAATAATTAGTGAGCAGTTGTTGAACGTTATGAAAAACGTTCCAGTGAGGTTCTTCGGTCCATACCCACATGTGTTATTAAGATGCATGGGAATGATCGCGTTTTTTACTAGAATGCCGTTGTTTTCGATGATTTCTATCTCTGAAGTGTTAGTACCTATGATGAATGCACATCTGCTTGGTTTGCCACGAAGTAGCTGGTGAAAACAATCATAATATGTAACATTGATTAAGTTTTCCATATTGCACATGAATGTGTTCTCGATTTGACTGCATTTTCCATCTGATAAAAATGATTCATCTTTGCTTGTAATGGCGAATTTGCTGTTTATTTTTATTATTTTTCGATCAACTGGTATTGGTTCGATACGGAGTAATTGGTAACTTCCGTTCCTTAGTCTTGGTATTTTGACTACAAAGATTATAGAGGAGTCGTTGTGAAGTGTCGGCATTTCTAGATATTCATATACTTGATCATAGCTTGAGATTTCGATTTCCTGTGTCTTTAGTAGTTGGGTTGCCAATTTTAACTCCATGGGGTATAGTAATGCTGTTGAGATGATGCCAAGTCGTGACAATTGAATGGCTTCGAATATGGTATCTAGTTGGTGACGGATAGTATCCAGGTTGAAGATGATGTTGTGAATATGCAGTATGTGTCGCCAGTCAACTGATCTGTCTAAGTTCATTTTTGCCTGTTTAATAAATCTACTGATCTCTACTGATTGTTTGTAAGCTTCTTTTGTTATATTGTTAATCCTACTCTCGAAAATTTCGTTAATTTTAATTTGTTCATTGTTTTCTGTAACCAATATGTTATTCTAATATTTTAGTGAGTTAATTTGATTATTCAAAGTAGAAAGATCTTCATTGTCGAGGTTACCGGTGATCGATTTAACAATAGTTCCTAGAATATTATTGCTTCGTTTCTGTATGCGTTTTGATATCAGGTTTTATAGAATCATGCTAGCCTGTTTGTGTTTTTGTTTTAGAATTTCTGCTATTTCTGTTAACTGGTTATTCTGTTCTAATTCTGGAATAATCGTTTGATATTGTCCCAAGGTTAAATGGAATGGATGTAATTTAAATTCGTGTATCAATTTATGGTATCCTTCTTTGATGTAAACTTTTCTCGTTTTTATGGCAAAGATGCCAGGGTTATTATTCAAATCGATTATTTCTAAGTTATCTGATGCAATGATTCTGAACATTGTTATAAAAGAAAAAATAAGAATGAGTTTATGATAAGTTGTATGAGCCATTTTGGTGAAATGATAATATTTAAACAAAAAAAAAAGATTAGTTTTCAAAGTTTTTAGGTTTTTCTTTTGCGTTTAAGCTTGGTTTTGTGGACTTTTCTTCCATTCTCGTCATATATGTTGGTGACCATGTTATCTACAACCTTTGTCTCTTGGTATCGAGCTTGTTGTTTCAGATTATTTCTTTTTCTTTCGAAGACCGTATCGCCTTGAGTAAAATTTTCAGGATCTTCTCTGTTTTTGTTGAGCTTTTTGAGGTCATTAAGCTTCTTTTGTTTATATTTTTCTGAAAAGATCTTGAAGAATTGCTCTCTTTGTTCTATCCTTTCTTCTAAGTTTTCAGGGATAGGGTCTTCGTTTTTGAAGCCAAAAAATAATTCTTTCGGGGTTAATCTGGTTTGAGAGTGTATCGAATCATTGTATATTGAAATAGCCAAGCTGATTTTTGTTGTTTCTGACGAATCTTTGGTTGACTCTTTATTAGCAAGTATGTTGTGCAATTCTCTCAACGTTCTGTGTACGATTTCTACAGGTCCGTTCGAGGAGGATTGCCCAACACTGGTGTAGTGATATTCTACGTCATGCTCTTCGAGAAATTCTTTTATGGTTGTGGAAGTAAATGAAGCTTCCTGATCCATTACGAGAAGTGAAGGTTTTCCAACATTTGCGAAGAAATAAGCTATTGCTTTAAGTATGTGGATAGTGTTACGTGTTCTAATGGGAACGGCCATTGTTAGTCTTGAGAACTTATCGCATAATGTTAGATAATTTTTGTTATTTATTATAAAGATGTCCATATGAACAATTTGCAACGGCTTTGTAGGGGTTGCTGTGAATTCATACTTTTGTTTGTATGGACGTCTTTCATATTTCGCCTCTTTGCAGATGTTGATGAGTTTTGCGACTTTGCTCTTCATCTGTGGAAAAAAGTACTTACGTGAAACGTGGGATTTTGTTTCATTTATACCTCTGTGGTTTGCGTTGTGTTGTCTTTGTATAATTAAATCTTGTTCAACTACATCGGTAACGTCCTCAAGGATTTTCTGAGTCCAGAATATTTTGAATGCCTTTGGTCTTGAAAAGAAATTTTTATAGACAATCTGTAAACTGTTCAAAATTTTGGTATCACAGTAAAGTCCCGTAGTACATTTTACTGATGCATACTCTTTCAGAATATTTATCAACATTGCTGGACTGAAATGAGCTTTTTTTATTATAGTTCTACTGTAGTTTCTGAACATAGTTAGAGATTCGCGACTGTTTTCGTGTGATTCTTCTAAAATGATTTGATTTTTGAATTCATTAAGAGGTCTCTCCGTGCTGGGTATAAAGTCTCCATCGTCTGTGTCAGCGGAGTGTTGTGTCATATCATCGTCGTCTTCAGTGGAATTTGCATTTATTTCAACTGGTTTGTCATTGGTCACTGGGTTTATGCGTGAAAGTGCATCCGCATTGTAACTTTTTTGTATTTTATGTCAAACTCAAATTCCTCCAGAGCCAACTTCCAGTGAAGAAGTCTTCTGTTCAAATCATTCTTCTGCCTGAGCCATACGAGAGGCTTGTGGTCGGTGCGAATATCAAAATGAGTTCCGTAAATGTAGGGTCTAAAGTGTTTCGTCGCCCAAACGATAGCCAACAGTTCTTTTTCTGTAGCTGAATAATTACATTCCGCATCGTTAAGTGTTCTAGATGCGTATGCGATGGGATGTTCTTTCCCATCTTCAAATTTTTGGGATAGCACCGCTCCCAAGGCAAAATCGCTGGCATCTGTTTCCAAGATAAATTGTTTACTAAAATCAGGGTATTTTAAAATTGGGTCAGTTGTTGATAGTTGCTTGCACTCTTTAAAACAACTTATAAATTCTTCATTATGTATTATTTTAGCGTCCTTTTTAAGACATTTTGTTAGAGGTTTTGTGAGTTTGGCAAAATCTCTGATGAATTTGCGATAGTATCCTAAAAGTCCGAGAAATCCTTTGATATGCGTGGTAGTTTTGGGTAATGGCCAGTTAAGAATTTTTTCGATTTTGTTTGGGTTTGGTTTTATTCCACCTTGAGTTACAATGTGGCCTAAAAATTCACATTGTTTAAGAAGGAATTCACATTTGTCCAACTGTACTTTTAAATTAGCTTGAATCAATCTTCGCAGAACTTTATTTAAGTTATCCAAATGTTGCTGCAGTGAGCTACCGAATATTATAATGTCGTCTAGATAGACTAAACAACATTTTCCAATTAAATCACCAAGGATGTGGTTCATTGCGCGTTGAAAAGTTGCAGGCGCATTTTTCAAGCCAAAGGGCATACGTATAAATTCGAAGTGCCCTTTGTCAGTGCTAAATGCAGTTTTTGCTCGATCTTTTGGGTTTACTTCGATTTGATGAAACCCAGATTCTAGGTCGAGAGTTGTAAAATAAATACTTCGACCTAACTTGTCTAAAATTTCTTCAATGTTTGGGATGGGAATTTGTCATCCACTGTTTTTTCATTGAGTTTGCGGTAGTCTATAACGATCCGCCACTTTTTTTTACCGCTAGCGTCTAGCTTTTTTGGAACTATCCAAATCGAGGATGTCCACGGTGAAATAGAATTTTGTATGATACCGTCTCTTAGCATTTCGTTGATTTGTCTTTCAACTTCAGCTCTATGAATATGTGGGTATCTGTATGTTTTGTATGAATGGGTATGTCATCGACAGTTTTAATCTTATGCTGAATCGTTGTGGTACACGATAGTTTATCAGATTCTTTATGAATTATGTCTGAGTTATCCGAAAGGACTTTTAATAATGCGCACTTTTCTTCAGCATTAAGGTGTTGAGATCTGCTAAGTTTTCCTAGTTCTGATGTTGACATGGATAATGCCTTTTCACATGGCTCAGCATTTGTGCAATTAATTTCAAAAAAACTTTCCACGGGTAGGGTGTTGGCAGGTTTCGTCCAATGAAAGGTTACGGGTTTTCCGAAATTTTGTGCCAAAACGTCAATGGTTCCATTTTTTGCTTGGTATAGACCTGAAGGGATAACTGCATCATTTACTCTGATGTCTTTCGGCAGGAAAACGTCTCCGTTTTTTTGAGATACTGGAAGCTTAATGGTTTGAACAGAGTTTTCGGTGAGTGTTATTTGTGGTGAACCTAAACATCTTATTTCCATTTTAATTGTTTTCTGTGGTAGTTTGAGTTGATGTTTGTTCATATTAATTAAAGCTTCTAAGTCTGATAAGGTTTCATAACCAAGAAGTCCGTCAAAAAAACTGTGAAATTTTAGGAGGTAGAAAGTAACTTTTTTCTTTACACTGAAAAGTGTGGTTACAAATTTATTTTTTGCTACGTGTTTCCCTGAACTGTTTTTGATTGGTAATGGTTTGTTGTTTCGTTGTTATCATTTCGATTATAGAATTTTGAGTTTGCTTTTCGTAGATTGGATTGAGTTTGTTTCTTTGTAATTTCTGCATTTTTAAATTTGCATAAAAATGCATATGCAGTTTCTAAATCTTCAGGTTTGGATGCTTGCGCATACCCGAAGTACGGCTTGTAGGCCGTTGATAAATGCTGCTAAGCATTCTTGGTTTAGAAATTCACTGATGGCTTCCCAGTGGTTTCTATACAATTCTTTTTGTTTCGCTAAAGATTTCATGTTCTGAATTATTTCTTTAGTTTGTCTAAAGTAAGAGTGGAGAGAATCCTCCATCTTTAGCGACCACAGTTGTGTCTGGTATGTCGCCATGTCTTTTCGATCACCGTACATTGTTCGCAGAATTTTTGCTACTTCGGTGAACGTTATAGGGTCACCGTTGACACAAATTGTATCGCGGGCTTTTCCCTCGATTTTATAAATTATAGTCTGCTCATACAGACTGTAAACGTCGTCAGAGACTCTGTCTCTAAAAAGGCGTAAAGTTCTCTCGGCTGTTGTCAGCCACGAATTTAATTGTTTTTTGTTTCCATCAAACGACGGAATCGTTTTGATGGGGTCCGGAATTCTGAAAATATCCGTTTGCCGTGCAGCTACTGCACCAACAACATTATATGCTTGATTATTCCGATGCTGTTGCTCTGCTCGCAGCTGTGCCTTTTCGAGCTGCAGCGCATTTACGCGTTGCTCTAGCCCACTAAGTGAGTTGTACAAGGCTTGTAGGTCAAAACCTTCGGCCATGTTTGTGATTTTTTTAAATTTTATTGCCTTGACCTTTGGGAACGGCCTATATTTTGGCATATAAATAGTTTTGAAAAGAAAGAGAATTCAAAAATTCGCTTACCGATTGCTCTCCCGATCTCAAGTGGCTAAAGCCAACCACAAACGAAACGTTGTTGAAAAAAGGGCGTCACAAATCTCCTACGGGGCGAGGGATGGCTCTTAAAATTCGTGATGAACTTTTTCGCCGGGCGTCCAATGTTCGGAATTGAGCACAATCGCACTAGCACTTCACAGTGACTGTTCAATTAGAGCACGTGAATTTGCGGCTACGGATTGAGTCCGATTTTTACTAGCCTTCACTGTTTTTCACTGTTCGCGCACTTGCGTTTGTTTCAACAACTTCCCGTTGTGTAGAACGGGCCTAAACGACTGCGCCAGATAAGTATGTGCTCACATTAGTGAGTTTTAAAAAAATATTTATTATTAAAGTTCGTTGTACAACTTGCTTCTTTCGCACTCAAAATCAGACTGACTAAACCTGTGCTCCTGAATTGTATTCTACCTGTCCACTGTACTGCATACTGCTGCGTCAGGTGTTCCTGCTGTTCGTCGTCGTTGAAACTTTCCAGAGTTGCCGTCGATGGTGTCGATGGTGGCTCGTTTTGTTGTGTCAGGAATACCGGCCATCCACGTGTTGTGTCGGGTGACGTGCTGCGTCAGGGCACTGCGTCCGGTGCTACTGTCGTTCAATAATGTTCATGGATCGGAGCATGGAATGTGCATTGTCGGCGTCTATTCCACGATCGTTTGAACATCGTGGATAGAGCATTGGCTTATCCATAACTATATATCAATCGAAAGCTCTTAATTTGTGGTTCACGAAAATGCAATTTTAAGGTCATGATTACTAGTGTTTGTACAGTCATGTGTGTTTTATTATTCACGTAGTTCTACGTTTTGTTAATTTGTTCGTGTTTGTCACTGCTATACTGAGCGTGCGTGTGGGGAATATGGTAAATATCGAGATTCGGGGAACTAAGCCAACCCACTTGCTATTTCAGGTAGCCAACCAGACGCGAAATAAATGTGTCTAAATTTGTTGGTAAAAAGGATACCGGTAACGAAAATGTACTTTCAAAGGAAAGCAATCCAAATTCGACGGATTCAGAACCAGTAGCAGAGCCGGATTTAAGATTGTGGGGGTCCGGGGCCCAGTCTTGTGTGGGGGCCACAGAATAAACTTTATTCATCTTTGAAAACTTTGAAACAAAAGTTTGTCAGAAATTTTCAGAACATCTTTTTATAAGGTGTCTTCGCTGAAAAATTATCAATTATATAATCAACACTCAATTCGCAAATCCACAATGCCAAATCTGACAGCCTCGCTTATTTTCATACGCAACTTATTTTTAATTAGTTTTATCTTCGAAAAAAGACGGCTCCTTCAGTTGCGTTCGAAACCATTAGACTCAAATAAATACGCAATGCAATTTTAGTTTAACACGCAATACGCAAGTTTGCTATTCAAATTCAAATTCTTCAAATGTAATTCAAAGGAAATATTCACTAGACTCTGAAACTACTTATAGAAAGCTAGTTTGATTATTGGGAGCCATTAATTATTAATTGAAACATGTTTATTTTATCTTGATTTGTAGTGGCCTCAAAATGTGGGACCCCCCCTACCTCCCCCCCCCCCCCTAAATCCGGTCCTGCTTTTGCAGGTCTGCAAAATCTGCACACGTACTCTGAAAATCTGCATTTTGAAAAACATATCTGGTATCCCTGATTCGGACAAGTAATCAACAGCAATGCATTGCTTGCAAAACTTTTCTTTCTCTGCTTTACCTAAGGGGCGACATCTGGCTTCTTACTCTTCTTCCTCATCCACCGCGATGATCCCTGTTGAATTTTTCGTAAGTGATGCCATTCACTCGGAAAATACTTGAATGTTTTTAATGCTTTATGCATTATGTACAATTCCTCCTGCAGGCGATAATTTTACCGTCTGAGGGCTACCGGAGAGTCTGCATCTTTAATATACTTAAAATCGAACGTGTTATTAAATTGCTTTATTTTTCACTGACATCGTCACTAAAATCACCGAACTCGATCGGCTGTTAAGAATTGTTAAGATAAATAAGGTTATTGCCAAGATAAATAAAGTAAGTAAAAAGTGTAGATCATCTGGTGAAAATAAATCACAACTGGCATGTCAATGCACGAGATACACAATGATTATGATTCATTCATTGACCCATCTGAATTGTACTCTCCGCACAAACAATATGCCTCAACAGGTGTGTTCCAAACTTAATCCAGAACGGTTTCAAAAGTAGAAATAAGCTCACACTACACTATCTACTCTCGACATTGAGCAGCTGTATGCTGTTCTTATGCTTCACGCAAAACCGTCATTACTACGCCCGTATTTGTAAATTTTTTTTCATGTTCACTTCAAATTATTTTAGATTATAACAGGTGACATCATTAAAAAACATAAATCAAAACAACGAACAATGTTGTTCAGCAACACTGCCAGCAAGCCTGACGATAAATTTTAACGCACTCGGGGTTTTCAATTTCAACCAATCAGCGAGTGGTTCCCAAAGTGGATGCAAATCTATACCCAGTTGTCTCCTCTCTAATTATTAATTGAGACATGTTTATTTTATCTTGATTTGTAGTGGCCTCAAAATGTGGGACCCCCCTACCCCTGATTCCCTGGTATCCCTGATTCGGACAAGTAATCAACAGCAATGCATTAAAAAAACTTTTCTTTCTTTGCTTTACCTCCCATGCGCGCTGGTTCGATTCAAATGGTGTGTTAGTATGTGTCATTCCAAGAGAATCCGAGGTGAACTCTCATGGAGGTAGTTGTAATATTGGTGCTCGCGAAAAAATAACACTGAAGGAAAGTTTCAGTTTGATATGGTCTGTACAAATTTTCTTGCTGAAAATCTAAATTTGAATCTTATTTTGATAGAGAAACAAACTTTTTCTCGATTTGTTGGGGCTCCAAAAATGGGGCCCGGGCCCGGGGCCGGTCCCCCCGGCTCTCCCCTTGAATCCAGCTCTGAGTATAGCAGTGACAAACACAACGCCACTAGCGGCCAGCAGCGTCAACAACAAATAAACAAAACGTAGAACTACGTTGCGTTCGAAACCATTAGACTCAAATAAATACGCAACGCAATTTTAGTTTAGCATGCAATACGCAAGTTTGCTATTCAAATTCAAATTCTTCAAATGTAATTCAAAGGAAATATTCACTAGACTCTGAAACTACTTATAGAAAGCTAGTTTGATTATTGGGAGCCATTAAGAGCCAGTTCGCGAAAACCGCAACTAGGTCTTGTTTCGAAGTTCTCCGATCGGACTGAAACTTCCAGGGTTTGTTTATCTATACAATAGAACAATGTTTTGCATAATGTCAGATTTTTTGAAAAGGGGTAAGTGGGGTAAAAAAGCACGTCAAAAATTGATGTGCAAAAATTGCTAAAAACTTAAAATTGATATAACTTTGTGAAAAGTGAATCGATTTTCATGAAAATTGGCATGTTAATTCTACTTTATAAAGGAAACAAAATGAAAGTCATTGGAAGTTGCTATCGAGAATACATGATGAGATATTCGCATTTTTCTAAAAAAATAAGGTGATTTTCACAGCAGTTTTTCTCTTGCCAACAGATCTAGGATTAAAATTCAAATAATACGTTTTGTAGTGCAACTCAAGAGCTTTCATTAGATATATTTGAAAAATGCGCCGTTATAAAGATGCCTGAGAAAATCCAGTTTTTCTATAACATGTTATTGACCATCATTTCGAACCCATTGTGCGAGAAGCGAAACTCCGCTTTGTGTCGTTGTTGTTCCATTGGGCTATAGTTTTCAGGTTATGTTTGTTTATGGACTAATGCAATAGTTTGAAGAATTTGAGGTTTTTGGAAAAGGGGTTAGTGGGGTAAACAGGCTCTTTAAAATCTTATACATATTCAGAAACTGCTCAAATCGTAAATAATTACGCACTAATGCAATAGTTTGCGGAAATTGAGGTTTTTGGAAAAGGGGTTAGTGGGGTAAACCGGCTCTTCCAAATCTTGTTCTGAATACACTGCTCAATCCGCAAAATTGGCTTATTCATGATGTTACACGATGAAATGAGAGGTTAGTTCTGGTTATTTGTTCTACCGATAAATACATTTCCGGTTTGAATTGCCTTATTCCTGCAGAAGGGTGTACTTTTGACCTCATTCCTTTATGAGCATCTTCCGATGAAGCTTTTTTCCTTATGGTAATTTAATTTTTAAAGGGCACATTAAAAAAAAAAAGCTCAACAAAAAGTATCGCGTGGCTCTGTTGACATTCGTTCATTCTCTTGTTGGCTTCAAAATAACCTTTCATTCCATCGTGTAACTTCGAATGTAAGCCGAGAGTAATTATTTTACGATTTGAGCAGTTTCTGAACATAAGATATTTAAGAGCCTGTTTACCCCATTAACCCCTTTTCCAAAAACCTCAAATTCTTCAAACTATTGCATTAGTCCATAAACAAACATAACCTGAAAACTGAAGCTTAATGGAAGAAAAATGACGCAAAACGGAGTTTCGCTTCTCGCACAATGGGTTAGAAATGATGGTCAGTGACCTGTTATAGAAAAATTGGATTTTCTCAGGCATCTTTATAACGGCGCATTTTTCAAATATATCTAATGAAAGCTCTTAAATTGCACTGCAAAACGTATTATTTGGATTTTAATCCTAGATCTGTTGGCAAGAGAAAAACTGATGTGAAAATCACCTTATTTTTTTTAGAAAAATCCGAATATCTCATCAGGTATTCTCGATAGCAATACCAATGACTTTCATTTTGTTCCCTTTATAAAGTAGAATAATCATGCCAATTTTCATGGAAATCGATTCAGTTTTCACAAAGTTATATCAATTTTAGGTTTTTAGCAATTTTTGGACATCAATTTTTGACGTGCTTTTTTACCCCACTTACCTCTTTTCAAAAAATCTGACATTATGCAAAACATTGTTCTATTATATGCATAAACAAACCCTGAAAGTTTCAGTCCGATCGGAGAACCTCGATACAACCTCCCTTGTAAAGGTGGTTGCGGTTCTCGCGAACTGGCTCTTAATTATTAATTGAGACATGTTTATTTTATCTTGATTTGGAGTGGCCTCAAAATGTGGGACCCCCCCTACCTCCCCCCCCCCCTAAATCTGGTCCTGCTTTTGCAGGTCTGTAAAATCTGCACACGTGCTCTGAAAATCTGCATTTGGCAAAACATATCTGGTATCCCTGATTCGGACAAGTAATCAACAGCAATGCATTAAAAAAACATTTCTTTCTCTACTTTACCACCCATGCGCGCTGGTTCGATTCAAATGGTGTGTTAGTATATGTCATTCCAAGAGAATCCGAGGTGAACTCTCATGGAGGTAGTTTTAATATTGGTGCTCGCGAAAAAATAACACTGAAGGAAAGTTTCAGTTTGATATGGTCTGTACAAATTTTCTTGCTGAAAATCTAAATTTGAATCTTATTTTGATAGAGAAACAAACTTTTTCTCGATTTGTGGGGGCTCCAAAGATGGGGCCCGGGGCCGGTCCCCCCGGCTCACCCCTTGAATCCGGCTCTGAGTATAGCAGTGACAAACAACGCCACTAGTGACCAGCAGCGTCAACAACAAACAAACAAAACGTAGAACTACGTGAACAATAAAACACAAATCTACGTACAAACACTAGTAATTATGACCTTAATATTACATTTTCGTAAACCACAAATTAAGAGCTTTCGATTGATGTATATATCATCGTTGTCCGATTTATTTGAAGCATAATCATGTTTCAAGATGGCTTGACTCAGTTTTTCGAAAATTTCTCGGGCACCACTTAACCACAAATTGGATTTCGAACTCACAAATTAACCACTAAATATTGGTGATAAAAGAATTAAAAAAAATATTTTGTCAAGCCATCTTGATGTATGCTTGAATTACTACCGATAATCAGTTTGCACATACATCATTGAACAGTTCAATTTCATATTTTTTCTTCATCTAGTTCAATTTCATGTCGGATATAATGTTGATCGCATCTGTGTGCTACCCGGACTAAGAGACTAAGAAATTTCTCTGATAACTCAGTTGAAAGCTGTTCCTACACTGAAAATTTGACGGCCAATATATTTTGAATGCCAGCGTTCCAAAACGTTTGTATGTTGTCAAAATACGGCAACTTTGCATTAGAGGAAGTGCCGGCTAATGTACTTACCACTGGTGCTGCTCGCTGCTGCACAAAGCCAGCTTTTAATAGAAGAAGTGCGCTGCACCAGCTGGTCCACAGGCTCTTATATAAGCTAAATAGCACTTTTCAAATTACTAGGTCTATAAATCTGTCGACCGTGCTTGGGAAGCAATCATATAACGACCAATCAGAGGTCAAATTTTGCGTGTTGACAAGGCTTGACAATTTTCAATAGTACAATAGCTCGAATAATAAAATTACAACTTTCTGCATTTGGAAGGGATCTTAGAAGATTTTCCAATCTATTGCTGCAAGAACGGAGGAAATTCATCGAAAACTAACCGATTTATTACCATTTGAAATTGGACATATTTTTCACTTTTTCCGGTTTTAGCTTTTCATTTTACATCCCTATGTAGCCGAACTTCCTGAGAGACGTAGTTGTACGTCAAAAAAAAAACAATTTTAGTCGCAGCAAATATTCTTCGTCAAAAAGCAATATTCGATGCAACAATCTAACAATCTAACCTGATGACCTTAATTACCAGACCAAAAGACCGTCTCGAAGGTTTGACGCATATTGCATAAAGTCATTACTAAGAGGCCATCCACATACCACGTCGACAGATTTTTAACGATTTTGACCCCCCCCCCCCCGTGGACAACTGCCCATATAAGTTCTAAAAAAATTGCATGGACCGTGGACAACAACCACCCCCCCCCCCAAAGCTGTCCATGTGGTATGTGGATGGCCCCTAACTGATTGGTGCACATTGGGGTGGCAATGAAAATTGACTTTTCGAGTTTTATTTAGAAGTAGGGTAAGGAACGGCTTAAGCAGTGGCGCCTATTTTAATCAGTCGAAGAAAACAGGTCTCAAACTCCTGAATTTTGATCAATATCGACAATTTCAATGATGGAAACGTAAACTTTGGTTGTCTGACTGTCTTACGAATATATAAAATACCGTTAATCACAAAGAAATCTGTGAACAATTGCAATTGAAACAAATATATATTGCAGCCATTAAGGAGCCACTTCGGGTGCTGAAAAAAAAAACGCCTGCAAAACAGATGCAAACTGCTTAAAATAGGTTCGGGGTGATTGGAATAGTGTCCCTCGATTGGTAACTTTAATTGATGATTGTTAAAGTTTGCTAACTTTGTTTTACAATCTGAAAACAACTTCTGTCAGAGAAAAAGATAGAGAACAGAATGATATATTTTTGTTTGAATTTTACCCACCACATTTCGCCTCAATACACAGGCGATTCCTAAAGCTGCTTAGAATATGTTCCCTACCCTAGTGTTCAAAGTTTCGTCCTCACGAACAGTTAGCAAAATTTCGATTTTTTGGATAACACCCGACCTCGACGTTTTATACATTTCTAATAACCCGTTCACATGATGTATTATCGCCATTCTTGATTTCAAACCTCATACTCCAAATTTCCCGTGAAAACTAGATGTATAAGTTCTAATTTCAAGATACGCGATATCTGCTATAGTGTGAACAAGGCACAAGACATTTGGCAAAAAAAAAATATTACAAACTGTGCTTTTCTTCATAAGTTGAAGTCCCGATTTCGATTGAGCTGAAATTTTGCATTGCATTGGATATTGAATTTACCCTTTTGGATATTAGCCAACATTATTTTGCAAGTATACTTTTTGACAATTGGCTTCCGTAAGAGCAAGCCCACCAGTGGCTAAATTGAAGTTTCTAAAGCTAGTTTGGCAACTCCCACCATAACGCGGCAACCGCACCGGGCGTTGCTATGTTGGTTTGGGAAATAGCAATCCCCACCTCGGGTAGTTCAAAAAGAAAAATAGGGTGATCATAAAAAACGACTGTGTTCGATGTATTTAATTTTAAAAAATTCATACCTTTTGAACCAGTTGATCGATTTTCGATCTTTTTATGTCAAATTAAAGGTAATTACGTCTAGTTATAAGAAAAAATACCATAAAATAAATCTGGGTGATTTTTTATGCATAATGTATAAAAATTATTGAAATTTTCGTCTTGTTTTTAAATTGAATTTACTCAAATTAAAAAAATAACATATCTCTGAAAGTTCCTCCATTTATAGAGTCAAGTATGCCCTTCAAAATGAGACCAAGAGATATTTTTTATGTTTGCCCCAAAATGAATGACATACAAATGAAAAACGCATATTTTTTGATGAAAAATATTAATAACTTTGAGTAAAATTGAGATATTTACGATGTCAGCATTGCAAATTGTTTCTCTTAAAAAGCTCTAAAAGTCGTTCAAAGACAGTTTTGAGATGAAACTTAAAAAGTTAGAGCGTAAAATATGTTTTGCCTTTCTCCTAGAAAGGTATAGCAATCACTTGCAAAACCGAAGATATAAAAGTGCTCCAAAGGGCCGAATGGCATATATAACTTGACTCAGCTCGACGAGCTGAGCATTTTCTGTATGTGTGTGTGTGTGTGTGTGTGTGTGTGTGTGTGTGTGTGTGTGTGTGTGTGTGTATGTGCAGATTTTTATTCTCACTCACTTTTCTCAGAGATGGCTGGACCGATTATCATGAGATTAATTGCAAATGGAAGTTCTTGATGTCCCATAAGACCCTATTAAATTTTATTGTAATCGGATTTTTAGTTTAGAGGTTATGTATCAAAATGTAAAAATCATGAAACTTTATTATCTCTAAAACCACACAACCGATTTGAACAAAATTGGTTTCGAATAAACGGGCTGTCTCCAGAACCCTTAACTATTGAATTTTATAAAGATTGAGTTTGTGGTTCAAAAGTTATGAACAGAAATGTGTTCTGGAGACTGTTTAATCTCACTCACGTTTCTCAGAGATGGCTGGACCGATTTCCATAAAATCAGTGTCAAATGGAAAGTCTAATTGCCCCATAAGACCCTATTGATTTGTTTTGCAATCGGACTATTACTTTGCCTGTTATGTTTAAAAATGTGAAATCCAGCTAATAAAAGGAACATATTCCGAAGACTACTTGAACTCACTCACTTCTCTCAGAGATGGCTGACCCGATTTCCACAAAATTAGTGAAAAATGATAAGTCTAGCTGCCTTAGAAGACCCTATTGAATTTTACTGTAATCAAACTGTAACTTCGTCTGCAATGTACCGAAATGTGAAAATCACGAAACTTCATTATCTCAGAAACTACACAACCGAACATAACTAGTGTCATACGAACGAGTCATCTCTCGAACTTACAAATATCAAACTTCATAACAATTTTTTTTCTTCATCTAAATAGCACTTTGATATGTGGCTCAAAAGTTATGGAAAGAAAAGAAATTCAAAGACTATTTAAAACTAGACCTGCTTTGATCATTTCGGCTGTTTCCCAGGAACCGGAAGTCGCCAGCCTAGAAACTAAAATGGGGTCTGTGATTGATTTCAGCTGCTGTGTATCATTCTAGATCCGGAGATACTCATGTTAGACGGAAATCGGCCATTTTTGGCTGTTTTCCAGAAACCAGAAGTTGCCATCCTACAATTCATAATGGTGTCTGAGGTCAATTTCTAGGGCTGTTTTTCAGAAACTGAAAGTCGTCATTTTGGACTTTATAATTGCCTGTTTAATCAATTTCTGTCATCTGGGCGTAATTCTGGTTCCAGAAACATTCATATTGGATGGTATTTGCTCATTTCCGGCTGATTGCCAGACACTGGAAGTCACCATCTTGAAATTCAAAATTGTGTCTGTGATGAATTTTCAGCTTCTGAGCATCTTTCTGGTTTCGGAGATACTCTTATCTAATGGGAATCGTCCACTTCAGGCTGTTTTCCAGAAACCGGAAGTTGCCATCTTACAATTCAAAATGTTGTTTGAAGTCGATTTGCGGCTCCAGTGCATCATTACGATTCCGGAAATACCCATATTGGGTGGTATTGGGTCGTTTGCCGCTATTTTCCGAAACCGGAAGTCGCCAGTTTGGATTTCATAATGGCATTTTGAGACCATTTCTGGATTTTAAACGTCATACTGGTTAAAGAAACACTCATATTGGGACGGTATTTGGTCATTTTCTGCTGTTATTCAGAAACCGGAAGTCGCCATCTTAGAATTCAAAATGGTATCTGTGATCGATTTTAGCTCCTGTGTATCATTCTAGATCCGGATATTATTATATTGGGTGGAAATCGGCCATTTTTGGCTGTTTTCCAGAAACCGGATGTTGCCATCTTACAATCCAAAATGTTGCCTGCATAACCTACCAAACCATGGTTCTATTTAGTTGATTATTCGCGAGACGTACAGAAATTTGTGCAGAAACATGTGCTTCCAGAAGAGGGAGGGGCGTCGAACCATTATGGACATATTTGTTACCTCTAAAAACATTCACATACCAAATTCGCTTGTATTTTCTTGATTGGTTCTTGAGCTGTGCGTTTCAAATTTGTGTTTCATTTGTATGGGACCCCTCCATTATAGGAAAGGGAAAGGTGTCAAACTATTATGCACATATTTGTTACCTCTAAAAACATTCACCTGCCAAATTTGGTTCCATTTAGTTGGTTAGTTCTCGAGATGTGCAGAAATTTGTGTTTCATTTGTATGGCACCCCTCTCTTCCAAAAGAAGGAGGGGTGTCAAAACATTATGGACATATTTTCTACCACTAAAAACATTTAACTCCCAAATTTGGTTCCATTTAGTTGATTAGTTCTCGAGATGTGCAGAAATTTGTGTTTCATTTGTATGGGACCCCTTCCTTCCAGAGAAAGGAGGGGTCTCAAACTATCATAGGAACCTTTATCGGCACCATAAACCCCTACATACAAATTTTCACGTCGATCGGTTCGGTAGTTTTCGAGCCTATATGGATCAGACAGACAGAAAGATCGGACTGCATTTTTATATTTATAGACTACAACATTAATTTTTTAGAACCTAAAGAGTGAATATACATTAATTGGATTGAAGCGTTCATGTAAATCTATTTTTACAAATAACAAGTTTGAATGAGCTGGCTGCTTTGGGTGCAGCTTCGAACGATCGGACAACCACTGCTGGAAGGAAGAAGTAAAGAGGTACGTGTTCTTGTCGGCGCTAGTGCGCTAGTGCGCTACATTTAGCGCAATGGATATAGATCCCTCGCCTCCCGTGCCACCATCCCCGAACCCCCCTGACCCTGACCCTTCTGTTACCCCCTCCCCTGTTCATTCTCCAGTCCCCCCTCGCCCCAGGCTTTACCCGGACGGATCTCAACAGGGCAGCTATACTGTTTATTTTCGTCCAAAGGCAGGAGTGAATTCAAAGCGTTTAAACATACTGCAAATTGCTAAAGACCTGACGAAGGGGTACAAGGCCGTGACCGAAATTTCCAAGGTCCGACCTAACAAGCTCCGTGTCGTGGTCAGTGATCTGGCACAGGCCAATGCTATCGCTTGCTCTGAGCTCTTCACACGCGAGTATCGCGTCTACATACCCGCACGAGACGTGGAGATCGACGGTGTCATAACCGATTCGAGTCTGTCTGTCGAGTGTATCCTAAAAAGCGCAACCGGTTGCTTCAAAAATACCGAAACACAGGCGAAGATTTTGGATTGTAAGCAATTGCGGTCCATGTCTCTCGTCGGCGGTAAAAAAGTTTACACTCCGTCAGACTCGTTTCGCGTTACGTTTGCCGGATCTGCACTCCCTAGCCACGTCTCGATCGACCGGGTTCGTCTGCCTGTGCGATTGTATGTACCCCGTGTTATGAATTGCACCAATTGCAAGCAGTTAGGCCACACAGCCGCCTACTGCTGTAATAAGGCACGATGTAGCAAGTGTGGGGAGACTTATGCGGAAGATTCTTGTGTTAATGCTGAAAAATGTATTCACTGTGGGGAAAACCAGCATGAGCTCTCCACATGTCCGGTGTACATGCAGCGCAGAGATAAAATCAAGCGGTCACTTAAGGAGCGTTCAAAGCGTTCTTACGCTGAGATGCTGAAGAAGACCGTGACCACTTCTACCATAACATCGAACCCCTTTGATCTGTTGCCCTCTGATGAAACCGATTCTGACGATTCATCAGCGGGAACATCTTATGCCAATCCTGGGGAGTCTAGGAAGAGGAAAAATGTTTCTTCTCCTAAACTTCCCCGTAAAGGTCCTAAGATTTCCCAAAGTGTAATGAAAAGTACGAACAAACCAAACAGTGCTGCGGAAAAACCGAAGCAAACTCCTCCTGGGCTTGCAAATTTAAAGTCCCAGTGTAACTGGTCGGCCGAATCGCTCCCCGATGATAAGCGGGTGGCTTAAATGCGCCACTCTCCTAAGAGAGACCACCCGCCGAGATGTGATTGCCCAGCCTGAGACCTTCCAAGGGGAGGTTCTTTTTATCCCGATTCGGGAAGGGAAGCTGTCCGCTGACCTTACAATGACTCGCTATACTCCGCAACCGAAGCGCGTCGGATGACTTGCCTACGCTGCAAACCTAGTGCCCTTAAACGCGGTACTTGATACCGCAGAAACAAACCAGTAGAGGGTTAATTCTCATCACTGGCCCAATCCAGTCTCGCAGACTCCATCTGATCCGTGCTGATTCGGGAACTTTTCTGGACTGATTTCGGAGTCAGTCACCCCAGCAAAAGAACAAAAAAAGAAGAACGGAAAACTAATCGTACTCCCGAACCAGCGGAAACCCCTAACTCATCTACCAGGACAGTGAATTCCCTCTACATAGAAACAGCCGATTCCTGCTGTCCAACTACATGTAGTTCATTTCAAACTGCGAGGTTGATATTTTTCGTTTCACTAACGTCTTGACATTTATTGTATAGTGGTTTTACAATTAGTTTGGTGCTATTCTCACTAGGCCTAGTTTTATCTAAATCATCTTTCCCCTATCCTTTTCCCATTCAAATTCTAACTCTTCTAAGTGTGCTATTAAAGGAGTACGGGTGCGGTGGCGGTAATATTCCCCGGTGGTTGCGTAGGGTCGCGGCCCTAGCTTAGTCGCATGCGCATGGACAATATATATATAAATTTGCGTACTCACTCATAGCCGGTCTTACATGAGGGTTTACCATGTCGTAGCCGCCATGTCTGCTTACTGCTGCTCTGCGGCTTCACTTGTTGCTCCGCTTTACGCGGGTGCTCCTTTACCGAACTCCTTTCGGTACGCTACCAGCGCCACGCTGGGTCAAAAACGGGGGTTGTCACTCTGTCGTCTCACCTATTGTCTCCTCGGTTGTCTGCTCTGCTGTCTGGCAGCGCACAGCGTGCGCTTCGATCACTAGACGGGTGAGATCATCAAGGGTAGTGGTGCCGATTATTGGTCCTTCGGCCTGTTCCGTACAGGCATAAACGTTTGACGATGCTCGTGTTGCATAGGAATGCTGCTGGTGCTGACGGAAGTGTAGTGGATGATGACTAGCAGCGATACTGTTGGGGGAAAAAACGTGGCCCGCACGTGCCGTTTTATAATCTACCACCCTCGGCAAGAATCTGGCTCTTACCTCCTTGCTCCCTTTGCACACTTTCTCCTATTTCGCACATGCACTGATTTGCCTAGCTATTTACCGGGAAAAGGCTATCTAAGGAAAAGAACACTGTCTTTAATACATTCATTAGGGGATACCACTGGTTTAAAAACCACCTGTCTTAGTACACGCGCGGAACTCTAAACTGCAGGTTGATCCTGCCTCTTGCACTTGTCAGCCAAGAATGAAAGATCAGGCATTGGGATCCCTCAGATCAACCGTCCACGGTAACTTCGTTACCGGAACCTGTCTCGCGAGGATCATTGTCCACGCTAAAAGCCCGAAGGTTGCAGTTTCGGCAAAGTCATCTTCTTCTAGCGTGCATCTTCCACCCAGCATCCAGTATCCCATCCCTGAGGATAGAGAGAAAAAGGAAACTCTCCCAGTGACGCAATAGGTCAATAGACTTATTCGGCTGGGTCAATCTACTCTTCGACCGCCAGCGATGCATGCAAAGCAACGTAAGCGAACGTAAGGGAACTCATTGCTCTGGTCAAATGTTATGCCAATTACTACTTTTTGAGCCTGTTGCGGTAATCTCAACAGCAGATTATTTTTAAAAAAATATTGAAGCGTATAAATTATAAAATTAACACTAGCATGCATTTTGAGTAATGCAAACTAAATTAAATAAGAAAACATCTGTGATCAACTTTACCATTAGTAAGATTAATATTTGAAAATAAATAGTTCCAAGGTGCTCGTTACATCATTCCCTACTAAAAGTACGAAAATTTGATTGGCATTGGAAGGGATCTAACAATAACCAATCAAATTTTCGTAGGCAACAGTCGTCTTTCAAAAATTTGTTTCAAATTCGGGGTCATATACGGTCATCGCCGAACTAAATCGACTCAGTATCTATTTACGGTACTATATATTCTATCATATAGTCCGCCACTGACCATCAACGACAAAAGTCTCCAGTCTCCAGCGATAATAAATTCAAAACAAAATTTCAAGAAAAAAAAAACGACTGTGAACCTAACGTTGGTGCAAAACTTGGATGGTGTACGAAAACAAAGGAAATCTATAAAGAAGTTTAACTACTTAGTTGACAGTGACTGACTAACTACATTCATGCCTTCCACTCATTCGTCTCAATCATACTATGTACAGTGAACGCCCCTGAACCCTGAGCTTCACCTCCCAGCTGTCGACTAGCTGGAGGTAGCTTAAAAATTATCTTAACTGGATATTATCTTCTACCCCGAATGGATCGAGTAGCGAAGATAATATCACGAAATAATCGCCTAAGCGAAAACGAACTAGTAGGTCTAGCCTGCATCCTACCCCAACACGTAGCGAGATTTCAGAGTGCAGCTTTTCCCACTAAAAATGCCGTTCCTATCTGCAATTCGCTACCGCAGAGAGTATCTCTACCATTTACGCTCATTGCGAACTCAGAATGAAAAACTTACGTAGAATTTTTATGCACCAGAAAACCCGATTACAAAATTCTCGTAAGCGAAAACCTTACAAATGTACCAACTCATTCACACACCCTTCTAGTGCTTGTCAGAATCCATCTCCCGACGAGCTCTCTACCAGTCTCTCACACATACGATGTTTATCATTCGGCACGTCATCCAACTGTCAACAAAATAAAGGTGAACTTGAACTTGACCGCGTAGTGAAAGTGAAACGTGTGTTGTGATCTGTGCCCGGAAAAACCGGAAAAACCAGTGTCCGGACGGGAAAAATTTTACGGGATCGCGGTCGTCGATCTGATAACGAGGAGAGTAACAGAAAGGTATTCGTTCCTATTGGGTGTAAAGTTGTTTTTCATTTCGCAGGTAACCATAAGAAGGACTGGCCTGATTTTAATCGATCGGCTGTGGTACGGAAAATCCCACCCAGCGTATGGAAGTGTTATGAAAAAAAAAAATACTACGCTCGCGGTCCGCTTGATCAGAATGCGGAACTTGGGAATGACGGACGTATTTACAGGAAAAAGAAAATGCGAGAAAACGCTTTGGATCTACGATAGCTAGTAAAAACTTCATCCACCAAGTCGTGATAAGGAACTACGTTATGAAGGAACAGGGAAAAAAAATAATGAAAGCTATTTCTAGGAATGTTATTTTATAACTTAACGCGGAGGATGCAACCATCCTTGAAACTAGTAACTATTGGCAAATGTTCCCTCAGAAGGAAGGAAGTATACCGTTTATAAACACTACCACCGATGGAAAAATTGTAAGAAAATTGTAGAATTCAGACTAATATAGAATAAGTACTAATTTTAACTTAAGAGTTAGGACTATAGGCCCTTGACAAACTAATCTAATATTTACTCAGTTATTTACAAGTATGTACAATGTCCGTTGCGAATGGACTAAGTTTCGCGTGGTGGTCGTGTTGGTTTACCTATTCTTGGTGTTTTTTTTTTTTTTTTTTTTTTTTTGTACGTTTCTAGTTACTTCGATGAAGTTTTATTCATAGCTTGTTGACGTTAGTATGTTTACGGCCAGATTTTGGTACCCTCAGTGCTGGTGGACTTTTGGAACTGCCAGCACGAGTCCGTCAAAATCGGCCTGATGCTTTTTACCCTTTCGGTGTTTTCTCATCGTAAACTGTGGTCACTCCTTGCGGAGGTTCATAGCTTTAAAAACTGTAATAAGCTATTTGAATCCACTCAATGGCTTGGATGAGGCGCATTCATTTTTTTTAATTTGTTCGCGAAGTAGACCCCTAAGCGTTTTCCCCCATCGTCTTCTAACTCGTAGGTATTAGACCCGAGGACTTTCCGAACCACAGCCGGTTCGTATTTCGGCGCAAGTTTTCTACAAAAACCCTTGCCCTTGTCTGAAAGCTCGAACGTTTGCTTCCACACTCTTTCCCCCACGTCATAAGTAGCGCACTTTGCGTTAGACCGAAGGTTGTATGTTTTAGCGTGTTTTTGGTAGGCGGTGGTCAAATTTCTTCGTATTTGTTCGAACAATTCTTCCCTTTCAGCTTTAGCATTACTCTCATCATCGCTTGGTTTGTAGTTGTCCCTTATCCCACTGTACTCCCGTCCGTCGGACACCTTGTCCCGGCCGAATACAACGAAGTACGGACTGTACTTAGTCGAGTCGTGGACTGCCGTTCTTATCGCATCTGCGATCTGCTGGATGTTGTCTGCCCAGTGTGAGTGTTCTTTTTTTAGCGTCGCTCGTATGGCTGTGGTGATGACGCGATTCACTCTCTCTGTATTATTTACCTGCGGATGGTACGCGGGTGTTAGCCAATGGGTGACATGGTAGGCTTCGAGTAATGTTTTGAAGGCTTTCGATATAAATTGCGAACCGTTGTCCGTGAGCATAATTTCTGGGACGCCAAACAGTCTAAAAATCATATTTTCGACAAACTCCACTAGAGAGCTTGCTTTAGCTTCTCGAAACGGTTGCACGAGGACAAACTTACTGAAAACGTCCGTGGCTACGAGGAGGCACGTGTTACGATTTCGACCAGACGGTGGCAGTGGGCCAACGTAATCAAGAGTTACGAATTGCCACGGATACTGAACGGGTTTTTGCATTCCCATCGGCGGGGTAACGTTTTGGTTGCCTGATTTGCTCGATTGGCATTTCAGACACTCTCGACAAAATTTGCGAATGTCTTCGTTCATTTTGGGCCAGTAGTATGTTTGTTTCAGAGCGGCTAGGGTTTTGGTGAACCCGAAATGAGCTTTGTCGTGTTCTCTCTGCATTATTTTCGTACGTTGCTCACTCGGGGGGAAGTATTTCCAGGTGAAACGAGGGTCGGTTTGCCGATTAGTTGTTTTGTCGTACCGGTATAGTTTTTCGTCAATTATTCGCCAATCACCATGTTTTGCTGGATTTTTACGAATCTTCTCCATTAGTTCTTCCTGTTCTGGGTCGGGCTGGACTACCAAAATTGTATCCACTTCGACTGATCGCGATAAACAGTCAGCAATAATATTATTCTTTCCCTTTCGGTACTCGAGGTCAAAATCGTAAGATTGTATGCGAAGTGCCCACCTTAACAGCTTAGCGTTTCCGGTTTCTGTGCCGAGATTGAACAGCCAAAGTAGGCTTCTAGCGTCCGTCACCACACGGAATTTCGTTCCCTCGACGTAATGTCGGAAATGGTGAATAGCGGACAACACGCCTAAGCACTCTTTCTCCACCGCGGCATATCGTCGTTGGGTTCGGTTGAGTTTTTTGCTAAAATAACTTTTCTCCCTCCTGCTCTTGAATCAGTGCTGCACCTACCGCTCGATCAGACGCGTCCGATTCGATAGTGAATGGCTTCGTAAAGTCTGGGTTGCCTAAAATCGGTGCCGAGGTCAAAACGGATTTCAGCTCATTAAATGCATCTTCGGCTTCTTTCGTCCATGTGAACCGCTTGTTCTCTTTTGTTAGTAAATCGGTAATCGGAGCCGTGATTTTGCTGTAGTTCCGAATAAAGCGTTGATAGAAACCCGCTAAGCCCATTAGCCTCCGGATGTCCTGCTGCGTTTTTGGCCTGACATAATCCAATATTGGTTGTATTCGCGAGCTATCTATAGCCACGCCGTGTTCGTTTAGTAAATAGCCCAAATAAACCACTTGCTTCCGGCAAAATCTGGATTTATCCAGTGATATCGTTAGGTTCGCTTTCCTGAGTCTTTCTGCTACAATTACCAGTAATCTCAAATGTTCCTCCCATGTTTCTGTTGCGATCACTATGTCGTCTAGGTACACGAACACTTTTGGCTCTAGGTCGAAACCCAAAACCTTCGCCATTAGTCGAGACATAGTGAACGGCGCATTTGTCAGGCCGAACGGTAAAACCTTAAAGCGGAACACGCCTTCGGCTGTTCTGAACGCTGTAAGGTTCCGACTGCTTTCTTCCAGCGGAATCTGGAAGTAGGCGTCTTTAAGATCAATCACCGAAAAATATTTTGCTCTTCCCAATCGATGGAATATGTCTTGCATTTTCTTCATTGGGTAGGTATCTTTTACCGTGAGTTTATTGATCTTTCTCGAATCTAGACAAACCCGTACTTTACCATTCTTTTTGAGGACGGGCACTAAAGGGTTCGTCCATTCGGACTGACACTCTTCGATCGCGTCGAGATTTCTGAACCGTTCTAATTCACCGTTCACTGCCGCTTGCACATAAGGTGAACATTTATAAACCGGAGGATTGCGTGGTACCGCCCCCTCTTTTAGCGTTATTTTGTGCTCTATCAGGTGTGTTCGACCTAAGACACCTGTTGATGTTAGCTGAAAAGACTTAATCACGGCTAGTAGATCCTTGCGTTGTTCTACCGTTAGCGTATGTTCAGTTTCTACTGACTCTGGGTCTGGTGTCGATTCAGTCGGTCCTTCGTACACTGGAATATCGAGGGTTTCGTCCTCTTCTTCGATTATCGGTGTGTTGTCTTTGGTCGGTTCAATCGTGAAACATAGTCGTGCATTTTGTCTTGAATTTATGGTTTCTAGTTCCTCTGGCCCGTGGCCCAAATCGATCATTGGCTTTATTTTGAACGCGTCCCAAAAGTTTGCTCCTAAAATCAGCTGTCGAGAAATTTCCGGAACCACCAGGGTTGGTACAACCCTGGTTATATTTTTGTACGTAAGAGGAACATTCAAGCACCCAAGGCACTCATAATTGGTCCCATCGGCCGTGGAAATTCGTATTGCAGTCCGTTGTAATTTTAAACCGTACCGCTCCACTATTTCCAGTGAGTTCAAAATGCTTATCCCTGCCCCTGAGTCGAGCAAAGCATCTATTTCTGTGTCGAAAATCTTTATTTTAATTTGCGGGCATTCGCTTAAGTGTATTTTAATTTGGTGAACTTGCGTTAGTGGGTCGTATTGTAGTACTTCGTTCGTGGCATCGGGAATCTTTTTCTTGAGTGGGATGATTATATTCCCGGCATCCCACCCAGTTATTCGTTTCCCTGTTGGCGGAAACCGGCTTGCACCGCTCCACCGCATCGTTCGCAGCTGCGAATTGTTCTACCCAAACTCCCACAGCCGAAACAGAAAATTGCTCTTGGCTTTTGGCATTGTCGCCAGCCATGCCCTACTTCCTGGCAGTTCCAGCATTTCCCTGGTGTGTTTTGTTTAGACGGTTGTTCTATCGGTGTGCGTGTTTCTCTACGTTGCCGTCCGTTAACTGCCGTGTCGTTCCTGGTTTGCTCGCGGTTGCTTGTGCCATGAACTACATTTATTGTTGCCGACTTCTCGCTATCTGTCTCGCTGTATTCCGCGTCAATATGGTTGACCGGTCGACGGAAAGGGGTTTCGTTTGTTTGATGCAGTTGCGGGTCTGCTGCATCTATACGGTGATTCAGTCTTGTCAGCTGCTGTAGATCATTTACCTCGACTATCGAAATCTTGGTTCTGTAATGCTGGCGCATATTGTCCCAAATGACCTCAAATTTACGCCGCTTCGATAATGGGCGCGAAAGCATCCGGTTGAGCTTTTCTATTTCGGTTACAAAGGCTATGAACGGCTCACCGCGTTGCTGCTTACGCTCTTGGATTTTCGAACGGATTCCCTGATCTTTATTAGGGTTCCCGAATCGAAAAATTATATTCGTTTCGAATGCCTCCCATGTGTCCAAATCGTCTACGAAGGTGAAGAACCAGTCCGACGCTGCTCCTTCCAGTAACATGTGAATGTCCCTGAGGAGTATGAGCTTTGACACCCCTTCTCGTTCCGCTAGTTTTTAAGCTTTGTATAAAAAATTCTCCACCGACATGCTCCTAGAATCACCCCCGAATCGTAGCTTCCACTTTTCCACACGTCCTTACCCATCATTTCTCCTGTAGTGCCGTCTTTCCCGTTCCGTGATAGGCAGTGACGGCCTATTATGACCGTAACTGACGGCTTGTGAAATCGAGCTATACCGAGTAACATCCGTGTCGCTATCCTGCCTATCCCGATTAAGACTTGTTCTCTCTCTCTGGGGTCTGTTACACCGTGTATCGCTGTCACTGGAGTCCGTATTCTGATTTCGTGATCGGTGCCTATGTGCGGGGTAACTCGCCTTACTTTCCTGCCCTTCGTCTCGCTCATGTCTGTTCCCGAAATTCTTCAGGCCTGCTACGTCCATTCTTTCTCGATGCCACCCTGCCAAGGGAGATCTATCTCTGTTAAGGCGTCCCATCAATTCGGCTAGCGCGCTCTTCATCTCGTCCCATTCCTTTTTGGATACTGTAATGTTTGCTTCATCGTTGACCTTCGGTTCTGGTCTAGGTGTGTTCGCAGGTACTGGTCCAGGCGGTGTTTGCTTGGGAATGGCTCCTTTCGATGTATCCTGTGTATTTTGGTTTTCTGCCCCGTTTGCCATACCTACGGCTTGGTTTGCTTCCCCCGTATTCGTTTCGGCCGTCTGAATAAGATTATTTATGCGTTCTTTAAACGGTGACAATGGGGGCCCAAATTGGAAATCGGTCATTAATTTTTCAATTCGTCTTATTAATTCCCTGCGAATCTTTTTTTCTTCATCATCAGTGGCGATAGTCCGCTTTATCCGATACCAATAGTGTAATACCCTTGACTCTAACTTCGGATCAACTTTCCTGCTGAGAGATTTCCCCAGATTGGTAATCCGGCCTTCCACATAGGAAGCCTCGTCTTTTATTTTCAGATCACCCCGGTAGTTTCTACCTTCACTCTGATCCTCCCTAAACAAACTCCTTAGAACCCTTTGTTTTCCAACCAAGTCCAACGAGAACGTTTCCTCCGGTTGCTTCCGAATCATCAATTCGTAGTCAACTTCCTCTTGAGTGAGGTCTTCCGCGTGTGGAAACAAACGGTTCATCGTATGGTATATCAATGTTACTTTAAGTGAGATGAAGCTAGAGCACCAGTCGATTGACCAAAACGCAACAGGTTCACGGAAATATTTTTTTTTTTTTTTTGAAGGCAAATATATATATTTTTTTTTAAATAAAGGAAATTAAGTGAAAATTGTTTTATATTTATGTATGGTTTCCAAAGTAAGTTTCAGTATAAAATAAATCAAACAATGTCATGCAATACTTAATCAATATGAAGTAAACGATTTATTCTTAAAAATATGGTATACAAAAGTCGAGAGAGAAAAAAAAATAACGAGTTCCCAGGAAAATAATTAGAAAAAGAAGATAGATACGTCGCTTACAGAATATTTATTAGAAAATGGCATATAAATCAACCAATTATTAGGCTAGTAATATGAATGTACAAATATAAATTAAGAATCTAGCGATATTATATCCAACACCCAAAGAAAATTAATAAAAATGCCTTTGCTATGATCGCCAAACTTATGAAAGAAAAGAAAACGATGCAGGCTAAACCCTTTGAAAAAAAATGTTACAAGGCCAAATCTGCCAAGCCTTTATTGTAGGATTCCCAATGTAACTAAAAGTACACTGGCGAAGCCCTTATTCCACAAAAGCCTGTTTTGTTGGGCGCCATATGTAACTGGTCGGCCGAATCGCTCCCCGATGATAAGCGGGTGGCTTAAATGCGCCACTCTCCTAAGAGAGACCACCCGCCGAGATGTGATTGCCCAGCCTGAGACCTTCCAAGGGGAGGTTCTTTTTATCCCGATTCGGGAAGGGAAGCTGTCCGCTGACCTTACAATGACTCGCTATACTCCGCAACCGAAGCGCGTCGGATGACTTGCCTACGCTGCAAACCTAGTGCCCTTAAACGCGGTACTTGATACCGCAGAAACAAACCAGTAGAGGGTTAATTCTCATCACTGGCCCAATCCAGTCTCGCAGACTCCATCTGATCCGTGCTGATTCGGGAACTTTTCTGGACTGATTTCGGAGTCAGCCACCCCAGCAAAAGAACAAAAAAAGAAGAACGGAAAACTAATCGTACTCCCGAACCAGCGGAAACCCCTAACTCATCTACCAGGACAGTGAATTCCCTCTACATAGAAACAGCCGATTCCTGCTGTCCAACTACATGTAGTTCATTTCAAACTGCGAGGTTGATATTTTTCGTTTCACTAACGTCTTGACATTTATTGTATAGTGGTTTTACAATTAGTTTGGTGCTATTCTCACTAGGCCTAGTTTTATCTAAATCATCTTTCCCCTATCCTTTTCCCATTCAAATTCTAACTCTTCTAAGTGTGCTATTAAAGGAGTACGGGTGCGGTGGCGGTAATATTCCCCGGTGGTTGCGTAGGGTCGCGGCCCTAGCTTAGTCGCATGCGCATGGACAATATATATATAAATTTGCGTACTCACTCATAGCCGGTCTTACATGAGGGTTTACCATGTCGTAGCCGCCATGTCTGCTTACTGCTGCTCTGCGGCTTCACTTGTTGCTCCGCTTTACGCGGGTGCTCCTTTACCGAACTCCTTTCGGTACGCTACCAGCGCCACGCTGGGTCAAAAACGGGGGTTGTCACTCTGTCGTCTCACCTATTGTCTCCTCGGTTGTCTGCTCTGCTGTCTGGCAGCGCACAGCGTGCGCTTCGATCACTAGACGGGTGAGATCATCAAGGGTAGTGGTGCCGATTATTGGTCCTTCGGCCTGTTCCGTACAGGCATAAACGTTTGACGATGCTCGTGTTGCATAGGAATGCTGCTGGTGCTGACGGAAGTGTAGTGGATGATGACTAGCAGCGATACTGTTGGGGGAAAAAACGTGGCCCGCACGTGCCGTTTTATAATCTACCACCCTCGGCAAGAATCTGGCTCTTACCTCCTTGCTCCCTTTGCACACTTTCTCCTATTTCGCACATGCACTGATTTGCCTAGCTATTTACCGGGAAAAGGCTATCTAAGGAAAAGAACACTGTCTTTAATACATTCATTAGGGGATACCACTGGTTTAAAAACCACCTGTCTTAGTACACGCGCGGAACTCTAAACTGCAGGTTGATCCTGCCTCTTGCACTTGTCAGCCAAGAATGAAAGATCAGGCATTGGGATCCCTCAGATCAACCGTCCACGGTAACTTCGTTACCGGAACCTGTCTCGCGAGGATCATTGTCCACGCTAAAAGCCCGAAGGTTGCAGTTTCGGCAAAGTCATCTTCTTCTAGCGTGCATCTTCCACCCAGCATCCAGTATCCCATCCCTGAGGATAGAGAGAAAAAGGAAACTCTCCCAGTGACGCAATAGGTCAATAGACTTATTCGGCTGGGTCAATCTACTCTTCGACCGCCAGCGATGCATGCAAAGCAACGTAAGCGAACGTAAGGGAACTCATTGCTCTGGTCAAATGTTATGCCAATTACTACTTTTTGAGCCTGTTGCGGTAATCTCAACAGCAGATTATTTTTAAAAAAATATTGAAGCGTATAAATTATAAAATTAACACTAGCATGCATTTTGAGTAATGCAAACTAAATTAAATAAGAAAACATCTGTGATCAACTTTACCATTAGTAAGATTAATATTTGAAAATAAATAGTTCCAAGGTGCTCGTTACACCAGAAGGAGTTCCCAGCACTGCCAGGAACATCTAAAACCCCAGTTGTTCCTTTTGCACATCCAGTTGATGAAACAAACTCTGGATTAGTGAAATTTTCTGACATTGTGGACTGGATTTTTGAAAATTTCAATGTACCCGATCCAATTAAAATTTTTCTTACAGCATTCCTCCCAACAGTTAGATCATTTTTGAAGCAGTTGACTGCCCAATGGCCCCTCCTTGCAGCGATTGTATCATTCGATGCCTAATTCAACTGCGTATACGAAGGATTCTATCTCTGTCTTACAGTGGAATTGTAGAAGTATTTTACCAAAAATTGATTCGTTTAAAGTTTTGATAAATAAAAACAAATGCGACGCATTTTCCCTTTGTGAAACTTGGCTTACTTCAAATATTGATCTCAACTTCCATGATTTTAATATTATTCGCCTTGATCGAGACACCCCATATGGAGGAGTACTTTTAGGGATTAAAAAGTGCTATTCTTTCTATCGTATTAACCTCCCCTCGATTCCAGGCATCGAAGTTGTCGCATGTCAAATGACAATACAAGGTAAAGAGCTTTGTATTGCCTCAATATATACTCCTCCCAGAGCACAGTTTGGGCAACGGTTGCTCTTTGATTTAATGGAACTTCTTCCCTCGCCACGTTTGATTTTGGGAGACTTCAACTCTCATGGCGTGGCTTGGGGTTCCCCATACAATGATAACCGCTCCTCTTTAATCTATAACCTTTGCGATGACTTCGACATGACTATTTTAAACAACGGTGAAATGACACGTATCCCGAAACCTCCAGCGCGCCCAAGCGCTTTGGATCTATCCTTATGTTCGACGTCGCTACGGTTGGATTGCACATGGAAGGTAATCCTTGATCCTCACGGTAGCGACCATTTGCATATTCTGATTTCAATTAATAACGGGTCAACTCGCATGCGACCAATTGACATTCCGTATGACCTCACACGGAATGTCGATTGGAAGTTATACGAGGAAATGATTTCAAAAGCGGTCGAGTCGATTCAACATCATCCACCACTTGAAGAATACAACCTCCTCGCGGGCTTAATCCTCGACGCCGCGTTGCAAGCCCAAACGAAGAAATATCCCGGCGTAACGATCAAAGAACGGCCTCCCACTCCGTGGTGGGACCAAGAGTGCTCCGATGTCTACACGCAAAGATCCGACGCGTATCTGACCTTCCGGGATACAGACGATTCCGACGACTTTAAACGTTATTCGGAGCTTGATACCAAGTTTAAAAGCTTGACTAAGGCAAAGAAACGTGGATATTGGCGTCGGTTCGTAAACGAGACGTCGAGGGAGACATCGATGAGCACTCTTTGGAACACAGCCCGAAGAATGCGGAATCGCGTAACGGTCAACGAAAGCGAGGAGTCTTCAAGTAGGTGGATATTTGATTTTGCCAGGAAAGTATGTCCGGACTCTGTTCCTGAGCAAAACATTGTTCGCGATGCGTCTCCGGGCCACGACGCGATTGAATCACCTTTTACGATGGCAGAATTTTCAGTTGCCCTCCTGTCCTGTAACAATAACGCGCCTGGGTTAGATAGAATCAAATTCAACTTGTTGAAGAATCTACCCGGCAATGCCAAGAGGCGCTTGTTGAACTTGTTCAATAAGTTCCTGGAGCAAAATATTGTACCGCAGGATTGGAGGCAAGTGAAGGTGATCGCCATCCAAAAACCAGGGAAACCAGCTTCTGATCACAACTCTTATAGGCCGATTGCAATGCTATCCTGTATCCGGAAATTGATGGAAAAAATGATACTCCGTCGTTTAGACCATTGGGTCGAATCAAATGGTCTACTATCAGATACTCAATTTGGCTTCCGCCGTGCCAAAGGGACGAATGATTGTCTTGCGTTGCTTTCAACAGATATTCAGCTGGCGTATGCTCGCAAAGAACAAATGGCATCTGCGTTCTTGGGCATTAAGGGGGCTTTTGATTCCGTTTCTATTGACATTCTTTCGGGTAAACTTCACCGACAAGGATTTTCTCCAATTTTGAACAATTTTTTGCACAATTTGTTGTCCGAAAAGCACATGCATTTTACGCACGGCGATTTGGCAACTTTTCGCATTAGCTACATGGGTCTTCCCCAGGGCTCATGTTTAAGCCCCCTTCTTTACAACTTTTATGTAAATGACATCGACAAATGTCTGGCAAACTCATGCACGATAAGACAACTTGCAGACGACAGTGTAATCTCTGTTACAGGAGCCAAAGCTGCCGATTTGCAAGGACCATTGCAAGATACCTTGGACAATTTGTCTGCTTGGGCTTTACAGCTAGGTATCGAATTCTCTCCGGAGAAGACTGAGATAGTAGTTTTTTCTAGGAAGCATGAACCTGCTCAGCTTCAAACACAATTAATGGGTAAAACGATTTCTCAGGTTTTGGTACACAAATATCTTGGTGTCTGGTTCGACTCTAAAGGCACCTGGGGTTGTCACGTGAGGTATCTGATGAAAAAATGTCAACAAAGAGTGAATTTTCTTCGTACAATAACCGGACAATGGTGGGGAGCCCACCCAGGAGACCTTATAAGGCTTTACCAAACAACGATATTGTCTGTTATTGAATACGGGTGTTTCTGCTTCCGCTCCGCAGCAAACACACATTTGATCAAACTGGAGCGAATACAATATCGTTGTTTGCGTATCGCCTTAGGTTGCATGCAGTCGACCCATACGATGAGTTTGGAGGTCTTAGCTGGAGTACTACCATTGAAAAGCCGCTTCTGGAGCCTGTTTTCTCGTATTCTTATCAAAAGTGAGGTCTTGAACCGTCCCGTGATTGAAAATTTTGAAAGGTTAATCGAACTTAATTCTCAAACCCGTTTTATGACATTGTATTTCAATCACATGTCCCAAAATATTAACCCTTCTTCGAATATTCCAAATCGTGTCGACTTATCAAATACTTCTGATTCTACTGTGTTTTTCGATACATCCATGATAGAAGAAACTCGTGGAATCCCGGATCATTTACGCGTGCAGCAGATCCCCAAAATTTTTTCCAATAAATATCGAAACGTCAACTGCGACAATATGTACTACACTGACGGATCACTTCTTGATGGGTCCACTGGCTTCGGTATCTTCAATAACAATTTAACCGTCTCCCATAAGCTCGATAATCCTGCTTCTGTTTACGTCGCAGAATTAGCTGCAATTCAGTACACCCTAGGGATTATCGAAAAAATGCCCACGGACCATTATTTCATCTTTACGGACAGTCTCAGTTCCATTGAGGCTCTCCGATCGATGAAAGATGTTAAGCACTCTCCGTATCTCCTGGGGAAAATACGGGAACATCTGAGTGCTTTATCCGAAAAATCTACTCAGATTACCTTAGCGTGGGTCCCTTCTCACTGCTCGATACCGGGTAATGAGAAACCGGACTTTTTGGCTAAGGTGGGCGCAACAAACGGTGATATTTATGAAAGACCAATTGCCTTTAATGAATTTTTCGCATTTGTACGTCAGAATACGATCATCAGTTGGCAAAATTCTTGGACCAAGGGGGAACTGGGAAGGTGGTTACATTCCATAATCCCCAAGGTATCGACGAACCCGTGGTTCAAGGGGTTGGATGTAGGTCGGGATTTCATTTGCGTGATGTCCCGGCTTATGTCCAATCACTATAGATTTGACGCGCATCTCCGTCGTGTTGGGCTCGGGGAGAGTGGTATCTGTGCCTGTGGTGAAGGTTATCACGACATAGAGCACGTTGTTTGGTCATGCCCTGTACACCGTGACGCCAGGTCTAGATTAGTAGCTTCCCTGCAGGCCGAAGGTAGGCAGCCGGCTGTTCCTGTTCGTGATGTCTTGGCGAGCCGTGACCTATCCTACATGTCCCTTATATACGTTTTCCTGAAATCCATCCACGCCCCAGTTTAGTCCTATCCCCTTCCGCCTACATCCAACCAAACGACAAGAACACGTTAAGACCCCGGATCCGGAAACAGCAACTAGACCCGCACGATACTCTCAGGCCCCGAGGGAGACAACCCAATATGCCAGTCCGTAATATCTTGGCCCAGCAGCGGAACATATTCAATATGCTGCTTACCTATGGCGATGGAAAACCATCAAACAACTATTCAGTGCTTTTCATGCAAAACATTCTAGCTTAAGTTAGAATTAGTTTCAGCTCGTAGTCGGCAGCGAGGATAAAAAATTTGCTTTTAGTTATTAAGATACTTTAGAAAGTAAGCTACCAGATATAATTGGCGCCGTTAAACATTGAATTGTATTTGTGCCGTGTCAAATAAACTATAGATGAGGAAAAAAAAAGTTTGAATGAGAAAGGCTGGGTCTGACCGCTAGGTGGATTAATTTAGGTTTTTCAATATAAATCGGTTGTTTTCAAAGATAGAGAAAATCTTTTTTTTACAAAGTTACTTAAAATTAATGGAGAAATAACATTGTAAAACAAATTTTTCTCCTATCTACAAAGATAAAAAAGTTAGATACTTGATTGCATCGAAAATGTTGGTCACCCTAATTTTTGATAATTTTTCAATGAGCGCTTTATCATATGTAACAACTTTGTAGAAGAAAGTTTTTCTCTAAAATGTTGCTATAGAACTCTAGACACAAATTTCCCCCTAAATTTGGTTTCTGGACCATTGTGCGCCGAAGTCACTTTCTGCAGAATGAGAAACTCAACATTCACCGAAAAATCTGTAAGCCTGGAACTAAAAACTGTACTAACTGAGTGTCTAGCCTTTGATTCTGCCTCTCCGACCCCACAAATAGGAATGTTAACCGACTCCCGTTTCAATTTCAATATTTGACTCAACCTTCCACTCATTATATTAGCCTGGGAACCGTTATCCAATAAAGCTCTTGCTAACTGCTTGTCTCCATTTCGGTCTCGTACCGTCAAAACTACCGTAGAAAGAAATACGCATGATCGACTAGATTTAGTACCCACATTATATGATCCTAATGGATGCTCTTCTTCATCGTTGTTTGCTTCCGCCTCTATTTCATTCGTCGCTATGTGCGAAGATACACCGTGCTCATTTCTTATGTTTTGAGCCTCTCTTGAAACGTTCGCTGATTGATCATCGTTTACTTGAAAGCCCGGATAAATTAGCGAGTGATGCTTCCTTCCACACGTTCTGCATTTAAAGTTTGAATTGCAATCCCGCACCCAATGGCCTGAGCGAAAACAGTTACTACAAAGACGCTTACTGTTAACCACGTCTAATCTCTCATTATGATTCAATTTAAAAAATTTGGCACAACGCGCCATGTAATGCTCCTCGCCACAGCATGGACATTTAGTCGAGACTCGCTCATCATTAGTAATTGTGTTTATTGCCAATTTAGGATGCCTATATGGCAATTTCAGATTATGCTGTTCAACCGCTACCACGTTTGACGACACAGCATCCAAAACTCTAGTGCGTTTTTCCAGAAAGCCGATTAAAACGGCGTAAGTTAGCTCATTTACCGATGCGGCATGATCTTCCCAGAGCTGAAGAGATTTTGAATCAAGCTTCGAATACATCTAGTGAACCACCAACGCTCCCCAGCTCTCGGTTTTTTCACCCAATTGTTTAAGGATTTTTAAACGCTGTTCGAACTCATCAACCAAACCGTGAATTGCAGTTGCCGATTCTTGTACAATTTTTGGATACTCCATCAATGTTTGCAAATGCCTCTTTTTCAGTAAATATTCGTTCGAATACCGTTTCGTTATCGTTTCCCAAGCTATCGTGTAATTGTCATTTGTAATCATTAACGATTCGATGAGCTTTGCCGCCTCACCCTCCAATGCCGACTTCAGGTAATGAAATTTTTGCACTCCACTCAGCTCGACCGTCTCATGAATGAAGGACTCATATGTAGATTTGAACGACAGCCAATCTCTATAGTCACCATCAAAGTCCGGTAGTGTTATCTGGGGCAAACGGACCCCGCTGTGTACTCCCATCGCGATGTCATTTCGACCGATTGTATTATCCAAGCCTTCGGCGGGACGGTTTTTTTTTCTCGCTTATTTTCCGTCGGTCTAGTTCCGCCACTGTTGTGGCCAATCACCGACGCCCAGGGAGGCGACTCCACACCCAGGATCCTAACTCACGACCCGTTTTAAACGGACCGGCGCCAACGGCTTTACTTCCTCATGCGATGGAAGGCGTGATCCCAGAGATTCTTCGCCTCAGAAAATCTCCCGGTGTCGGCTAGGATTGAATCTAGACCAGTTTGGTTGGTTGTGAGTGGATCACGCCACCTCACAACCATCGACACCTATGTCGGCGGTGGGATTCGAACCCAGGCGTCGAGCGTGGTTGGCGGAGACTCGGCGGGACGGTTTGTCGGTGCCATTTTTTCGAGTAAACTCGAACGAATTTGAAAATATTGATTTTCGAATCTTTCATGGACCCTTCCTGTATCCTCTTCGTAATCTCCATTTTCATCAAGCTCTGCAATCTCCTCTTGCAACATCTCGAATTCCTCCCATTTTTTATCCAGCTTTTCCACTCTGCTTGAAACTTGACCGTGTTGAGTTTCCACGCTATACGTCTCCGTAAATTGAATATGGCGTTTCAATGAAGCGAACATGCGCTCCCGGCGCTTAATTTTTTCCTTGATGACTTTATCTGCCATAGCCACTATTACCAGCTACACAACTGACGAAGTCCGCTCCGACCGAGAAATAAATTCAAAAGATCCAGGAAGTACCGCTAACCAAAATGAAATCGTTTGGACAGGTACTCACCTGAGGCCTGTCCAAAATAGGCCTTGTATAAAAATGTATTGTTTGTTTTTGTTTAACCCTCGCCTCCTCTAACTTATTTGTCTTGAGTTAATTTTCGTCTGATCACTGCATATAAAGTTGCTTCCTGATGATGAGCGGCACTCAGAATTTCCCAAAATATTTCCGATGAAAGGCTCCGATTTGCTCAAAACTCCATGTTCCGATTCGATCACGACTTAGAAAATCGCCGTATAGAATGCACCAAGCAGGTTTAACATGCAATAATACAAAAGAACCACGAAGTACCGAAAAACAAATTACAAATTTTTGGAAAGCCACTCACCTGTGGCCAATTATAAGAAATGCCTTGTACATTTTAGTTTGATGTCATTCGCCGTTATGTCGTGAGTTCCTAATATCTCATTTAGTTGTCGTGATTGTGGTTCCAAACGTCTGATATAACTTTCTGCTACTCATCCAAAGATTGAAATATTTCCTATTGTTATCTGTCCTGCTAGAGTGCCAGCAAAATGACGGAACGACGCCAAGCGAAGCGTTTTATATTGATCCCTAGGAGAAAGACCAGCTTCAACCGCGATCCTGGTCACGGCACCATATGTTGCATCGCGTTTCGGGGTTGAATATTTTAGTAAAACCCGAAACAAAACTTTTCTACTTACGTTTCGCTATTATAGAAGGTGGCTTTATTCAACTTCGTTTATTGTACACCGAAACTCCCTTTTTTATATTGATACACAGCACTGTTTGACGGTGTCCGTCTTTATTGAATCGCTATCGGATGGCTACTGACTCATTTGCCTTATCATTACAAGTGTATCTTCGGGGATGGCTCGGGATCAACTTATTGGTATCTGTGAGAGTTGAAAGGAGTAAGTTGAGATGCTTGAAATTTACGCGGTCGATATTATGCCCTGCATCAATTGGGTGTAAAACAATCAGCAACTGCATATTACTTAAATCTAGTTAAATTCTATCTTCTATCAGGGAGTATTACCGACTATTGCTGCTGACTCTTTTGAAAGCATGTTAGTCTCAATTTTCCCGTTGCGTCCGGTTGTTGAATAAAAAACCATTTTTCGCATCTACAGCTGTTTTAATTTTCTTAATCAACGTAAGACGAATTCGAAAGCGGCGTCGGAATTGGTAATCGGTATAGACCGGTGTTTCCGAAAAAAAAAAACATTGTTAAACGCTGGCTGGCAGCATAGCGGTCAATATTTTACCGTTTTCCAGGCTGAGAGCCACCCCGAATCTTTCCAAAAATCCTTTTCATACTCGCGTATAGAAACATTTGTTCCGCGAAATCATTTTCTTCGTCACTAGAATCAATCAAATACTCGAGAACAATTTCTGCGTTTTTTTGGCTGCAAATTTGCAAATATTAAGTACAAAATACAATTAATGACAGTTCGCCAATTTTAAGTATAATAGTTATTGAAGGCAACGTTGCGGAACGTGCCACGGTCTAACGCAGTTACTTTGATTAAACATACAAGGATAAAAAAATCGATGCACGCACAAACGAAGAAACCTGCAACAGAATTGTGTTATCGATAATTTGGGAAAACGGAAACAAAGTTAGAACAGAGTCGCTTGGAATAAAAAGAACATTTTATGAAGCAGAAAGAACGCAGATCATTTCGGAAACAATTGACGGACAGATAAATTGGTTGGGCGTGGTACACAAATTACGTAACGCTAAAAATCAGACCCCCTCCCCCCTATGTAACGATAGGTAACGTTCGATATGACTCCCGTAACGCTGAACAGCCTGACTCCCCTCCGAAATTTTCAATTTCGAGCCAACATCACAGTTACGTAACTGTCTCTACTACCACCCCTCCCCCCTATGTAATAATAAGTAACGCAGTCTCAAATTCACGCTGCTTTTTTCTTTTTTTTTTTCAAATCGAACATCACGAAATTTCGATTCCCCACCGATAAAAATCATCGCCGAAAATGACTTGAGTTTTGTGAATTACCGGAGGTTTTTTTATTTAATAACAGAAACGACACGTCTTTCTAGCGTAAGTTTGGCGTTTTGAAAACATCAATCCGATAAAAAAAATGTTTTACAGTTCCACTTTAATCACGATGATTTGTGCTCCGCGTCGGAGAATGGAAAAGCACTAAAAGTTACCGGAACCTGTGTTTGTGTTTGTGTTGTTTGTTGGTCAGTGAGACACCGGATAATATGTCGATTGATTACGGTCACTCTAAACAAGCTACCCAATGTCCGTTCGAAATTCCATATATCACCAACAGCCGTAGTAACTCAGAATCTCATCCAGTTGTCAACAGTGAGGAAAATCCAAATTAAAAATCAATTAGAAGCAAAAGATCAGAGACAATAGAAAGGATGTCTGTGGTGTTATGATCTTTGAAACCATTTAAAAAATATAATGTAAAGATTTTTGGAATTTAATGTTTAATGTTAATCGAGTTTTATCTCTAGGTTTTTCGCATTTTGCTTTTGCTAAATCACAATACTTTCCATCTACTAAGACAAACTTGACATGTCAAACATTCTTATGTTCGATTGGAACGAGTTTTGACAGTTCGATTGGAACTTTTCAGTGACAGTCGTCCAAACTATAACTCTAGGGCTTTACCCTGGACGATAATAGGTAAAACCTGACGATAATAGAGCCGATACCCTATTACCTGGTAGTGTAAGGTGAAACCTTTTAGATTACTACCTCCGAATTTATTTTTGTTTATTTGAATTTGTGCTGCGGATGTTCCAATTTTTTTATGAATTATACAGGTTTGGACAGGGGTGGACGAAGACTAATTTGAGCTGCAGGTGAAAACTTATTTTTTCGCTCAGTCAGGTTTTTTTTTACGCGGTGGATACGTTTTAAAAAAACCGCGTTAATTCGAAAATCCGCGTAAAAAACGCGTTAATTTAAAAATCAGCATAAAAAATGGCGTTAATTCAAAAATTCGCATAAAAAAACCGTGTTGAAAAAAACGCGTAAAAAACCTGACTGTATATCAATAGTTATATTCGACATCGCACCTTGATTTCAGAGAGTCCGGTTCAAAGTTATTCCGGTTTCAATGTCCGATTTATTTTCGGACCAGACCAGAACGGAGCTATCTGGACCGGGTAATGTTTCCGGAATCCGGAAAAGTCCGGTTAGAAATCAAACTCAACGTTATTTAAATCACAAGCAGCAGACTTACAGGTTTCTTCATTTGCATTTCTATGAATGTGCGTAATTTCAATCCATGTAACATATTTCAAAGCAAATAGGTATATGTTTGGTTGGCAATGACTGTATGGAAAAAAATTCATCATCGAATTTCAAAAACCGTATATATATATATGTTAATTATTGACCCAAAAAAAAACACCTACGCAAAATTTCAGCTCAACCGGACACGATTTAGGAGTGTTTCAAAGCGCTCAAAGTTGTGAATTTTCGACCCTCAAAAATCTACCAAGGAAGCAGGAGTACATGAAATTTTTTTTTCGTTGCCAAATGTCTTAAAAATACTTAAAACTTCGAGATCTAGTGTTATCTGAAAAAAAAAAAATATTCTTGGTCAAAATCGACCTTTTGGGACTTAGCCGTTATCTGAAAAAAAAATATTCTTGGTCAAAATCGACATTTTGGGACTTAGCCGTTTCTTGGGCAAACGAGGGCTTAATATCGAATGTTCTAAAACTGGCTTCTGATCATTTGCATTTGCGTTCCAAACCAGATTTAAATTATTTTAATGTTCATTAGGTATCTTAAACTTGTTTTTCATTAGATTGGTTTGTGGTTAACCAAAATAAAAATGTAACCAATCGGAGTACAGCGTGCTAGAAAGTAATTTTAATTTTTTCAAATTTTTCACATTTTTAAGCTTTGCTATAGTTTAGAAAGCTAATCAATTAAACTTTATTATTTATTAAATATATCTTTTTTTCTTTAATTTGTATAAATATAAATTATGTTTTTATTTAAGTCTGTTTAATTTTTTCAATTATATTGTGGTTGGAAAGATAGAATATGTAATGTTTGTTTGAATGACCAAGCGTCAATAAGACAGAAATCTAATAATGACACAGTCTAAAATTTTGGGAATTTCCTAGAACACCGACAAGCTCATACCAACCTGATATTGACTGTAATCAATTTTAAACATCGAAAGAACATAGCATGGCCTGTTGACAATTGGCGTTTTCCCCAAGTGCTATTGCGTAAAACTTATATTAAAAATCTTCAAACACTCGCTAAATCTGTTCAGCAGTTGAAAAATAATGAAAAAAATATGAAATAGTTGAATTAAGAACAAATTTAGGTGACACAACGAAACTTGACGATAGAGTTTCCAGTTTAGTCGATCAAGGCTAAGTTTGGTGAAGCTCTAATGATCAGGGGATCATCCATTTTAAAAATCATGATTCCTCATCAACTACGTGAGAGTAAAAATAGCAGATTCAGTTATTTATTGACATGGTGTTTATTCTAAAAAGGAACATGTTTGGTAAATTTACAACGATTTTTCCCAGTTTTCATTTCTACTAAGTGCACTAATATTAGTGAATGCACTCTATAAAATTTTCAATTATTAAATATATTTATTTTTCGCAGGTAAGTACAGGTCGGACTCGATTATCCAAAGACTCGATTATTCGGAATTTTATTTTTTTGGTGTTCGTTTTTAATTTTTATTTCGAAATCTTACCTTTACCATCCCTTCTGGAATATTTGTTATCATTTATGTCACTTCTGGCATGTTTGGGACATGTTCGAATTAAGTGCAAATAATCCATATTCAAAAATGCTTTTACCCTTTTTCGCCTCAGAAATAATTTCTGGTTACTGCATCATACAAGTGAAATAAAAAAAAGAGAGGATTTCTCGCCAAACATGTGAAACGGGCCCATGTGCCATATGTAAACAAGCCACAATTTCACGTTTTTGGACGAATACAAGCTTAATCTGCCCATACAAATAAGATTTGTTGAAAACTTCTTTTATCAACAAAACTTATTTGTAGGGATAGATTACGCTTGTATTAATCACAAAATGAGAAAATTCGGCTTGTTTACAAATGGTACATGCGCCCTTTTCTCATGTTTGGCGAGATTTATTTCATGTTCGTTAATCGCAAATTCGAATATTTTTTTCTGTGATTCAATCATCTGGAATGAAATTTTTTTGGCATTCCGGATAATCGCCGGACTTTATTATAAAAAAAAAGATTTTCATTTGATCTATAATCAATGTTTCAAAAAAATTACGTGTCACTCTAAATTTGGCAAAAACAACAGACAGAAGTGAAGTAAAATTTTACGTTTTTCATTGACTCGATAAGCAAGCCTGGAAAAAAAACAACTGAATTTGCCGAACATTCAAATTATTTTAGGTAGTTGTTTAAATCTTCTCGCTCCCACATTTGGCGCCTTCCAATGATTGATGAGCAGGCGACCACCTGCTTCGCCTTCGCCTTAATCCGCCCCCTGGGTTTGGATTGCACCAGGGTGGCCACTCTACCGGGAAAAACGGGAAAAGCGGGAAAAAGACGGGAATTTCAAATCACCGGGAAAAAAAGTCGGGAAAACCGGCAAATTAGGCTTCACACCGGGAAATTCATCCTTCGGCATATCTTCAGCTTCATTTGTTCAACCATTTCTAAGGAAGCTTCAAGTGAAACCCGTAGTTTTTTATATGATGACCTAATTGGCGTGATTCTGAAGGATATGGAAAAGCTGGTTGTTGTTTCAGCCAAAGTCGACAGCGGTTTTGCGGCTACTCTAACCGGCGTTAAATGAAATCGAATGAGCACATTTGTAGTCTCGTAATAATTGTAAGGCAACGATTTTTGTCGGGTTTTTTAAGAAAATGTGCTTACGTGAATGGATACTTACATTTTCCGTGAGATTTACTTAGTTTTGAATCGGATAGAGAAAACTTTAATTACGCAAAACATCGTGTACGGCGCTATCAGTGTCGCACTGCGCACAATGCGTAATGAAAATACTCGTTAATACTGTTCGACATCGGATTGGATAAAGTTGATAGAGATAAAATTGAAATCTTCAAAATAAATTTTATTTTAGACCAGACCGGAGCTACCTGCTTCCGGGATCAGTAGAAAAAATCAAACTCAATTTTTTATGTGACTTAAAAAACAAGCAACACATTGAACTTTATTACGAGTGTAATTTCAATTAAAGTTTTAGAGTGAATATATAATAAAATTTTTCACAAACTGGGTTGCGTCTGCCACGGCAGGAAAACTCTGAGAATATGTTCCAAAACTGTTAATATGTTGTTATAATGTCGGTTATAATTATTCAAAACTAAATGTTTCACATTCAATTTTCGCGAAAATGTAAAACCGCCGTGTGCCGTTTTTTCGCAGACATTAGAGTCATTTTGACTGCAGTGATATATTTTAAAAGGGTTCTAGTTCTAGCAAGTGAAGTTGAAAAATTGTATCTCAAAAACTTCTATTAACCTCGTCTATAGACGGGTTGTAACAAATTTCTGGACTAAAAAAATATTCATTAGAACAAAAAATTTCAATTTAAATAATGTAAAATTGATGTCATTTGAAAACTTTAAAGATGGAGCAAAAATATTTTAAAATTTTTGGTAGAACTATTTGTTTACAGATTTCAGAATTTTCAAGATGATTTCGTTAGAATGAGCCACTTGCATAGTGTTTTAAAAAAGGAGCTCATATTTATCGAATAACTGACAGTCATTAAATATGGTAAAACAGCTTTTTACGCAGTTTTTGGTGTGGTTTTTCACGCGTCTCTTTTAACGCGGATTACAAAATTTACATAGTTTATCATGCGAAATTTCAGGAAAAGTCACGATTTACTCTGATTATTTTAAATTCTTTTTTCGAATTGTTCATTTAAGGGGCCGGTTGAATTCATTTTACGGACCTTGAAAAAATTACTCTTATATTCCGTTGGCCTCACCTGAAAATATTGTAAGTCCCAGAATGTCGAAGTTTTTCTAAAAAAAATCTCGACATAACAACACTGCCCATAATCACATAATTGTAACATTTGCAAAGTTTGTTGTTCGAGCAAATGACACTTTTATATTTTGACCTTAAATGCTTTGTTCCCAATATATTCTTGCAAATAGACAGTTCAATTAAACTTAGTATCATGAAGAAAGCACTACTTTACACTATGTATACATTGAACATTACTTTTGAGATCAAATTGGTTGAAATGTTTGCAATGATACTTTTAAGCCGTCACTTTCAAGCTACTTTTGGAATATATTACAGGGGAAATGAAGTTTTTCTTGTAATCAACAAGCATGAGCTGAACATCAGAAACAGATCACCGGTGGTTTCAAAGTTTCAAAGGATGCAGATGTAGATTTGGATGGAGACTTTTTTGACAAAAGTTGGAAAAGTTAAGTAGTGTGACAATTATGCGGTTATTTACGCTATGTGACAAAACAACTTGGTATTTTTTACGACTTTTTTCAAACAAACATAGGCATATTTTTTCAAATGTGAAAAGCACATACTATTTTGAGCATTTCCCAATAAAAAGCACGAAATCCATAAAATGTCGAATGTTGCAATTATGCGATTATGGGCAGAACAGATCTCGACGTTTCATACGTTTTTACGACATTTGACATAAAAAAATAGTTTCGACGATTTCATGTGCATTTTTCATTGGTCATTTTTGAGGCTTTCGTTCCCAAAGTCCGCTTGAAATCGATTTTTGCATGAGGGCTTTTTTCGAGAAAACACAACTTTTAATCCCTAAGGCAAAACGATGTTTGATGGTTAAATTTTGGGTTTTAACTCAAGTGCGGGTTGATAGCGAGAAAAAATAAAAGCAAGCTAGAAAGAGCAAGAAGGCGAAGATTGTCAACGCTTTGGAGATAAAAAATGGCGAAAACTGTGCATTGTGGTGTATAGTGTGGCTTCTACGAAGGTATTTGTTAAAGTCGACGAACAGCTAAAAGCGATCAAGGAGAAATAATTTTCATAGTTTCATAACACTATTGCATGGATATAAATAAACATATGTAAATTGATTTTTTTCTCATATAATTTTTTGAATAAAACACCGGGAAAATTTATGGAATATCACCGGGAAAACCGGGAAAAAGCGGGAAATCGAAAATTGAATTTGAGTGGGCACCCTGTTGCTCTTAGTGCATCCGAAACAATGAGATGAGCAACAACGAAAACTCTTAGTAGAAAAAAAAAACGCCAAAAGGGTACACGCGGTAAAAGAAGATGGCAAAAAACTACAAAAGTCGTATCGTTAGTAGATAGATCACCTGTTGTGTATGAAAACTCGTTGAAAATGATTGATAAACCAGAAAACGCAAACAAAACAAAATCTCCATAAAAATAGCCAAAAAAGGGCCTAAAAAGCTTATTATAATTTTATGTTGGATCGATTTTTCAGGCTTGATTTTTACATGAAGCGTTTGTATTAATTTTGATTAATCGATTCAATCGAATAGATTTTTTTCAGGATTACCCATTACTAAAAATGGTAACTGCCAAAAAGTTGCGCAATACGAAGGCGTTTAATACCACACTGGATGGTATGATGGTGTTGAACGCATTTGTATTGTGGTATTCACTTTTTGAATGTGCTTTCATATTATTTTCGCTACTTGACTACATAGTAGTAAAAATGTACCCACATTTTTTTTTGGTAATTTTATGATAGTTATTGGCATTTTTGATAATTTTTATGATAGTTATTGGCATGTATTGATGCTGGCTTTCATGCAGGGCTGCCAGGGCCGGATTTAGGCGCTGGGGGCCCGGGGCAGTTGTTGTTTCAGTTAAAAGGATTGCCACTTACAATACTAGAGCAACCGGTCGAATAACGTTTGTTTTTCACGCTTGTCGATCAGGACTGCATCCAAATTGCGATCTTTCGAATATACCTAAGGCTGTCAAAAGTTTTCTTTCAGGAATTCTACACAACCTTTTTACGGTTTCAGCTCTGCTTCCATGAAGCTAGTCATTAACAGGGGTCTGACGTTTAATGAGTATCCCGTATCCAAAATCTTAATGTGATATGGCGTCATTTGTTCAGTAAACAACTTGAAAACCATGATTTTTCTCGACCACAGTGCAGTTCTAACATTAAGATATATTACCTTGTTACCGGTGTTACCAAAATTATCACAATAATGATTGTCATTACTGGCAAATTTTGTCGTGTTTTGCGGTGTCAGTGATACCGCAACGTCAGTGGTACCACAATGTCAGTGGTACCGCTATAAAATTTGGTAACGCGACTTTTATATCGGATTTTATAGCATAGCCCTGGTCATTAAGTTTGAATGTGATTTGAAATGCCGCATGATAGGCATGCATTCCAGCAATATATCCAGATCCAGCAAACCAGAAATATATCCAGATCCAATAAACCGACAAAACCAAGTTCAACAGTAACGTATAGAAATCTATGATTCTCAAGCTCGGTAATGCATATTACCAATATTACCGAACTATCACGGTTTAATTTCAACTCACTGAGAAATGAGCAAACAATATTGAAAACCATGGTTCAGCAACGCTATGTAACGAAATGTGGTTGTTTACAATTTTATCGTGATTTCGGTTATTTTTTGTCGAAATTTCAGTTGCGTTGAACTGAGATTCAAGAAAAAATGAGACAGCTGTCATTTTTTCAACCCATTCCCGGCTAATGTTCGGCATCGAAACGAAAAATTGGGTCCGAGTTCCGGTCAAAAAGCTAAATGAGCTCGTTCCGGTCGTTTTAGGTCCGTTCCGGTAGGCTCTGTTTCGATTCCTGTCCGGAGTCTGGTCCGAAGTTCGACCCGGACACTTGGAAAAAGTTGCTAGTTTTTTTTTGAGATCGTTAATTCAGTGAAGGAAGAAGGTGTGGTCCCCGTGGCTCTGTGGTTAGCGATGTCGGTCGGCTAGCTCTCCCACACGGTTGTGATATCGGGTTCGATTCCCGATCGAGTCGAGGATCTTTTCGAGCTGGAAATTTTCTCGACTCAGCACTGGGGCACGGTGTATCGTTGTACTTATCCTACACATGCAAAATGTGCCAAAAACAAAATCGATAACGAATTCTCTCAACTAATAAACTAGTCGATCGAGACCGCTATTTGCCCCCAGGCTAGCGTGCGATATTGTTGTTAATTTAGTGAAGGAAATAATTATAGAGTCTTTTACGCATGTTGGAAAGTGCTTAATTATACCAGGTGATGGTCTCTCGTGCCTACTGTTTAATATTGCCCTGTAAGCAGGCCCGGATTTGAGGAGGGGGGGGGGGCAAAGGGGGCAAATGCCCCGGGCCTCCCGATTGAAGGGGCCCCCCTAGTCCAAGGGCGACCTTTTTTTTGCTCGTCACCTTCCTGAACGTTACCTCTAAATGTTTTAAGAAAAGGGGGCCTCACAAACAAATTTGCACCGGGCCCCAGCGTCTAAATACGGCCCTGCCTGGAAGCTGTCATTAGAAGAGTGGGGATCAACATCTTGCAACCTTGCTTGTATTGTTATTGTGTTTATTTTTGTGTCCATGGTTTTGCTGTTAATTTGATTGTATTACAGCTTTCATACTCGTATGAATTAGTTTGTTGACTTGCTGCGAAATCATTTTTTGTGAAAATAGTAAAGTGTAGTGTATTACCTATTTTTGAAGTGAACTTGATTAGAGTGGACGGGAAACTACCGTTTCTGGAATCAATAATACCCACCACTTCTAGTCATTCCTTCCAGCAATAAATTGTATCCTTCCACCGTATGATACATCGGATGGAAACCCTACCCGTCAGTTAAATAGCCAGAGAAAAGGAATTGGAATACATTTTCGAAGTTGCAAGAGTAAATGGTTATAATGAGGGCACCATTCAAGCCATTATAAACAAAATAAAGCGAGTTCAATTTAGAGAATCTTTCACAACACTCACCCCAACTACAGAAGACCTGAAAAGAATAGCTGATGAATATGATGGGGCCTTAACACGTCAACTTCACTCAAAATCCAGAAGATTTGGCATGGATATCGTCTTAATGGTTTCGCAGTATTGTTTCAATTTTACAAAAAAAAATTATCGGTATTTCAGCAAAATTGTTCCATTTGAGGAGTCGTCTATAAACTACGCGTGTTCAGCAACCAAAAATTATGTAAATATTATGTTTTGTCGCATTTATCGAAACTTGTTTTGCTTGACCAGCCTTTGTATGAAGTTACCCCAATGTGATTCGGTGTCTCCGCAGGCGATACCACTCTCTGCGCGGTTGGTTTTTGCTTCCGGAAAAACGGCTACGAGAAACAGAATTTGTATTAGATTATGGAGAGTTTCGAATTTAAAAATTACAAACATTACCTTTCGCTAATCGCTAAAGATGCTACATCCACAACTTTCTTTCTTGACAGCACTGGAGAGCGTAGTATATGAAAAAGTAGATTTTTTCCAAAACTAGGTAAAACAAAACCTCTCGAACAGCGAAATTTTCTGATGGACCTAATTTTGACAGATAGTAGTACATATTATCATCTTCAATATGTAAAATAATAGATTTTTTAAAAGGTACTTTTTGAGATGTTTTTTCACAATGTATATATTTTTTCTAGAACCGCTATTTTATTACCTAGAACTTTGCTGAAGACACCATTTCAATCAAACAAGTCGGTTTTCTGATATAGAAATTTTTATCTATATCAGTCACCATTTTGAAGCAGCAGTCGCGAGTCTACATGAAGGACTGGTATCTTAAAAGGATTACTTTATCAAAAAGGAACAACTGTGAAAAGTTTCAGCGAAATCGGAAATGGTCGATCAGGATCGATGTGCGAAGTAGCATGGAATGACTCCCTTCCGAAAAAATATTTACATAAAAAATAAATTACGGGTGCGATGTACGGTTTTGCATGGCCGTTAATCGTTAGGTGTAGCATTTGCCATAATGGTGAGCGCCATGTCATCTCTTTCATCTACTCTCTAACAAGTGTCATTCTTCTCATTAATCTGTATCTTCACGTCTTAACAGCCGAAATAAAGGAATCCGTAAGTGCGGAAGAAAGCCATTTAGTGGGAAAACGAAGGGGGATGCCACATACAAGTCTATTTGTAAAACAGAATTCAACAATTTCTATGCAAACATTTTTATGTGCAGATAATAGATTTATGCGAAAATTTCAAAATTTGATTATGATGGAAGATATTCAGTAAAATATAAGCAATAATGTCCCACTTCTGCACAAAGCACACATTAAAATATGTTCGATACATAAAATCACTGTTTTGTAAATGTAAATTCAAATCGACTTCTTAAACTGTTCGCGTGTTATTTTCGACCATTTCGAAGGTAACAAACCAATCCACTTCATTTCCCAACTCATAGCAGAATTAAATTGTGTCCCACGTTGGAGCCCTAACCATGAGTTGAATATAAACCGTGATGAAGTACAACTGAGTTTCTGGATGTTTCCGAATTATAATACAGTGTTGGAAATAAAAAAGTAAACAGTATTGCGTAGCATAAATTTCTCTTTGGTACAGTAAAATCTCTGGGATTTCAACCCTTGTAAATCAAATCCAAGTCATGCAATTCAAAAGCCATCTAAAAAACATTTATTCAAATTATTTTTTTAATTTATTCATGTCAATTCATCTTGGTTTCCAACTTTATTGATTTAACCGAGGAAATAAAAAAATAAACAATTCTAAAAATAAATAATTTTATATGAACCGAAGCTCGTGGATTATATCTCTCAATATTTAGTATGTCCTCCATGATTCTCAATTACTGCCATGAGTCGTTTGGGCATACTTTCCACTAGGTTGTACAACATTTGTTGAGGAACTGTATCCCACGCTGCCTGGATACCCTGCCAGAAATTATTGAAATTTGTCCGTGAATCCAAAGGTATTTTGTCATCCAGTATTTTCCAGAGATGCTCAATGGAGATGCAATCTGGAGACTGGGGTGGCCACTCAAGCATTTTGATCTTTTTAGTCTGGAAATAGCGCTTCGCAACCTTCGAAGTGTGCTTGGGGTCATTGTCCTGCTGGAAAACATAGCCTTTCATATTCATTTTTTTAAGTGATGGCTTCAAATTTTCCTCCAAGATCCTTACGTAGGATTCACCAGTCATTTTGCCATCAATATTGACAATATTTCCAACTCCATTCCAAGAAAAACATCCCCACACAAGCAGTGACCCTCCTCCGTGTTTGACTGTCGCTTGAGTAAATCTAGATTGCAGACGCTTCGACTTCAGGCAACGCGTTCGCTGACGTCTTTTAATGTTTTTCAGCTCGAACTTACTTTCATAGGTCCAAACTATCTTCTTCCAGAAGTCAGAAGGGCGAGTAGCATACTTCTTCGCGAACTCCAGGCGCTTTTTGATGTTGACTTTTCTTAATAGTGGCTTTCTCTTCTTCAAGTAGCTATGTAGCCCAGTTTCACGAAGGCGGTTGCTCACAGTTCTACTACTAATGTGAAGATTCAACTCTTCTTTGATTGTTCGACAAGATTTATCAGGATCTGATCGAACCAATCGGCGTATAATTCGATCTGTGTGAGTTGATGTTTTACGAGGCCTTCCACTTCCAGATTTCCGCTCTACTGTTCCTAGCATATTATATTTTTGCATGATTTTTGAAACCGCTCCAATAGAAATATCACATTTTTAAGCGGTAGTTAATATTTTTTCCACGTCCGAAACAATAAGTTTTTGAATTTCCGCGGATTTTTGACCCATGACCTAAAAATTTAATCAATATACTTATTGGTTCACAAATCAATATAGCTCACGGATGTTTGATATGTTTACCTCTTCTATAATCTTACACGATATCAAATACAATAAACGACAACAAAAACAGAAGATTTGGTGGAAAAATATGACGATATTCACTTTCACGTGCTTGTTTACTTTTTATTTTCCTATTGTAAATTTACAACGCTTCGCACAAGCTTCACCATCACTTAAGTATGCGTGAAAACGTTGCATGGTTGTGTTTGTTCGGGTAAGGTATTCCGAATAATTTCTTAGGGATGATCAAATCCGATTTAATGTTGTTTACATTTGATTTATCATCATTGTTATCAAGATATGCATGTTGTTTACTTTTTTATTTCCAACACTGTAGCTTCGTTCATGCCGTTAGAAGTGATTATTACTGAATGCATCAGATGCATTTGAACAAAATATTTATTAATAAATAAATAAATTATAAATAAATAATTTAACACTACATGTTTTTGTGACATGACTTTGGTCAAACTTATGTTACCGTTTAGGCTGTCTAATAATTATGAAACATGTACTTAGGAGGATACAAAAGCATTTTTCCTATGAAAGCAATACAACTCTGGCTTCATTTTAAGCTTCAGGCTTTCTTGAACCCCTTTGATGGAATGCGTATAAAGTTTTTATTGATAATAAAATATTTTTGACAGACCAAAGTGTACTCACTCACTATTACCCGGATGACCAACGAAGTGAAATGAACACGTTCTACGTAGCTTAAATGCATGCCACTGGTAATAGCAGAGTTTTCGTGCACGTATTCCTATATAAAAAAAAGTTTATTAGCAATATTTTTCCTTTATGAAAACTGACCCTTTTCAAGAATTTTTAGACTTTCTTCTATGTTCTATCCTCATGACCATTCAGCTTAATAATTCATTCATATATCTAAAAGTTTACGAACACTTGATATAGTTGTGTAATAGATAATAACGTTCACATAAAACGAGAATAAATAGGAAGGTATTCATTAGCGAAATGTATTGCTTGTAGGACATTTATGGTTGCTGTTTATATTCGTCATATATTTTAGGATTGACCCCTTTATGTTTGTACCATTAATGCTAGAATATTTTCTTTCTTCAAAGGATGGCATTCAACTTCTAGTATATTCAAAATATTTCAACACAAAACCTTGAATTTGTATGTTGTTGTTATTTTTTCGGATCTGCTTTCAACAGCAATTATTATTTTGTTTATTTTTTTTCGGATTTTCCGGAAATAACAATTTTGCGCAGCAGGACGGGCAAATGATAATTTTACAGCCTCAAGTTTTTTTGATTCACTATCGAGAGATGAATAACCTGTTCATTTATTAACCAAAACGAAAAAGCACCTGTCAATTGCACAGTAAAAAAATTGCTATTAAGATACTACTAGAGATACTCAGAGAGAGAGAGAGAGAGAGAGAGAGAGAGAGGGGATAATCGATGAAAAAACCGCCAATTTGGTAACTAGGTTTTGACATGTCAGAGGTGCCAGATCTCTTCTCAAAGCGCAATGCTGACTAACTTTTTCATTCGGCTCGAATAACCGGTGGTGACGATGGAAGTCCTGGGAAATAATAAAGTGCATCGCACCGTGAAGCTGTTGAATTTTATGTTTATGTTTAATTTCATACATTTTTACCACAATTGATCATTATTTTGTTGACCATTCAAAAGGTTTGTAAACCACTAGTCAAATGAAAACATGAAAAACGTGTGAAATTAAATATATTCTTTATTGTACCTTATTGCAATACCTCTCAATCAGGGCCGGCGTCACATTATTTTCCCGAGTGGGTAGTAAGGAATAGGGAAGGTTCATGGGTGACAAAGGCGTAGCCGGGGGAGGGGGTGACCTTCTGATACCTGAACAAAATTTTACGAAAAGTCGATAGTTCATCAACAATAGGGTGCCAATGGAATGTTTAAGAGAAATTAGAATTTTGAATTTCGTTCAGTAGTCATGTTTCCCATTAATTTCCCATCGAAGGCAATTATATAGGCTCATCTGCAAAAGTAATTCCAAGCTCTTGCGATTGGCTTTCTGAGAGTTTACCGGAACATTCGCCATGGTGGACATGCGTGTAGGCATGTTTTTGAGTTCTTTCTTCGTTCTAATTATCAATTCCTCCTCAACTTTCGCGTCAAGATTGTTGAGGTAGGTCTCAAGTTTCTAGTTTGTCCAGAAACTCTGGATGGGATGCAGCTCGGGAACGTTGGGTGAGTTGGCCGACCTGGGTACCGCATCGATTTTCAGCCGCTCCATCTCCTCCAACGATTGCTTCGAGTGGTGGGCTGACACCAGATCGGGCCAGAGCACCGCGTCTTCGCCCCTACGGTATTTTTTAATAAACGACGCAACTTCCGGCAGGCACTTCGTACTATAAATTTCCCCGTTCACGGCCAGTACGAAGCTTCTCGCTGACTGTCAGCCACAGCAGCACCTTCTTTGGGAACTTGGTGTGTGAAATGAATTTCACCTCAGAGGTCACTTCCTTCGTGGGGAAAGTAAAATATGGAGTGCCCTGCCAGTTGTTGTCATCCAGGGTGAGATAGGTCTCGGCGTGAACCACCATCATCACGTCGCGATTGGCCGGGAAAGTCGACTCGACCATCGAGCAACTCCGAAACCAATGAACGGGACTTTCGCTTTCTGATGTCCATGTTCGCCAGGTACTTTTCCACTGTTTGGCCGGTTGAACCGGCCTCCCGATTAAGCGTACGCAGCGATGCAGCCACTTCCCCCTCGGTTTTCCTCTTCAGCATTCTTTGGAGCTTCTTGTCGCTCAGGGTCGTCGGCCGTCCGGAACCGGTCTTTCTTTCGATGCTCTGATTGTAGTTCAGCAGTGCCAAGATGTAGGTACCGGAACAAGCGTAACCGGCGTCCCTTTTCCGTACGATATCTGTTTTCGACGCGACGGGGTAACGTTCTTTGATCGCGCACACTTCTGAACGAAGTAGCTCCACTGTTTTCGCCATTAAGGTTAGAGTTTGAGTCAATTTTTTTCTGCTGACTCATAGGTTACTATGATTGATGCTTCATGGGTAGTTTCGTCAGTGCGTGTAAAGGTAAACTCATGAAATATCGGCCTTTTTTGAGCATTTTTTTCAATGCTAACGTTAGGACTCAACAATTTTGTCTTCTCTAAAAAGGTTTTCATCCAAAATTTGAGCTTAATCGAACTTCTGAGAGGGTTTCAACCTAAAAATACACAAGAGAACTACTCTTGAAGTTTCAGAAATCGATTTTTGCATTTAGAAAATCTCTTTGAAATGCATAGAATATCGAGAACTGATGTTATTTCATATAAATTTGTTTTAAAAACAAAAATTAAATTTCAGGGACATGGAAACTTTTGCAGTGGGAGACTCGAGCTACACCAGAACACACAAGAGACACTCCCAGCTCGAACATTTCCTTTATCGATCGAAAAACTGTAACTTTGACCGCTTTGAGGCTCTACTTCCCAAAATCCGATTGAGCTCAAATTTGGCATGGCAAACTTTTACGAGAAAACAAAACTTTAGAACTCTATCGTAAATGAAATTCAGAACTCTATCGTAAATGAAACAAAAAAAACTCCTTTTCCCTGAGTACCGTTACAACTGTACATAAGTCTGTAGATTTATAGCCTCTCGGTCAACGATATCCATCAAAAAATCTGTCGCTCGCAACAGTAGTTTTTTTTTATTTTGTTCAATAGTTCCGTGTGGGTAGGTACCCACATGGATATTTTCCGAGTGGGTACTACTACCCATATTACCTACATGAAACGCCGGCCCTGCTCTCAATGTGTTTCCTTTCTTGTTCTTTTGGCTCGGATTTAGACATGCTCGTTTGGCTCACAACATTCTCTCCGAATATCTCTTCCTCTGATTATTGCTAGATACCACTATTCAAACAACAACAGAGTGCTATTGAAAAATGAAAACTAATAAAAACACCCCTGCAGTCAAAGTCATGGTTACCACCTGCTGCCGGTGCTGCCTTTTCGAGTTCCTTATGTGACCTATAACAAGTGTGTAACTTTTCAGATCGATCGGTGGAACTATATTTTTGCGCCCGATTTTTAAAGTTTCCATACGATTTTATATGAGAAACTACACATTTTTAAAACTTATTCTCTAGAGATATCCAGTTGAGTCGTAAAAGTATATCATTACATGATATTTATAGGAAATTTTCCTGGGAACATTCTTTCAGTTTAGCATGAAAACCTTTTTATACAAGCATCGTAGCGCCTTACGGCCTTCAGAAGAGTTTTTCCCAGGGAAATTTCCCGAAAAGTACATGGGAGCAAAAAAATAACACCATCAAAATTTCCTATAAATATCATGTATCGATATATTTTTACCCAAGTAACACACAAAACATGTTAGAAAATAGATTATAACGAAAGTAGTCATATAAGTGTACTACAAGCGCAATTAAAAACTTGTGTTATTATATTGTGTTTGAAGTTGTTTTTCATCAGTAATACAACCGCATTTCGAAAACAAGCTCATTTTTCTGGTTTTGGAGATGTTTTTAATAACATGAGTTTCAAGAATAACAATCACTATCACTTGGTCTTTTCGTAAGACATTACACCATCTAATAACAACATTACGTACCTGTAAAATGCTTTTCCTTAGTACAACAGTCGTAGCATTCAACACTCAACTTAAAAATACTTGATCAAATTAATATTTAAATTATATGAACGATTTCTATATTTATTCGAAGCGGGTCAAAACGTGCCATCAAATAATAAACAAGACGCTTGCAGTGTAACCAATATCACTTCAGTTTTTCGTTATTGTATATTTAACAACGGTTTCTAGTTTTGTTAGATTTTATATCCAGATAACATTGAAACTATGCGAAAAGAATTTTAATATTCAAGCAAAAGAAACAACTCTTTTTGAAAGGTGGAAAATTATTTTTTGTCATCAATTTATAATCAATTAAAACTGCCACTGATAAAAGCTATTGTCGATCTAGTTGCACTGCGCCGACACAACACATTTGCACATGCACTGGTTAACAGTTGTCATAGCAACAGATTTGCGCATTGCCGTATTACTACTCGAGATGTACCGTACTGCATCAAATTTCGAACACTTAAGCTATGATGTAACTTCTTGCACTAAAAAATCAACGAAAAATAAATGTTTTCGACGATGTTAAAGGTTTAACATGTTGGTTAATTTATTTTTGTTACAATTAAGTGGTATTTATATAGATTCGAACAAGTTTTGTTTATTAAATTAACGAGAATTCAGACCTAGGTTTTGATTCAAATTCCGAACACTTTCATGTAATCACTAAGAGATGGATAGGCAAACCGTCTCAACACTGACTGTCACATTTTTCAACGCCTGCTGGTTCCCTGGAAGTGGTCTCGCAATGAAGATATACATCACTGGGTGAAGGACATTCCAAGGAATAAAATGGTATATAATAGTCATACTTTTGATTACTCTAGCTATAATAAAGTGATTTTTATTCCGAAGTGTTCGAAGTTTGAGACTGTTTTAAGTTTGAGTCAAAACGGTATTTTGCCACTTAATTCTATCAAGTTGACTGCCTTCATGCTGTTATCGGTGCTTGTTCTATTGGCCTTCATGTTTTGCGCTTTTCTGGTGATAGAGATGTCATGGAATAGGTAACGTCAACTATTCTATACCAACGTGTGTTACTTGGGTAGGAGCCAACTCAACATCTCTAGAGAATAAAATTTGAAAAAGTTTATTTTCTCATATAAAATCGTATGAAAACTTTAAAAATCAGGCGCAAAAATATAGTTCCACCGATCGATCTGAAAAATTACACAGTTTTTATAGGACCCATAAGGAACACGAAAAGTGCATGAGAGCAAAAAAATAACACCATCGCTTTTTTCTTATATAACCGTGTCCCAGTCTAGTATTTATGTAATTTGTTTTAACAAACAATTACTCCAAACCAATTTATATAAATTTATGAATACTTTCAAACTTTATTTTCAAACGCCAGTGCACAGTGGTCCAATAAGGCAAAAAGTGGAACTTAATTTCATAGCGCCTTTCAATTTCATCTTAGCTTAATAGTGTCTTCGGAGCACTTGTTTGTAAGAATGACCCGCATAATTGCAAATTGTCAAAAAATATGAAAAGTTTACTATACTAAAAATAAAAAAAAATATTTTTTTTGTGTTAAGAGATAGAAGAGCATATACTAACTTTTTTGTGTTAACAGATAGATGAATGGTTTATTAGGCAAAGTGTTAGAACGTGCAAAAATATGAAACTTTGCTGAACAAACAAAATCCCTTTTTTAATTGGGAACAGAGTTACAGAGTATTTCATGTAAAAGTTACTTAAAAGTTAGTTTTTTGTACTTAACTTTTGTTAGTTACATTTTACAAGAAAACGTTGTCTGGCATACAAAACACACGTTTTTATTGGAGACCACACATCTTCAGAACTTCTCCTTACAAAGGTACCGAGCCGTACCGAAAAAAGATAGGATTTTCATTTGTTCAACAAAGTTTCATATTTTTGAATCTTCTACAGCTTTGCTGAATAAACTATTCTTCATCTCTTAACACAAAAAAGTTATTTTTTTATTTTTAGTATAGTGAACTTTTCATATTTTTTGACAATTTGCAATTATGCGGGTCATTCATACAAACACCGCTAAGATAGGCAGGTTGCGGTGGACTGGGCATGTTGTAAGGATGTTAGACGGCAGCCCGGTAAAGATGGTTCTTGAAACCAATCCGTCAGGGACGAGACGGAGAGGTGCACAGCGGGCAAAGTGGATCGATCAGGTGGAAGACGACCTGCGAACCCTACGCAGACTGCTGAGCTGGCGAACTGCAGCCATGAACCGAGTGGAATGGAGACGACTCTTACGTACAGCAAAGGCCACACCACGGCTTGGGACTGTTTGGTAAGGTAAGGTCATACAAACAGTTGCTCCGAAGACACTATTAAGCTAGGATGAAGTTGAAAGGCGCTATGGAATTAAGTTCCACTTTTTGCCTTATTGGATCACTGTGCAGTGTCATGATGAGTTTCACACACTTTTAAAGCAAAACCTTGGTGCTACATTCCGATTCAGAACTCGACCTTCTATTTATTATACACAGACTTCGTGGTTTAGTGACACTAACAGTCTCTCCCGAGCCGAGACTCGAACCTACGACAACTGGCTTGTGAAGCCAGTATCGTACCTAGAGACTAGCTCTAAAGTGTAGTTCTTTAATTTTCGAAAGCCTAGAATGTATTTTTCATGTTATGATTTTAATTTTTTTTTTCTAATTTCAGTTTTTAATTAAAATATCTAATCCAATGAAATTATAATGAGCAAAATGTATTAAACATTGAATGAGCCTCGCACGACTGGTAGAAAGTAAACATTCGATTATCGCAAACGTACTATTCGGGTGAATGGAATGCGTATATCTAACATGGTTGGTTTAAACTTCTCTTATTTTTTTTTATTTCCGCACTGAGAATATATCTTGATCTCATATCCGCTATTCGGGCAGATATACAGCTCAGAACACGAGAATCTCCACGGTATCGATTTGCTTGCGCTCTCTTTGGTTACCGTGCTGGATCGAAATCCGTACACCTAAGCACACGATAATCTTCGACGGTCAATATAAAATCAAGAAATCACATATTGCTTTAAACTGACATGTTTAGTTATAGGTCTACTTATATTTTATCACTATTCTCCAGCAAAATGATTAAAATCACTCCGAAACTCGAAAAAATCATGTTTAAATAGAACATGTTTTGAATCGAAATCCGTACACAGTTTTTTGTGTGGATCAAAACCCGTACACTTTTGAATCGAAATCCGCACACACGCGATATAGACTGGATCAAAGTCCATACAACAATAAATCATACTCCGTATAGATGAAGAAGTACAAAAATGAAAATCTTTTATTTCTAATTTATCTTTAAATTACCGAATAAGTATATTTTGAGGATCAACTGGCTCCTAAAGTTTCACACGGTTTTCTAATTTTTGATATCAGCTGAAATAGTGCAATTTTCGTAGTGTTTCGTAGTAACTGGAACGCCGGAACCTCTCGAAGCTTCCCGGTACGACTTTCCCTTGCGCACCTCAGTCACAGCTCGTTTAAAATTGTTTGCCGTATATTTATACTTGTTTTCTTCCATTATAAGCTGAAAACAAAAAGAAAGTTCAACAATATATGCATGATACACACACTGTACGGATTTAGATTCAAGCAAATAACAAGAATCAAAATCCTTACGGCACAGTTTTTGTTGAATAAATACAACTTACACTATTTATTAGACAATATACAGCTCGAAAATAACAAAGACTTACCTTTTCCATCAATTTTAAAAAGATTCACAGAGTAAAACACTTATATCCCACTTGAAAATCGTTTTTATCTGAAGAACGTTTTCTTAGTAAATTCTCTAACGATACAACGAAATGACAACTGAAACCGATACACGATTGATTTTTCATTTTTAATATTTTTATTTCATGGCCTACTGGCGCATAGTTTAATTTAACAGAAGGCCAACAGCTCCACGGACATGTACATGTAACTATCATATGAATTTTCATTTTTATAATGCTTAAAACTGCAGAAAAACATCAAGGTGTACGGATTTCGATACTGTACGGGTTTCGATCCAGCACGGTATAACGACTACTCTAGCTAGAAACTGTACGTGTAGCCTCTTTGACTGGACACTGGTGACTTATTATATAGGTATTATTATTCCCTTATTCACACACATATTTGAAGGGTGGTAGTGGGTGGTTGGGTGATGTAGGAAAAATTGAAGTTGCCTGCCGTAAGTAAACGACGTCGAGGACGTCCGTTAAACATGCGGAGCAACCTGTGCAGAAGGGATATGTGTATTTTGCATAACATACGCATAACGAACGCAATTTTCCTTGAAGGACGGGATGAGGGAACTCTACGGGATGTGTTTTGAGAAGTTGAAAAAGTGGACTGGGGTAGTACACATAGTAACAGAGGATTCGGTTGTGAAGTGGACAACAACGGTATCAAGAATTGTAAATATGATTTGTAATTTACATACGCGATCGTCGCATATAACCTGTACAGGAGATTTAATCGGTACATGGTACTTTTGGAGGCACCGAGGAAATGAGAAGATGGTTGTGATAATAGACTGTACTCGACTGAAGGTAAAGAGGCTGAGCATGTGTATTATGTATTTGTGAAAAACAAAACTTACGGAAAACTGGCCCCAAAAAGAAGTTTGAATTTTCGCGAAATTTCGAACATTTAAATCGGTGGAGTTGTTCGTAATGACCAACCACATCCTCACTAATGGTGAGGCGATCGTTTTAAGTTGGTATTGATGGGACGGCCAATTAAGATTTTTTGAAAACAACTATGTTTTAGTTTTAGAATATTTTTTTCTGAAAAATTAAACTTTACTCAAAATTCAAACGACGTTGAATAAAAACCGGCGTCTAAGAAAACGGAAGTCCATCCTATTATGACTAGTTCTACCAGATCAGAAGAGCATAATTGAAAATATTACAAAATTCTAACAACAGGAGATGCAAATAACATATTTTGTTACGATATTGTATTTTCCCATTTGCTTTTGAAAACAAAATTGGAACCGAATGAGTTTAATAACAAATCCTGACTCGAAGTTGTTCTGAAACAAGTCTAACGAATTTTTCGTCTGAATTGTAACTTACCCGTTCGGAAGGACAGAACCAAAATATAACAAAAGTTGTTAGTTTGTTATGAGAAAAACCTATCAGGTAGTGTTTTTATATGATCCCGTTACGTGTTAAAATAACAAAAATTATAACGAAAACTATTCCACTAGTATCAAACCCATATCAAACTTTGTTACTAACGCTTCAACTTTCTAACAAAATCAGATAGCATTTAGAACAGTGTAAAAATAACCATTGTTAGAAACAGCAGGTTTTGATAGGGACGAAAAATTTGCTAGAATTGTTTCATGACAACTTTATTTCAGGATTTGTTATTATAACTCATTCAGATTGAATGTTGTTATCAGAAGCACATGGGAAAATTCGAAATCGTATCGAAATATGTTATTTGTATCTCGTGTTGATAGAATTTAGTAATCTCTTAGTTATTTTGTTCTGATCGGGTATTCTTTCTAACAAAGGTTTTAATTATACTGTTCTATATGCTATCATATTTTGTTAGAAAGCTGATACGTTAGTAACAAAGGTTGATATGGGTTTGATACTAGTAGCGGCACTTTTGTTAAAATTTCTGTTATTTCAACACCTAACGGGATCAAATTGAAAACACAACCTGAAATTTTTTTCTCGTAGCAAACTAACAGCTTCTGTTTTTTTTGATCGGGTATTTATTGCACTAAAATAGTTAAAGGGTGGTGTTCATAACACGATCGCCTAGTTGACGTAGGTCTATGGTATATTATTTCATACCAGACCGAGTTGTAGCGCTTTTTAACCCTCTAGTGCAGCGGTTCTCAACCTTTTTTTGTCCGCGTACCCCTTGGCAATATTTTACATATCGATTGTACCCCCTGGCTTGGAATGTTCTCGCAGAGTGGGAGAGAGTAGTGGTAGATCATGTTGTGGAAGTCTAGTTAAGGTTTCAAATTGAACTCTGGTCAAATAATGATTGCTACAGTCTTGTTTTAAGAGCAAGATTGAACAACAAAGTATTATAAAGAAAAATTTCTTTGTCCGCCATTACTGATTATTTTATGGGTCAGTTAACGTGTTGCCTGAATGTTCAAAAATGGATATAAAATCGGAAAAATTATCAACTACGAATGTTTTACTATCTATCTTTGTGTTCTTATGTGTACTTTAATCGTATAAATGAGGTTACAAGTGAGCAACAAAAAATACCACTGCTAATGATTTCCCGATTTCAAAAGAGGCGCGCAGAGATTGTATCTTCAGATATCAAGAATATCATAAGATATCCCGTAAATGCGCTCACGAGCATTTGTTGCTCATTTCGGCAGTTCCTATTATCACAGAAGCATGTGAATAGCCAAAAGTGGACATTAAGGGGCCATCCACATACCACGTGGACAGCTTTTGGGGGTGGGGGAATTTATTTGGGCAGTTTTCGTTAAAATCGTTAAAAATCTGGCCACGGTGTATGTGGATGGCCCCTAAAAACGCGAAATCTCTGCTCACCCCTTTTGAAATCGGAGAAGAACAACAAATGGAATTTGGAAAGGAGCTACTATTTTCATCCACGCTTACATTACTGAATATAACTAAATATAAGAAAAAGCTCAATTTTTAGTTAATCTATTTCTAACGTATTTCCCTTTTGTTCTAACCTTATCAAAGCATGCATGCATGTTTAACTCAAGATCGTTAAGTGCCACCTTCGAAACTCAAAACTTGTTTATTTTTATATTTTTGTATACAAAAATCGGCATGAAATAGCTTCGAAAAAACAAACGAAAAGGCTACTTACATACTCTTACATACAAAAGTTTGTGCCTTTAGTTGAAAGCTTAAAGATAATTATTTCATCGTATGGAACTGCCACTCGCGTAAAATTGCGTAATTTGGAGATGGTTGAGGTATTTGGTATTTTTTTTGAGGAAAGTATCCTCAAAAATATCGAAATATGTCCAATAACTTCTTTATTTTAGGAGATAAAAAATAACAATGTTCAGCATAAACATATATTTTTGGATGCCTGATAACTTTTTAGAAGATTTGAAAACTCGGAAAAATCCGAGAAAAAAGTAATGAGCAAGATCGCGCCAAATCACCGATGGTCGAAAATCGACCATTTTTGATTTGAATGAAACTTTGCACACGCATTTGGCTTAGCAAACTGAGCATTTTCCACAGATGGAGCGATTTTTCACACCCATGAGTTACGTTCCAAAAGGGTATAGGTTTTATTCGAAGCATTGTAGCCCAGAAACCGTTGGTTGTATAGAAAAACTGTCTGAGAATGAGTTGTAGGGAATTAAAAATGCACCATAAAAAATATACACTGTACGAAAAAAATTTTTTTTGACCAAAAAAAATTGAAAATAAACAATACGCAACTTTTAAAAAAAGGTCCAGGATGGAGAAATGAAAAATATTTTTTTTATGGTAGATTAATTTTTTTATAAAAATTCTAATTTAAACATTTTTCAAAATATTTGTATTCTGATGATCTTAAAAGATGCAGAGAGTCATTTTGAATCAAAAAGCTCTTGGTAGTAAACATTCTAAAGGCATCGGTTTTCGAGTTATTTTATATTTAAGCTCAATAAATTATTAATATTTCGGAAAATACACGAATTTTTTAATTTGTCCATGGTTCTCCAGCAAAAACCATACGTTCATTGGAATGCTTGATCAAAAATATACAATTCATTCTTTGACAACAAAACGATTGGGCGAACGGTTCTCAAGCAAAGAGTTAAATGTTCTAAGTGATATAAATATATATAGGAATCAAATATTTGTTTTCGAGTTTTATTATCTTAGGAACATATTTTTTTTACATAGATACTTATAGAACTAGTTTTACCTTATATTTTATATACATCATAAGTTTGCTCGAATGTTTTATAAAATAATATGTTTGTCGTGCAACACTACCTACTTGTTTACTAATAATAACTGTTTGTAAAGTACGCAACCAATAACTACTGGGTCACCTATAATATCTGTTTTCGTATATAAATACGATTGCACTACTCCAGTCGTATTAGTAACAGTTTGCATTTTGTGAAGATGAATAAAGTGAAAATGGAATCAAGCTTACGCAAATTAAACGAAAACGTTATTGCAAAATTTAAAATATTGAACAGTCAAGCTCATTTCGATATGTCTTTATCAATTTGTGATTCGTGTAGTTATTGGAATGATAGTCAAGTCACCATTCATCCCTTCGTTGTTTACTATTCAGAATCTGGAACACTTAAGAATATCAGCTTCATCATAATATCGGAAGTACTCCATCATGATACTGTTGTGGTTCAGGTGTTCAGTGCCAAATTAATGAGTTTTTTGAAAACAACAATAGAGTTGAAAAAAGCGATATTAATGTCTGATGGAGCTGCCTCACAATATGAAAATAGAAAAAACTTTGCAACAAAATATAACGTCGATGCAGAGTGGCATTTATTGCGACTTCTCATGGTAAAGGCCCATGCGATGCAATTGGTGGCATATTAAAACGAATGGCAGGAAATGCAAGTTTAGCTAAAGAACATGAACATCCCATTACAAGCGCAAAAGAATTGTATGATTGTAATAAAAATTCATCAAAAATGTCATTTAGTTGGGTATCACATGAAGAATATGAACAAGGAGTAACAGAATGGAGCAATATTTTCAAAAAATCTATTATGATAGCTGCCACACAAAAGTATTACTCTTTTGTTCCGACTTCAGAAAATAAGATACAAACGAAGCTGTTTTCAAAAGATGACGAATCATTTACTTATGATGTATATAAAATATAAGGTAAACTAGTTCTGTAAGTATCTATGTCATAAAAATTATGTTCCTAGGATAATAAAACTCGAAAATAAATATTTGATTATTATATATATTTATATCACTTAGAACATTTAACTATTTCCTTGAGAACCGTTCGCCCAATCGTTTTGTTGTCAAAGAATGAATTGTATATTTTTGATCAAGCATTCCAATGAACGTATGGTTTTTGCTGGAGAACCATGGACAAATTAAGAGAAACGTGTATTTTCCTAAATAATTACGATTTTTCGAGCTTAAATTAGAAATAACTCGAAAACCAATGCCTTTAGAATGTTTACTACCAAGAGCTTTTTGATTCAAAATGACTCTCTGCATCTTTTGAGATCATCAGAATACAAATATTTTGAAAAATGTTTAAATTAGAATTTTTATAAAAAAATTAATCTACCATAAAAAAATAATTTTTCATTTCTCCATCCTGGACTTTTTTTTAAAAGTTGCGTATTAACGTCAAGTTTCTTTAAAAAAATAAATAAAAAAAATCAACTTTTTTTTTAAATTGATATATAATGTTTATTTTTAATTTTTTTGGTCAAAAAAAATTTTTTTGTACAGTGTATATTTTTTTTATGGTGCATTTTTAATTCCCTACAACTCATTCCCAGACAGTTTTTCTATACAACCAACGGTTTCTGGGATACAATGCTTCGAATAAAACCTATGCCAAAAGGCATACGACCTTTTAGAATGTAATTCATGGGTGTAAAAAATCTCTCCACCTGTGAAAAATGCTCAGTTTGCTAAGCCAAATACGTGTGCAAAGTTTCATTCAAATCAAAAATGGTTGATTAAACTTTCGCGTATTTCCAGGCGATTTGAAATGATTTTGCTCTAATAACGAAAATTGAGATTTTCAGCGCCTTTTCATTGAAAACTTTATGTTGCTCGTAATATGTAAGAGATAGAAACATGATGTCTTCGGCAAAGTTTCTTGTTTTGAGATCACCTGAAATGTTGCCGAAGACACCATGCGTCTATCTCAATCTGATTGAAAAGTAAATTTTCTATCTCACTTTTAGGTGGATTGATCACTCATCTTCCTACATCGAAAGATGCATTTTTGAATATCTTGAAACTTCTCCGAACATACGTTATGGCTATAATCAACATTTTCGTCGCTTTTTAAGTAATCGCACGAAAACAACAAAATAAAACACTGTGCAGTGTTTTTAGTCTCGCTCGCAAGCAGCATGCAACACCATGTGAGGTTCTCGGTGCCCCAAGTATGATGACAGTTCTACAAGGTATGCTACATTTTTGTCTATCCACGCACACAAACAAATCTCGTTATGAAAAATTTCGCGTTTTGTATGGAATTCAGAACATTTTTGGAAATTTCTCCTTTAATGTTGTTTTATATCTGATTTTTTTGGTTTTTGAGTGAATCTCCAGTTGAAACACACTAGAAATTGATATTAATTTAGATATAGTGTGAAAAATTGCGACAATATGTCGAAATAAAATATATAAAAATGCTATATTTCTAATAGTTGGAGCATAATCTTAGTCATTGTCATAGCTCATGACTTTTGTTACTGTATGAAACACAAGTGACTCTATTTAGAAGCGCTATTAGAGTACAAGAAAATAACGAAAAGTGCAAAAAGGTTACCGGCAAATTGATGAAAAACAGCATATTTTACCTAAACCGCAGCATGTTTATTTATGTATTCCCCACAAATAAAACATGTTTCAACATCATTTCTATAACTTTTCAGGAAAGTATGTTTTATAAGTTTAGTTTAAAATACAAACTCATTTCAAATTTCATACAAAATTGGAAAAGGTTCATAACGATCACTAATACTAATGCATCGACGTGAATAGCATACCTTGTAGAACTGTCATCATACTTGGCTCGGTGCCGCCGCTTTCACACAATAGAGAATTCTCCATTGAAGCTAATTCTCGTTCTTTCTCGCTTTCTTTCTTGCTCGCATTTACTCCCGACTCCCAAGACCATATGGTCGGTGTTAAGTCAGACCGGACCAAGTCGCAAAATTGGAAAAAACGAGTTAACGATAGTATTGGATAAAGATTTTCTTAAGCTACATCACACAACAATCAGATTTTATTTATCTCTAAAACAGCAGTAATAACAGCATGATTTTTGTCTGCATGACCAATGAAAAGCGATTACAGTGTTCAGTCAGAATGGACCAAGTGTTTATTTTCAAGGAAACTGCTTTCGGTCAGCTATTACTAAAAGCTAACGAACGGAACAATTTTCAAGCGTTTTTTCGGATTTCTTTGTATCAGAGAACTCTTTCACTCACCCCCCATCGGAATCTATACAGTTTCACGCACTGCCGTGGTTTTGAATGTGTTTTTGGACCATTTATTGCTGTCACTAACATGACCTGATATCAGCCTTATAGTGTGCAGACAAAGTGAACCATGTGTTAAGCAGAAAAAAGTTGAAATTATCGGAATTTGCAGCTTCGGTTTGAAGTCAACATAAATGAATTTTAACACTATCAGGCAACTGATCGGAATCATTCGTTGTTTTGCTTTCGTCTCGATTAGACGCAAATTGTTCATCTCCGTTTGAGTTTGCAAAATAACAATACACGAGTTATCGTACGGGTGTTTTTTTGTCGATTAGTTCTTGTGCTGCGCGATAACAATAGCCGGTAGTTTATCGGCAGAAACATCTTCTGCACACTGGTAGGGGCAGGCTACCCCGCCAGTGATCCGATACGCAGCTGATATATCAGCAAGAATAATTATCCCGCACCGCTGTTACCCCGCTAGCAGCACGGACCACCATACGATCGAGCGAGTGGAAGTCAACTACAAGTGGCATCTACAAGGTCGCGTGTAGGATACGGCCACTGTGTCACAACACGAAGCTGGATCGTCATTGTTTGTTCTGCGGAGACGCTCGATTAATCCTACTATCAGCCGTGAGGCCGTGACTTAGACGTTCGGTGAAGTATTCACTTTAGAATTTTTATCATTATTATTAATAGTATTATTATTATTGTTATTATCATAATTATTATTACTATTATTATTATTAGTATTATTATTATTATTATTATTATTATTATTATTATTATTATTATTATTATTATTATTATTATTATTATTACTATTGTTATTAGTATTAGTATTACTGCCTTTTTTTTTATTTTGATCCATTGTAGTTTGAAAAATTGTTTTTAAAATTTAATAGCAACTACTTGACCCCCCCCCCCCCCACATTCGAATATTTATCGTTTGTGTGCGGTAGAGCGTAACGCTCCCGCAAAATGGACGACATGCAGGTGCAACTATTCCTGGATGTGGAAACAACTGGGGAAGAGATTGAGATCTCCCCCATCAATTCCCCTCTACCTTCCCCGCTACCTAGCCCCGTACCAAGGGTACCGGCAACACGGGTGAAAGCTTACCCAGATGCTTCGAAAGGTCCGTTCGTAGTTTACTTCAGGCCCATAAAGAAGCCTCTAAATATAATTCAAATCGGCAAGGACCTGGCAAAACAGTTTTCGGACGTAACCGAAATTACAAAGGTTAGACCGAACAAACTGCGAGTTGTTGTGAGTAGCTTGAAGCAAGCAAACGCAATTGCTAGCTACGAGCTCTTCACGAGAGAGTACCGCGTGTACATCCCTGCCAAGGACGTGGAGATCGACGGTGTGGTTACCGAAGGAAGCCTCACGGTCGATGACATTTTGCGTCACGGGGTTGGCTGCTTCAAGAATCCCCTGATTCAAGATGTAAAGATACTGGATGTCAAGCAATTGCATTCAGTATCCATCGAAGAAGGGAAGAAGAAATTCTTCCCTTCGGATTCCTTCCGTGTAACATTCGCCGGATCCGCACTGCCGAACTACATCTCTTTGGACAGGGTTCGTCTGCCTGTACGCCTGTTCGTACCGCGGGTCATGCATTGCCAAAACTGCAAGCAGTTAGGTCATACAGCCACCTACTGCTGCAACAAGGCACGCTGCAGCAAGTGCGGAGGCAATCATGCTGAGACCGCTTGCAGTGAGGATACTGAAAAGTGTCTTTACTGCGAGGGAACTCGGCATGACCTTTCGGCGTGTCCCGCGTACAAACAGCGCGAGGAAAAAATAAAGCGTTCCCTCAAGGAACGATCAAAGCGCTCTTTCGCAGAAATGCTGAAGAGTGCTGAGCCACCCTCGACAGGAAACATCTTTTCCTTTTTGCCAACCGATGAGGGTACATCTGACGATCCCGTCGAAGGGTGTTCTTATGCCATGCCAGAAGGATCTAGGAAGAGGAGAATGATCAACTCTCCTAATCTTTCTCGCAAAGGTCGCAAGATAACCCCTAGCGGAATGACCAATAAGCCAACACAAAAAGGAAGCGGTGAAGAAAAACCGAAGCAAGTACCTCCCGGTTTTAATTTTAAATCAAACCAGGAGTACCCACCGCTTCCTGGGGCACCAAAAACCCCTCGTGCACCCATTTCTCGATCAGAAGATAAAATAGAAACAGGGTTCATAAAATTTTCTGATATTGTGGACTGGATATTTAAAACATTCAACATACCAGATCCCCTACAAAATATTCTTCTTGCCCTTCTTCCTACAGTGAAAACCTTTTTGATGCAACTAGCAGCAACTTGGCCCCTCATTTCAGCTATCATATCTTTCGATGACTAATACGGCGAAAGAGGTTAGGAATTTTATCACTGTATTACAGTGGAATTGCAGAAGTATCATCCCCAAATTCGATCTATTTTCTCATTTAATAAGTACATACAATTGTGACGCATTTGCGCTCTGTGAAACCTTTCTCAATTCAAACGATCAACTCAATTTCCGCGATTTTAACATTATTCGTCGAGATCGAGACTCACACGGTGGAGGGGTACTTTTAGGGATTAAAAAGTGCTATTCCTTCTTCCGAATCGACCTCCGCTCGATCTCGAATATTGAAGTCGTTGCCATTCAAACGAATATGAATGGAAAAGACCTATGCCTTGTTTCGTTATATATGCCTCCATCCGCGCGGATTGAACAGAAGCATCTCACTGATATAGCAGAGTTGCTTCCCGCGCCTTTTTTGATATTGGGAGATTTTAATTCTCACTGTTCGCTATGGGGGTCGCTGTACGACGACAACCGATCTTCTTTAATCTGTAACTTGATCGACGACTGTCATATTGAACAGTTTTGAATACTGGGGAAGCGACACGTGTACCTAATCCTCCAGCACGTGAAAGCGTGCTTGACCTATCCCTTTGCTCGACATCACTAGCGTTAGATTGCCGGTGGAAAGTAATCAACGATCCCCACGGTAGTGATCATCTTCCAATCGTTATATCAATTGCTAATGGTTCAACTCCCCCGAACCCAATCAATATTTCCTACGACCTTACACGTAATATTGATTGGAAGTGTTATGAGTCTATTATAGCGCAATCTATCGAGACTCACGAGGAACTTCCTCCGGAGGAAGAATACGCGTTCTTAGCTGGCTTGATAATCGACGCCGCGACTCAAGCTCAGACGAAACCGATACCCGGGGTAACGATTAGACAGCGCCCTCCCAACAAATGGTGGGACAAAGAGTGCTCTGAGCTGTACGCGCGAAGGTCCGCGGCGTATAAGGACTACCGGGAGTACGGCACTGTCAACAGTGGGAAACAGCGATGAGCACTCTTTGGGATACCGCCAGGCGCATGCGGAACCGTGACGCTTCGAATGAAAGCGAGGAGTATTCAGATCGCTGGATACTCAATTTTGCCAAAAAGGTCTGTCCAGACTCTGTACCGGAACAGAAAACCTTTCGCGACGCGTTATTAGTAACTACGGAAGAGCCTCCATTTTCGATGTTGGAATTTTCAATGGCTCTCCTGTCGTGCAACAATAAGGCTCCAGGGTTAGATAGAATAAAATTCAACCTGTTGAAGAATCTACCCGACTCTGCAAAAAGACGCTTGTTGAATTTGTTCAACAAGTTTCTTGAGCTAAATATTGTTCCGCATGACTGGAGGGAGGTAAAAGTCATTGCTATTCGGAAACCCGGGAAACCTGCCTCTGATCACAATTCATATAGGCCGATTGCGATGCTCTCTTGTCTCCGGAAATTAATGGAGAAAATGATCCTCTTACGGTTAGACAAATGGGTCGAAACAAACGGGTTACTTTCAGATACTCAATTTGGCTTTCGCCGGGGCAAAGGGACGAACGATTGCCTAGCGTTGCTTTCTACTGAAATTCAACTAGCCTTTGCTCGAAAAGAGCAAATGGCTTCTGCGTTCATGGATATTAAGGGGGCTTTTGACTCTGTCTCTGTAGAAGTTTTAAGCGCGAAACTTCATTCGCAGGGACTTTCACCAAGTTTGAATAGCTTTTTGCTCAATTTGTTGTCAGAAAAGCATATGTATTTCTCACATGGCGATTCGACAACTTCCCGAATTAGTTACATGGGCCTCCCCCAGGGCTCATGTTTAAGTCCTCTCTTATATAATTTTTACGTCAATGACATCGATGAATGTCTTGCAAATTCATGCACGCTAAGGCAACTTGCAGACGATAGCGTTGTATCCATTACTGGTGGCAAGGCTAGCGATCTGCAAGGACCATTGCAAGATACCTTAGACAATTTGTCTGAATGGGCTCTTAAGCTGGGTATCGAATTCTCTCCGGAGAAAACTGAGCTGGTCGTTTTTTCTAGGAAGCATAACCCAGCTCAGCTGCAGCTCCTACTAACGGGTAAAACGATCTCTCAGGTTTTAGTCGCTAAATATCTCGGGGTCTGGTTCGACTCCAAATGCACCTGGGCTTGTCATATTAGGTATCTGACACAAAAATGCCAACAGAGGATTAATTTCCTTCGTACGATTACCGGAACTTGGTGGGGTGCTCACCCAGGAGACCTTCTAAGGTTATACCAAACAAGGATATTGTCAGTTCTTGAGTACGGCTGTTTCTGCTTTCGCTCCGCCGCGAACACGCACATTATAAAATTAGAGAGAATACAATATCGTTGTTTGCGTATTGCCTTGGGTTGCATGCAGTCGACCCATACGATGAGTCTTGAAGTGTTAGCGGGTATTCTTCCGTTGAAACATCGTTTTTGGAATCTCTCTTACCGGTTTCTAATTCGATGCACAGTTATGAACCCATTAGTAATTGAAAATTTCGAGAGGTTGGTCGACCTTCAATCTCAATCCAGATTTATGACTTTATATTTTGACTATATGGCTCAAGATATTAATCCTTCTTCATACGATTCCTCCAATGTCGCACTTTTAGCTACTTCTAATAATGCTATATTCTTCGACACCACCATGAAACAAGACATTTCTGGTATCCCGGATCAATTGCGACCCCAAGAGATCCCTAAGATTTTTTTCAATAAGTTTAAACATGTTAGTTATGATAAAAGGTTTTTCACTGACGGATCTAATCTAGATGAGTCCACTGGCTTCGGTGTTTTCCACGAAAATTTTACCGCCTCCTACAAACTCGATGCTCCTGCTTCCGTGTACGTCGCAGAACTTGCTGCTATTCAGTACTCTCTTGGAATCATCGAAACCCTACCCATAGACCACTACTTCATCTTCATAGATAGTCTCAGTGCCATTGAGGCTCTGCGATCAATGAAGCCTGTGAAGCACACCCCGTATTTCCTGGGGAAAATACGGCGGTTTTTAAGTGCTTTAACAGATAAAAATTACCGGGTTACCTTAGCGTGGGTCCCTTCTCATTGCTCGATTCCGGGTAACGAAAAGGCTGACTCTTTAGCTAAGGTGGGTGCTATTGACGGCGATATTTATTAAAGACCAATTGCTTATGATGAATTTTATAGCATTTTGCGTCAGAGAACACTCAACAGTTGGCAATCATCATGGAACTCAGATGAACTGGGACGGTGGCTACATTCCATTTTTCCTAAGGTATCGACGAAAGCATGGTTCAAGGGGTTGGATGTAGGTCGGGACTTCATTCGCGTGATGTCCAGACTTATGTCCAATCACTATATGTTAAACACGCATCTCTTTCGTATAGGGCTTGTAGACAGTAATCACTGCGTTTGTGACGATGGCTACCATGACATCGAGCATGTTGTTTGGTCGTGTACCGAATACTGTGGTGTTAGGTCTGAGCTTATAGATTCCCTTCGGGCCCGAGGAAAACAACCGAACGTACCCGTTAGAGACATTCTGGGAAGCGGTGATCTCCAGTACATGACACAGCTATACGTGTTCATAAAACTCGCTGGTATTAAAATATGAAACTCTTCTATCTATTTGTTAGATAACCATTTCCGCTACACGCTGAAAGAAGATGATACACTAAGCTGGAGACACTCAAACGAAGACTCGGCATCTTTATGTTCACGCAGACACCTCAGTCCAAACTGCTCAAATAGAACATCACTGCTTAGCCATGTACAAATAAATAAATCGTATAACTCAATATAGTTAAAATCAAAATTGTAACTCCCCTCCTCTCACCTTAAATCCCCACTAGCTCGTAGTCGGCCGCGAGAATAAAGAAAAGGCCTCCCTCTTTTCCCTGCTAATTTAGAATTTAAAAAAAATGTACTTGGCTCAGTTAAACATAAATTGTATCGTGCCGTGTCAAATAAACTATTTAAAAACCAAAAAACTTATCGGAATGCTTCTTTGCCCGTTAGTCAAAAAAGTATACTTTACCAGTAAATGACGAAAATGTACATGGTCCACTCTGATTGAACACGTAAATGAGAAACGTTAATCATTTGTGTGGGTGACACAACATTCCACAATTTCAGAAAGAAGTTCAAGTTACAGTAGTAATACTGATTTAAAACTTGATGATTCAACCAATAAATTATATCCTCAGGAGGTTGAAATAAGTGGTAATTGTATGTTTGTTACTGTTTTATGCAAGCTAATTAGATTTATGCCCATAATGAAATTACGAAGCTAAAGGCAACTCAAGCGATTGTTTGGAGAAGACCTTTCATATTAATACAAGAAGAAGCTGACTCGATTGACATTTAAGTGTGTAAAGCATGTTGTCAATATGTATTCAATATTATTTTCTAATCAATAATGGAGAACCTGTGCCAACTTTTCATGAAGCTGTCCTTGAAGCACTACATCCAAACGTGACAGAAATTCCAGAACCAGAACACGAGGAAACCATCCAGTCCATTATCAACTCTACGGCAATTTTGGCCAAAGTTGCAGAGAAAGTGGATGATTAAGAATAACTTAATTGAGTGAATTAACCATATTTTTGTTCCATTAAAACATTCCGCTCCTACCATTGATTTGTTGAAACGAATACAGTTTTAAGTTTATTCAAACTATTTTCAATAATTGTTGATGTCGCAGAAGCTAACCATGTAGATTAAAAACTTTTTGACTGTTCGATGATCAATGGACTAAAATTATTTGTTCAATTGTTCAGTCATAATGGACCAAGTCATTAATGATTCTTCTTTGATTCAATCAGAGTGGACCAAGTACATTTAATCAGTTACAAACCTGTCCTTTTTGAGCTCACGGCACTCCTTTTTTTTAATTGTCACATTGCATGATACAGTTAGAGAGTTACTCCAACTTATAACATCAAAACTGCGCAAAAATATTGAAAACTTCAAAATTCCCAGAGCAACAAACTTCAAACTCGTTTTTCTCGAAATGATCAAAATGTCACTTGGTCCGGTCTGACTTAACACCGACCATATGCACACACTCCCGTCCAGCGTTGCCAGGTCATTTTTTCAAAAATCTGGAAAAGGCAAAATAAAAATCTGGAAAAAATCTGGCAGTCATTTCGTGGGGTGAAAGGTTAATTTTTCGAATAAAAGTCTTGGGGTACGCAAAATTTGAGGTGACAAAATTGCAAAATTTCGCGCCAAAATTGAAGTAATGACCTTTTTGCGGAACAGAGAAAATAAAATCTGGATAAAATCTGGATCATCCATGAAAAGTCTGGATAATTGGACATCAAAGCTGTCTACCTGGATACATGTTCAAAAATCTTAATAATCCAGCTAAATCTAGATACCTGGCAACGCTGATAGCGAATGACCGCCGCCTAGTAACTAAAAAAATGTTCAATTCCACTTTGACTGCTCTTTCTCCGGGCGATCGCTGTACTATGCCGAGCAGACAAGTTGACTGCGGAAAGCAATCGCATTCGTGTTTCAACAGTCAACTTGCGATCCTTTACAAAGCACTGTGCCGAAGTAGTCCGACACCCTATCATTTTTTTGTCCCTCTGCAACCATCGCAAAGCATCTTGAAACAATTGTCTTCGGCTGGTCGTTCTCGCGAGTTGGTGAGTAGATACACACGAGGAGAGTAGACGGGACAAAAAAATGATAGGGTGTCGGACTACTTCGGCACAGTGCTTTGTAAAGGATCGCAAGTTGACTGTTAAAACACGAATGCGATCGCTTTCCGCAGTCAACTTGTCTGCTCGGCATAGTACAGCGATCGCCCGGAGAAAGAGCAGTCAAAGTAGAATTGAACATTTTTTTAGTTCCTAGGCGGCGGTCATTCGCTATGGCAGCGCTCGTTTATTTCGTTCAATCTTTCATTATGTATACGTTCAAGGTACAAAGTGAATAGGGTAGTTGGTACCATTTCTACAGCTTCGCTGAGTTGCGGGCCAGCGAAGACGGCACCGAAGGCGGGAAGTTAAGAATGAAATAACTTTTTGTCGCTTGACACATGTGATTTGCTATTTCCTAATTGTGTGCTTTGCATCTGACATGGATGGCCTTTAGATTTAATGTACAGGTATACTTAAGGCTGTACATTAACCCACGGTAAGGCGAACCGCCTACGCAGCGCAGGCCGCGCCAGTATGTTTTTAGCCTCACAGTCTTTCGTGAAGGTGTAAAAGAAATCATATTTTCTAATCAATATTTTGTACCGTAAAACTGGGTATCATTGATCAGCGGGGTAACATTGATCAGTTTTACCCTTCTCATGAATAATTGAAATAAAACTGCCCCGTGATTACTTTTGCTAAATTTGAGTAAAACATCTTAGTCTTGTGTCATTCGAGATCGGAACAATATTGCATTGTTTGAAAATTTTTATTGTTTTGATAACCAAATTTTAAAATCAATTTGATCGTTATATTTCTTACTCTCAGTAAGTGCCAAAAAAGCACTTTATACTAGTCGAATGTTAAACATTTCGTATTCATTGACATGTTTTCCAAATTCGTTATCTAATTTTCTCAATCAACTAGAAAAAAAATTTATGGAAATTTATTACATTTATAATTAATTAATTTATATATGTTGAGAAAGTCCAGTTTTATGCTCTAACCAGACATCATCCTGGTCTACGCCAGGATGTTGTTTTGGCTAGAGCATAGAACGTAAGAGGCTAGAGCTGGCCTATTGATACTTCCGTTGTTGGAAAGGCCTTGCATATATGATCAACATACGTTTTCTAAACACAAACATTTTACAACGATTGCTGACTTACAAAATACTTCTGGCACATTTCGCAACGTTTACGTTTTTCATCATCGAAAGGTGAAATTACATATGGCATAAAAATGACTCGCAGTAGGCCGCGGCTAGGTGCAAGGACAGGACTATCCTCCGCAATGAGAGCAGTCAAGGAGAACGTGATGTCAATCCGGAAAGCGTCTCTAAACATGTTATCAAAGCAATATCTAACATTTTTAGTTCAGAAAAGTTTCAAAACAATTCAAAATTGACACCGATCAAAGCTACCTCAAATAAGGAAACAACGACGAAAAACAAATGTTTTAATGTTCAAGATTTTCGAAGGGCTTTAAAAACTAACTTTTCAAGTTCTAAGGATGCCAATACTACTAGTACTAAAAATATGAAAACTGTAATTTCAGTTGTAAAATATATAAATACACAGGGATCTTTTTACGCGGTTGGTTGTACCGCGTTGAAAAAATCCGCGTATAAAAAACCGCGTAATTTTAAAAAATTGCTTAAAAAACTCCATTCAATAATAAGATTCGATTAAAAATAATGGCACGTAAGTAAATATAAACTTGAAAAATGATATAAAAATGGTAACGAAACACACAAAATAAGTTTTTAGTGCTTCTAAAATAAAAATTCATTGAAGAACTTGACAATAACCTTTTTATAATAATTTTGCTACATGTTTAAGCTTTCGTTTCTTAAACGGAAGTGAATCGCAACGACCCTGACTCGTATCGTTGTAAAATTATTAATGTATTTTTGTTTCTTCTTCCCGAATCAACGAAAATTGTCTATTTTTTGATAATAACAGCAAATATATTAAAAATATGAATTATTTAGATTAATAAAACAGAATATCTTATTGTCATGAACCATACGATTGATTTTTACTTTATTGGATTTACTTATACTGAACTTATTTCGCGTAAAAATAATCGTCACTGTGCTACAGCGATTTAGAACTTCTGAAGTAACCTAGTGTAGGTTGTAGGTCTTGTTGAGTATAACATTCGCTTATACTAGAAATTTTACAAACACCCTCAAAATCTGAAGTTAGGGTCAAAATACGGTTTTTTGGACCCCAGCGCATATAATATTTTTTAACTCAGTCATTTATCAACCGATTTTTAATATTTAAGCAGTTTTAGAAAGGGGATAAATAGAGCTTTCAAAATATATACATAATATCAATAAAACATGTTGAGTTATTTGAGTTTAAATATAGGTTTTTAGATTTTTTCACGCAGTTTTTCGACTTAATTTGTAATTTGCCGTTTTTTTAAGAAACATACCACAAATATACTATAATTTTGAAAGTATATTCAATTCCGAATCAAATGAAAGTATTTTGGTGAAAATCGGTTGATATTTGGCTAAGTTATATATATTTTTTTTAGAAAACCAGTATTTTTGGCTTCTGTCGCACAATTATTTCACGGAGCTACAAATGATAAAAAAATGCAAGAACTTTTGATGTGACTTAGTGTGGGTTATATTAGATCAATGATCTAATTAATCAGCCAATATAGGCTTTTACTTAGTATAAGTCTGGTCTTCTTCAATCAGTTATTAAAAACTATCTTTAGATTTAATCTTCTTAATTGTCTCCGTACGTACTCGTTCACGGTTCAAATCAGAAAGCTCTTTTATTCGGTCTTTTCATGCTATCATTTATCGAGAGCGAGAAGTCTCTCGCATCGATTGGTTTTAGAACAAATTTGTTATTTTTACATGCTTAATTTAAATAACTAAACTATCAGTATATAACAGGTTATAGTTTAAGTCACTTGCGCGTTTACTTTAAGTTTTTCAAAAAACCCCAAAAATTATAGGTTAAGGTCAAAACCCTGCTTTTTACCTTAGCTTACATTTTTATGTTTAATTCGGTTATTTTCCAACCAATTTTTTATATTTTGGCTGTTTTGGATAGGCGAAAAATAGAAACTTTGGAAAATATAAATATATTTAAACAGTTTACCTATATGTGATGAATAGTTTTAAAATAAATAAGATGATTCATAATTAATAAAATAAGATGATTTACAATTTTTTTCAAATTTTACCTATATGTGACAAATAGTATGTTACACTCAACAAGACCTATAACCTACACTAGGTCACTTCAGAAGTTCTTGCATTTTTTTTCTTTTGTAGCACAGTGTAATCCGCGTTATGTCAAAAAACCGCGTAAAAATAATCCGCGTTATTGTGAAAATCGCGTATAAAAAAACCACATAAAAAAACCCGCGTAAAAAAAGACCCCAGCGTACTCACGAAAAAGTGAAAAAACTGCTCAATGTTACCCCGTTTTACGGTATATACCTACCTATTTGTGTTGTTGCGAGCACAAGTGGTTGATTTTTCTTTAAATGCTGTTAATCAATTTACTTTGATTATTGAATTTCATAGATTCAACTGCACTAATGCAGTGCAGAGCATGCAACAAAACGAGACGATCAAAGGAATTGGAATTTTGTATTAAAACGTAATTGAATTTGGATACGACGGCCATGTAGCATGTACCACTTTCACTCTATGAAAAAACAACGGATACAAACGTTGCGAGCTATTTATTTAAAATATATATATTTAAAACTTATTCCAACCACAAATCGTAATTTTGACAACAATGCGAATGTTAATCATCATTTCGGAATTCTCTCGCTACGCCTCAAACGTAAGAATGCTTTAGACTGATTGACTGTTTTTTCGGTCGATCATGAACATAAACGAAAAACGGAATGGTAATGCAGACAGAACATTGTACGAAGTTTCCCGAACGGCCTTGAATACCGATGCCGTGCTCCTTTTGCGGAAACAACGCACGCAGCCCGTTGCATATTCGTGAATGTTGAAGACTGATTGACTGTTTTTTCGATCGATCATGAACGCAAACGAAAAGTGGTATGTGAATGCCGGCAGACGATTTTATGACGGACATGAAAGACAAAGCGGCGGTCCTTTTGCGGAAGCAAACGTTGCCCGCAGCTCGTTCCACATTCGCTCTGCTTTAAACCGTTCTTTGAAATTGAACATGCTGCAGATACAAGTTGAAAATGAGCGAAGGATCGCACAAAAAGGAAAGCATGTAACTGAACGAGAAAACGTTCAAGCGTCTTTTTAGAAAAGGATTTTTCAAAGCTCTGCTTCGGCAGCGGTTCGCTTCGGCTGGTTTTGCATTATACTGCTGTAAAAAACTTACCGATGCAGTCCGATACCCTACACGTTGCCCCACTGTCGGCTGTCGGTGCATGTCGGGAAGAAAGCATTTTCGTTTTCGAGCACAGTTTTTCAAGCACTCCTCCTAGTCAAGCAATTTTAATCGTGTAGTCCTACTCACTAGCAGGAACTCGCGTACTCTTTTACGGTAGCTGAGTAGCAATATGAAAGAGTTTGCTCGTGTCGGTGTGTGCTTGCTGCTACTCAGGGGAATTCATGAAGAAGAAAGAGTATCTCCAAAGCATGTGTTCAAAAGACTTGAGAAGCGTAGCATATGTCTCGTTCTCAAGCAGAAAGCAGAAGAAAGGTTTTGCTTCTCGCTCGATTTGCAACGTTGATCACAACTGGTGATTGCTCAACAATATTCAGCAACATTACGGCCATGCGCTGATCAGACCGGTAGTCCTCTACGGGCATGAGACATGAACTTTGCTTGTGGAGGACCAACGCGCCCTTGCGGTCTTCGAGAGGAAGGTGTTGCGAATGAACCACGAGCTGAAGGAGCTGCTTGGGGAGCCATGTATCGTCCACACCGCTAAGATTGGCAGGTGGCGGTGGGCTGGGCATGTTGTAAGGATGTCGGCCAAAGATCTTCGGGTACTAACGGGTCTGTTCACCGGTCACTGCCCGAGTAGGTATCACCTAAATAAAATTGGAAAAACTCAATCTGCAGAATGTCGTTTTTGCCAATTTGAAACCGAAACTGCTGAACATATACTCTGCAACTGTGGTGCCTTGTTCAATCAAAGGATGTCAATCAGGGCCGGCGTTTCATGTGGGTAATATGGGTAGTAGTACCCACTCGGAAAATATCCATGTGGGTACTTACCCACACGGAACTATCGGACAAAACCAAAAAAAAGTAATGTTACGAGCGACAGATTTTTCGATGGATATTGTTGAGCGAGAGGTTACAATCTACAGATTCATATACAGTTGTAAAGTTTCTCAGGGAAAAGGATTGTTTCATTTACAATAGAGAATTTCATTTACGATAGAGTTCTAAAGATTAACAATGTTTTCTCGTAAAAATTTCCCATGCCAAATTTGAGCTCAATCGGATTTCGGGAAGAAGAGCCTCAAAGCGGTCAAAATTACAGTTTTTTTATCTCTTGTGTGTTCTGATGAAGCTCGAGTCTCCCAACGCAAAAGTTTGCATGTCCCTAAATTTTTTAAAATTTTTTGTCCCTAAATTTTTTTTACTTTCAAATTTTTATGAAATAACATAAGATCTCGATATTTCATTCATTTCTAAAAGATTTGCTAAAAAAAAAAATTCGATTCCGGAAACTTCAAGAACTACTCTTGTGCATTTTTAGGTTGGTCAAAAATCTAAGACTTTCACGACTGTAAGTGAAACCTTATTAGAAGTCCGATTAAGCTCAAATTTTGGATGGAAACTTTTCTCGAGAAGTCAAAATTTGTTGAGCTTGTTTGGATTAAAAAAAAAATGCTCCAAAAATGCTAATTTTTCATGGGTTTACCTTTACACGCACTGACGAAACTACCCATGCAGCATCAATCATAGTAACCCATGAGTCAGCAGAAAAAAATTTACTCGAACTCTAAACGTAATGGTGAAAACAGTAAAGCTTCTCCATTGAGAAGTGTGTGCAATCAAAGAACCCGCCGCTTCAAAAACGCTTCATTCCACACATCAAGTTCCCAAAGAAGATGCTGCTGTTGCTGAAAATCAACGAGAAGCTCCGTACTGGCCGTGATCGGGGAAGTTTATAGTACAAAGTGCCTGCCGGAAGTTGCGTCGTACATTAAAAAATACCATAGGGGCAAATACGCGGTGCTCTGGCCGGATCTGGAGTCGGCCCACTACTCAATGCAATCGTTGTAGGAGATGAAGCGGCTGAAAATCGATGCGGTACCCATGTCGGCCAACCCACCCAGCGTTCCCCAGCTGCGTCTCATACAGAGTTTCTGAGCAAACCAGAAGCGTAAGACTTACTCCAACAATTCAGACGCGAAAATTAAGGAGGAATTGATAAATAAAACGAAGAAAACATTCAATAACATGCTTACACGCATGTTCTCGTCTACCATGACGAATGTTCCGGTGAACTACCGGAAAGCCACTCGCAAGGGCGTGGAATTGCTTTTGCAAGTGAGCCTATATAATTACCTTCCATAGGAAATTCATTAAAGTCAATTATTTGTCTTGGTTTTTTCTATCACCATCCGAAAAAAGTCCATTTTTTAAGGCATAGTATTTTCACAACCCCTCCCCCGCTTCCGGCTACGCCTTTGTCACCTATGAACCTTCCCTATTTCTTACTACCCCCTCGGGAAAATAAGGTGACGCCGGCCCTGATGTCAATAATTGGAAAAGGGCTACTAGAGCCCCATGAATTTTGGCATTGTGATTCTGGTAGGGTATTAGACTGAACGACATAAAACGAGTCGACCCTAACTGGGATCGGATATTATGTCAACCAGTGTCCATCATACCTTAATTGTGATAGAATAATCGACGAATACCAAATGAAACATGGGTCATACAACAATAGTCTTTATTCGGCGCCAGATCTCTACTTTTGGATACCCTTTGGGCCCGAGGAATACAGCCCTAAGTGCCAGTTCGTGATATCCTCGCTCAGCGAAACTTACCATACATGCTACTTGTTTATAGCTATTTGAAGAGCATCAAGGTGCCCATTTAACAGCAAAACGAATCTCGGATAAAAAGAAACATGTTAGTTTTAGTATTAGATATAGTTTCAGCTCGTAGTCGGCAGCGAGGATAAAAAAATTGCCTTTAGCTTATAAGATATTTTAGACCATGAGGCTCCGTAGAACATTAAATTGTATTGTGCCGTGTCAAATAAATGTTGTGTGAACAAAAAAAAAATCCTTATTAATGAACGCAGTTGTGTTTCGGCCCCACAGGGGAAAAAAGGATGTCGGACGGCTGCCCGTTAAAGATGGTTCTCGAAACTAATCCGTCAGGAGCGAGACGGAGAGGTGTACAGCGGGCAAGGTGGATCGATCAGATGGAAGACAACCTGCGGACCCTACGCAGACTGCAGAGCTGGCGAACTGCAGCTATGGACCGAGTGGAATGGAGACGACTCTTACGTAGAGCTTGGGACGGCTTGGGACTGTTTGGTAAGTAACGGCCATGCTTTTCCTGTTTACGGCAGCAGCAATATCATCTAACACTCTCAATAGTGCTGATTAACCTCCTTGCCCTTGTCGAAAACTTGCTTGATGGTCGGAAATAAGGTGTAGTTAGTAACTAAGTTATTTGTTAGAATATTTCTTTTTTTCTGTACAAGTAGATTTCAATCCTTATTTAATTGCGTACGCAAAGAAATCTTAACAAATGTAATTACATATGTAAATGAAGAAGTTACGCCCTTTTCAAAGCTTAAGTTTGGTTTTTTCCTTATGCAAATTGCTTATGCGTAAGTAAAATATTTATACTTACAAAGTACCATTGAAATCGAAGAGACTTAAACCAATCGCTGGTCGAATTTGTATGAATTTCCTAAGAATATCGGTCATTTTAACATAAAATGGACATAACTCAAAAATGCTACCAACGATTTTTTTTCAATTTACCCAGAGATAAAGAACGTCTTAACGAACAAACTGGCACTCATCGTTTTGATGATATTTTTATTTTTATTATAACGGTCTGTTGGTACACCGCGGTTGTCAGACGCTATAGCTGCAGATCTATTTAAAAGGAAATCAATTCTAGTTCACCGATCAAGCGAACAATTTGGGCATCTTTCTCCAAAGTAATCATCATTGGTACAGAACAGTGTCCCACCAATTCGGTAAAGTATAAGCTGGACTACGTGCACTGCGAGCTACTGTGTCCGATCTTCCACAGAGCATTAAACTAAAATTGTGATACTTCCATTATATCTTTGGGGATGTTCATTCATTCAGGTTTGCATGGATCTCGCACGCGGAGCTTCATTGTTCCAACTAATCGGACTTTGTTGTACAGTAATACAGTAAAACATTTTCTCACAAGTAAATGATTTACTGTATTACTGTACAACAAAGGTGTGGTGCACTGGAATACACAACCAAGAGAGTAAAAGCAACTAACTTCGGAAGCAATGTACCATGGAGCGGGTTGAAATTGATCAATTTTCATAATATTTTCCAATTAACTAGCTTCATGTACATTTTTCCCAAAATAGTATACATTTGAAACAAGTACTGGTATGTGCCCTAGAAATCCTCTATGGCTATTGGTGAAATTTCTTTCGTCTACTTCATGGAATAAATTTAAGAAGGTAAGGTACTATAAGATATCGGAGTGAAATTGATCATCCTTTAAATCCATACCGTCTATTGGAAATGCGCGATATGATCATGATAATTCACAGCTAGTTTGGATACAAAAATAACGTTATTTCAGGTTAAAATGTATTTTCTGTTTGGTTCACGAGCTGCAGTTTGCTAAATTTGCTGTCATTTGATCATCGTTAGACCGAATTCAATTCAGTTTGTTACAAAAGCTCAAAAACTAGCACTGAAATTTAAATCTTTGTGGTTACTTGTGAATTCATCAGTATTACTTTAATGGTGATTAAAATTATATTTTATGAGCTTTTATCAAACTTCACTCACTTCACCAATTTTAACGTAATTAACCCTTAATTGAGTGAATTCAGTACTTTTTTTGTTGTTTGGAAACTTGTTTGATAAAATTTGGTTGAGTTTTGAATGAGTTAGAAGAATTTTTCGCAAATGTGTGAAATTGCACCGGACATGCGGGTTTTTTTTGACAGGTATGTCAATCTTGCAAAAGTTTTAGGACACGTAAACATTGCCTAGTGTTCTTTTTTATCACGTATTTTTAACACGAATTTTCGGGTGATCAACTTCACCCCGTTCCACGGTACAAAAGAGCTGCTGCAATTCATTTCGATAGCTAATAAGTTAGATTAAAGTCATAGAATGAAACTTGTCTTACGTCATGTAAATATCAAATAAACTAAACTAAACTAAACTAATCGATTATGAAAAAGCTTGCGTAGCAATTGAGGGCTTTTTTCCTATATGGACTTATATATATGCCCGGGTGTCTGCTGTATCCCGCTCTTCTACCTAGATTATCTCTTTTCCGTAATGAAGGTTCATAAAGGAAGTTGGAGAAATAAAACCATATTCAAAACCTCCTGGAATCTTTTGAAGGTTCTTCACAAACCTTAAAAGCCCATTCCGATCCTCAAAACTGCCGCTTCCGATCCTCAAAACTTTCTAACCACTCCGCCCATTCCGATCCTCAAAACTTCCTAACCAATGAACAAAAAGCTCAAAATCTTGCTCAGCAGTTTGAGAATGTTCATAATTTCAATTTGAACGTAGTGAGAAGATGATGGAATTTTCTATATGCTCCTCGAAAGACTTTCCGATAGCTTTTCAAATTTCTTGGTGATAATTTCCAATAGATGCTTTGAGTTAGCATGTTTTCTTACAGAATTAATAAAATGCCAGTCACCCAACCGATTTACTCTCATCTATAAGCAACACTGGTAAATATAGGTTTTTCTCTTGAACTTAAACTGGTAAAAAGAAAGATCTCAAATTACTGAATGAGTCATTTAATTTTTTGTTCTATGGTTACAAGAAAATGATCACCATCTTTAATCACTAGAACAGGTGTAGAACTACGTCTCTTAGGAAGTTCTGAAATTAATGTCAAATGAAAGGTCTAGCTACCTCATAACACCCTATTGAATTTTACTGTTATCGGATTGTAACTTCGTCTGTAATGTATCAAAATGTGAAAATCACGAAACTCCATCATCTCAGAAACTGCACAACCGATTTGAACAATACTAATATCAGATGAGCGGACTAGTTAGGCGGCATCCATAAAGTACGTCACGCGTATAGGGGGGAGAGGGGGTTTAGAAAATCGTGACGATTTGTGACGTAGGGGGATGGGGGGGAATATAACGTTGCGTGAATATTTAAAAATAAAAAATTGACTGGAAAATTTGTTTGGTCTACCTCTCCTTATTTTCCATTCAGAATCTTTTGATATATAATAAAATAATTAGACAAAAGCATAACAGCAAAAAAAATTCTTCCGAAACTGGTTGCTTCAAGGCACCAGCAAAAAGTCTTGGTTCCCCAAATCGGTCCGATGCGGTGTTGCCACATTTTCATCTGTAATGGGAGCTGCAAAAATCTTGTTCATTTAGAATTTTTCCGACAAAAATCTGTACGATTGGAACATAGTTGTTTATTTTGTAAAACTGTGAAAAAACAACTTCAACGACGTTTTTCATTGTTTGTTCATTGAAAACTATGTTAATACTAGTTCTGAACTACTAGTTTGCTTGTTAATGAAACTTTTAGATTGCGAGATCTTGTTCATTGTTTCGTTACTGAGCTAGTTACAAAGTTCAGTCTTATCTTTTCTAGCCTTTTAAAAAATCTCTACTTATCTGTACTTTTTCACAAAAATCTGTAAACTGTACAGTACAAATTTGTATCGAAAAAACGAAAAAATCTGTACGTTTCCAGAAAAGAATGTTAGCAATTAAAATACGTGGAATTTATAACGATGAGCGAGATGTTATTTACTTTTTTTTGTTCATTTTTTTTTTTTGACATTAGGTAAAGCATTACAATTCGTAATTTGACCTTATGTTTATTTTATACAAACTTCGCAGCCAACTGTGTTAACGTACAAGACAATTTATTGTGGGGTGAGCACTATGATTCTAATCGATGTGAATGTGTGACAATGTCAATGTGTGACAAAATGTGACAAGGGGAAAGGGGAAGTAAAATTTAATCAAAATTTGCGTGACGTACTTAATGAATGTTGCCTAATGAATAATAACACGCAGAAAAAAATTCAATCAAATCAAATAAATTTTAGTTTTTAATGAACAGTTCGGATTGTTTTCTGACCAACAAAATGGGCAGTTTATTTCAATAAAAGCATCTTATCAATTCAATAAAACCGTTTCCTTGAAACAAATGAACAGATATTATCAAAATAATACGACATTTTATTGAATCCAATAAAGGCTTATATTAAATTAAACAGGGACGTCTGCTTAATCAAACAAAACCTTCTGTTCAATCAAATAGTTTTTTTATTGTTTTCAAGATGATAATTAATTTGCAGGATCAAAAGCCTAATTTGAACTTAACCCAACTTAATCAATTGTCTTCCTGGCTATTATATTGATTTTCGAAATTGATCTCAGTTTTCACAAAACCGAATACAGTAAATCGTAATAATTCCACGCAGAAAACCTCTGCACAATGCTGAAAAATTCCAAAATCAATTTTAGTTGACTTAATTCGAAATTACCGAACAGTTAGGCAAATTGTCAGGCTGAAATGCCAGGAGATGAGATGATCAATGGAGGTTGACAGGATCGAACTGCCTAGAAAATGCACACTAAAGAATGTTTAGCAGAGACAATAAAATTGGTAATTGTTTCGATAAAAAACAAGATAGATACAAACAAACCATTTTGATTAAAACTTATGTGGTGTTTCGGAATTTTTTCAAACTATGTCGTTGGTTTGTTTTAGCAAAATGTCCGTATTGAAATAATTCGTTCCTTTGATTGAAACAAACCAAATCGTTGAATTGATTAACAATAAAAAAATTTATTGATCCAACCCAGAGAGTTTTTTCTGCTTGAATGATTGAACACGTGGTTCAAAAAATGTGAAAAGAAAGTCATATTTGAAAAAGAAAAAGATTCCTACTATAAATGATTGAATCTAAAATGATATTTAATCGAATGATATATAACCGAGTCCAACCTTAATATGAGTACAGTGACGTTTCGGTTATACCATTCTAGAGATACATTTTAAAAGGTCCTATCTGCTTAATCGATTTTTCGATCGATCACTTTCATTCAATCACCACAACTTATTAAACACCTTTTATGCCACGTTATTTGCACGAGTTGATAGGGAGCCATCCACATACCACGTGACAGCTTTTTTTAAATTTTTTTTTATCGTCACAAATGTGTGTGTGTGAGGCTCATGTCCACGGTCCATACAATTTTTTTAGAATTTATATGGGCAGTTGTCCACGGAGGAGGAGGAGGAGGGGGGGGGGTTAAAATCGTTAAAAATCTGTCCACGTGATATGTGGATGGCCCCTAGTGGAGGGATCACTCTACACTGAAAAAACTGGGCACGCTCCATCCAAGTGTTTTATCAATTGGATATGAAAATGACTCTGCATTGTTATTTGTAGAATTTCTTTCATCGAATTCAATGATTTTTCACTTTCGTTTCAAGTTGTCGCACACATCAACTTACATCCATTAGCCGCACTCCACTAACGTATGATTTCAACATCCCTTTCAGGTGAATTCCACTTGAATCTGCCCCACTGTTTCATCACAGTGATTATCATGTGCGAAACACTTTCAGTTGATGTCAAATGATGTGCCGTTTGGGCTGACAAGTAGAAAAATGGCGACAGATGAAAAGTAAACGAGTGTCATACGGCTCAGAAGTTTGAGGATTTTCCAGACTACAATTGTAAATTTTTGGAAGGTAAGTGATTTATGTCACGTAAAAGAATCGAATTCTAATCTTATTTCGTCCTTCCAGCACAAGATCACAAAGATTCTGATGAAAACATCTTTACGCTAGAGGCAAGTATTTGTTTACTAAAACATCAATTATTTATATTAAACAAATTTGAATCTTTGTTTGCTTTGCAGGCTTCTTCAACAGAAAAGGATAGTTTATGTTCGGTGATGAATTTTTATAGTGGAATTTTAATTTTATATATAAAAAATACTTTATGTCTATATGTCATAACACCAGAATTGAAAGTGTTTTCCTTTTGAAAATGAGGTGTTGCACGATGAATAATTCTAAAGTGTTTCGCACATGAATTCTATATGTTTTGACCAGTAGGGCGAATTCAAGTGCAAAATACTTTATAATGTCGTGTCGATTTCTTTCAGTGTAGCCTTCTGAACGAAGCCACGCTTGGGAAAGTTACAAGAGCTGAGCCATAACCAAAATAATAAGACGCTCCGGAAAAACGATGAAAGCAGATAGGACCTTTTGAAATGTTTATCTAGCATTATCAAAAAAAAAAATTCGCGTCATATATTTGAAACAAATTTATTTTATGTTATTTGCATGTGTTAATGTATGTTCATATGTGGTATGTTTTAGATGTTCGGTATAGTATCACTGTTGACTACCAAAAAAAATTTATTTAGCGTGAAAAATAAATCCAGTAAATATTATAAAGGTGTTTTTTTCTGAAAATTTGCGTTCTAGAATATTGATGTTGTGTTTAAAGTTATAATTGGAGTATAAAATGTTAAATTTGACGTAAAAATTGTGCTAAAGAAATAGCAAAATAACAAAATGAATCCTAATTTTGAACATTTTAATTACGGGCAATACCGGGAACGTTCAAATAGATCAATACCAAATTTGAATTATGTTAATGCTACATATTTTGATCAATCAATTTCGTTCTTTCCATAATTTTTTAACCACGTATCAAATTGCTATGAAATTTGTTCTTTGTGAGTTTCAGAGACAACCCGTACTTATGTTCGAATAAGTCGTGTAATCTTTAAGATAATAAACTTTCGTTGTTCTTACAATCTTATACATACCGGTTGGAATAGAAGTCCGATTAATATCAAGTGAAATGGCAACCTAAAGGGCAGCCAAGCCTTTCATTTGACATTATGATTGTTGAAATTAGTCCAGCCATCATTGAAAAAAATGAGTGAATTTGATTTTCAATTAATTTCATGAATATCGGTCAAGCCATCTCTGAGAAAAGTGAGTGACTTTAAGTAGTCTTCGGATATTTCTTCTCATAGCTGGATTTCACATTTTTAATCATAACAGGGAAAGTAATAGTCCAATTGCAAAAAAAATCAATAGGGTCTTATGGGGCAACTAGACCTTCCATATGACATTGATGTTTTGAAAATTGATCCAGCCATCTCTGAGAAACATGAGTGAGATTAAACAGTTTCCAGAACAAGTTCCTTTCCATAACTTTTGAACCACATGTCCAATCTTTATGAAATTCAAAAGTCAAGGGTTTTTTAGGTAGCCCGCTAATTTAAATTCAATTTTGTTCAAATCGGTTGAGTAGTTTCTGAGATAATGATGTTTCGTGAATTTCACACTTTAATACATAACCTCTAAACTAAAAATCCGATTACAATAAAATTCAATAGAGTCTTATGGGGCAACTAGACCTTTCATTTGCAATTAATTTAATGAAAATCGGTCCAGCCATCTCTGAGAAATTCGAGTGAGATTGGGGGAGTGAATACAGAAAATGCTCAGCTCGTCTATCTGACACTTTTCTGTGATTTGTTGTTAGTTTTTTTTGGTTTGCCAAGTAAACCACTGTATTTTTGTTCAACATAGCGTAAGGGTACTAACTTGTAAAATTTCCACCCGTTAATTAGGCATTGCTAAATAATCATTGGCTAACTTACGTAAATCCGTAATGTCAGACGTTAATAAAAATGCTGGATATTTAGATGCATATAACTTCAATATGAAAATTGTGAAATGTGAAAATTGTGTAGAACTAAAGTCTGGTCGTATTGTTCCAGTAAAAGTGCTAGCTAAGGTTATATTTTTAATGTATAAATTCAAGCATTTGGAAAGAAGATTTTTATAAAAGGCCTCACGGAATTTGTGGATTACCTCCAAATTCGATCATTTAGCATTTTGGCGATATTTATATATCACTTAAGTATCTTTTTAAAAGAAGTCTTGGAAGCGTTTATGACCAGTCCAATTCGTCCGGCTTCAGCCTTCAGTCTGATGTACGTCTCCGTCATCTTTTTAAGGCTTCGTGCTACAATATAAATGTCATCGGCGAGAGCTGAAGAGCTGAACAGACCTTTTAAAAATCGTGCCACTCGTGTCGATACCAGCCCTCCGTATCACACCTTCCAAAGCGATGTTGAACAGCAAGCACGATAATCCATCACCTTGCCGTAACCCTCTTCGAGATTCGAAGGGACTCGAGAGTGTCCCCGAAACTCGAGCTACGCACATCACCCAATCCATCGTCGACATGACCAACCGTGTCAGTTTATCCGGAAAGCCGTAATCGTGCATAATCTGCCATAGCTGGTCTCGAACGATTATGTCGTATGCCGATTTAAAATCGATGAACAAGTGATGTGTGGGCACGTTATACTCACGGTGATGGTGATGGACCACGAGACCTATCTCACGAGACCACGACAATCTGCCATAGCTGGTCTCGAACGATTATGTCGTATGCCGATTTAAAATCGACGAACAAGTGATGTGTGGGCACGTTATACTCACGGTGATGGTGATGGACCACGAGACCTATCTCACGAGACCTATCTCACACTGGATGGCAACGACTGGCAGGGCACATCGTATTTTACTTTTTACACGAAGGTGAAGTTCATTTCACACACCAAGTTCTTCAAGAAGGTGCTACTGTGACTGACTTCATGAAAGCAAGCCAACTTGTAAGACTGAAGCTGCAAAATACATCTCGAGTACCAATACGGTAAGAAAACGTTCAAAACAGGTCGTTTTTAAGTTGTAATTGCTAACTAATCAAAACATCGTTGACGCAAGCATAAAACTTCAAAACAAAAATATTGCAGAACGGCGCTGATTTATATTAGGAACAAGAAAAAAAAGTAACTATGGCGTTTCGAAAAATCACCGAAAAATAAGAAACAATATTAGATCAACCTTTCTATGCTTTTAATACCAAGTTCTAGGTGCGCGTCAAAGTTCATGGTGAAACATTGTGTTTTACTTCTGGCATTCATTGGATACTGTTTTCAATTTGTCAATCAGTGGAAAGAAATTATGCATTACAGAATGTTTGCTGATTTATTTGATCACGAAGAGTCAATTTAGCCCACCACCGCATGGACTTAGTTCGTCAACAACTGGTATCTCTTGCGTAGTAAATCGCAATGTCGTTTCTGTTTTCTTGGGTAGATCTGCACTGACCCAGTGGAATAAAGAAATTCGCGCATTCATGGCCCACGAATCGTAAGTCAGAATTCGCCACAACAAAGCGCGTGCGCGTCTTTCGTCCCGAACGCTCGACGAAAACGGACGCATTAAGTGATTGTCTCGCTATAAAGTCGCTACTGTGTGAAGAAGAAAAGAAGCATTGCTTACTCGGTCGTGTTTCAAAGAGTGCGAAGTGCGGTGTAAAGACAAACTGATAATTCGAAGGTCATCCTGCTATTGTGCTATAGCTGTGTCGCTGCGAAGCTGCCCGTTCCAGCACCGAAAGACTCGGTGATTGTGCTATTGAAGACAACAAAGAAGAAGAGGTACGTGATTCTTTGCCACTGTTCTGTTGCGCTAGTTTGAGCGCAATAGATGTGGATCCCTTAGCCCCCGATCCCCCGTCTCCAATCCCACCCGACCCTGTCCCTCCTGTTCACCCCCCCCCCTCTGTCCCTGCTTTAGTCAATCCTCGTCCCAGGCTCTACCCAGACGGATCAACGGGTCCACTGGTTCTCTACATGAGGCCCAAACCAGGAGGAAAATCACTGAACACGTTACAAATCGCGAAAGATCTGACGTCACGATACAAGGCCGTGACCGAAATCGCAAAAGTCAGACCAAACAAGCTCCGTGTCGTGGTCAATGATCTGGATCAGGCCAACGATATAGCTCGCTCTGAGCTCTTTACACGCGAGTATCGCGTGTATGTACCTGCACGAGACGTGGAGATCGACGGTGTAATAACCGATTCGAGTCTGACTGTTGAGTGTATTCTGGGAAGCGGCGTCGGCTGCTTCAAAAAATCCACTACCGAGGCGAAAGTATTGGATGTTAAGCAATTACGGTCCCTGTCGCTCGTCTCCGGTAAAAAAGTATACACTCCGTCAGACTCGTTTCGCGTTACATTTGCCGGATCTGCACTCCCTAGCCACGTTTCTATCAACCAGGTTCGTCTGCCTGTGCATTTGTATGTGCCCCGTGTTATGAATTGCACCAATTGCAAGCAGTTAGGCCATACAGCTGCCTACTGCTGCAATAAGGCACGGTGCGGCAAGTGTGGGGAGACTCATGCGGAAGATTCTTGCAGTGTAAACGCTGAAAAAAGTATTCACTGCGGGGAAAATCTGCATGAGCTTTCCGCATGCCCGGTGTACATGCAACGCAGAGATAAAATTAAACGGTCTCTTAAGGAGCGCTCAAAGCGTTCTTACGCTGAGATTCTTAAGAAGACCGTGACCACTTCTACCATAACATCGAACCCCTTTGACCTGTTGTCTTCAGATGAAACCGACTCTGACGAACCACTAGAGGAAACTTCTTTTGCCTGTCTTGGGAAGACTAGAAAGAGGAAAAACCTTCCCTCTCCTAAGCTTCCCAGGAAAGGACCTAAGGTTTCTCAAGATGGAATGAATAATACGAACAAATCTAAAAGTGCTGCGGAAAAGCCGAAGCAAACTCCTCTTGGGCTTGCAAATTTAAAGTCCCAGAAGGAGTTCCCAGCACTTCCTGGAACATCTAAAACCCCAGTTGTTCCTTTTGCAACCCAACTCTGGATTGGTGAATTTTTCTAACATCGTGGACTGGATTTTTGAAAACTTCAATATACCTGATCCAATTAAAAATTTCCTCACCGTACTTCTCCCAACAGTTAGATCATTTTTGAAGCAGTTGACTGCCCAATGGCCCCTCCTTGCAGCGATTGTATCCTTCGATGCCTAATTCATCTGCGTATATGAAGGATCCTATCTCTGTCTTACAGTGGAATTGTAGAAGTATTTTACCAAAAATTGATTCCCTTAAAGTTTTGATAAATAAAAACAAATGCGATGCATTTTCCCTTTGTAAAACTTGGCTTACTTCAAATATTGATCTTAACTTCCATGATTTTAATATTATTCGTCTTGATCGAGACACCCCATATGGAGGAGTACTTCTAGGGATTAAAAAGTGCTATTCTTTCTATCGTATTAACCTCCCCTCGATTCCAGGCATCGAAGTTGTCGCATGTCAAATGACAATACAAGGTAAAGAGCTTCGTATTGCCTCAATATATATTCCTCCCAGAGCACAGGTTGGGCAACGGCTACTCTTTGATTTAATAGAACTTCTTCCCTCGCCACGTTTGATTTTGGGAGACTTCAACTCTCATGGTGTTGCTTGGGGTTCCCCTTACAATGATAACCGCTCCTCTTTGATCTATAACCTTTGCGATGACTTCGGCATGACTATTTTGAACAACCTTGAAATGACACGTATCCCGAAACCTCCAGCGCGCCCAAGCGCTTTGGATCTATCCTTATGTTCGACGTCGCTACGGTTGGATTGCACATGGAAGGTAATCCTCGATCCTCACGGTAGCGACCATTTGCCTATTCTTATTTCAATTACTAACGGTTCAACTCGCATGCGACCAATTGATATTCCATATGACCTCACACGGAATGTCGATTGGAAGTTATACGTGGAAATGATTTCAAAAACGGTCGATTCGATTCAACATCATCCACCGCTTGAAGAATACAACCTCCCCGCGGGCTTGATTCTCGACGCCGCGTTGCAAGCCCAAGATGCCTACACGCAAAGATCCGACGCGTATCTGACCTTCCGGGATACAGACGATGCCGGCGACTTTAAACGTTACTCGGAGCTTGATACCAAGTTTAAAAGCTTGACTAAGGCAAAGAAACGCGGATATTGGCGTCGGTTCGTAAACGAGACGTCGAGGGAGACATCAATGAGCACTCTTTGGAATACAGCCCGAAAAATGCGGAATCGCGTAACGGTCAACGAAAGCGAGGAGTCTTCAAGTAGGTGGATATTTGATTTTGCCAGGAAAGTATGTCCGGACTCTGTTCCTCGCAAAACCTTGTTCGCGATACGTCTCCGGGCCACGACGCGATAGAATCACCTTTTACGATGGCAGAATTTTCAGTTGCCCTCCTGTCCTGTAACAATAACGCGCCTGGGTTAGATAGAACCAAATTCAACTTGTTGAAGAATCTACCCGGCAATGCCAAGAGGCGCTTGTTGAACTTGTACAATAAGTTCCTGGTGCAAAACATTGTACCGCAGGATTGGAGGCAAGTGAAGGTGATCGCCATCCAAAAACCAGGGAAACCAGCTTCTGATTACAACTCTTATAGGCCGATTGCAATGCTATCCTGTATCCGGAAATTGATGAAAAAAATGATACTCCGTCGCTTAGACCATTGGGTCGAATCAAATGGTCTACTATCAGATACTCAGTTTGGCTTCCGCCGTGCCAAAGGGACGACTGATTGTCTTGCGTTGCTTCAACAGATATTCAGCTGGCGTATGCTCGCAAAGAACAAATGGCGTCTGCGTTCTTGGACATTAAGGGGGCTTTTGATTCCGTTTCTATTGACATTCTTTCGGGTAAACTTCACCGACAAGGATTTTCTCCAATTTTAAACAATTTTTTGCACAATTTGTTGTCCGAAAAGCACATGCATTTCACGCATGGTGATTTGGCAACTTTTCGAATTAGCTACATGGGTCTTCCCCAGGGCTCATGTTTAAGCCCCCTTCTTTACAATTTTTATGTAAATGACATCGACGAATGTCTGGCAAATTCATGCACGATAAGACAACTTGCCGACGACAGCGTGGTCTCTGTTACAGGAGCCAAAGCTGCCGATTTGCAAGGACCATTGCAAGATACCTTGGACAATTTGTCTGCTTGGGCTCTACAGCTAGGTATCGAATTCTCTCCGGAGAAGACTGAGATAGTAGTTTTTTCTAGAAAGCATGAACCTGCTCAGCTCCAAGCACAATTAATGGGTAAAACGATCTCTCAGGTTTTGGTGCATAAGTATCTTGGTGTCTGGTTCGACTCTAAGGGCACCTGGGGTTGCCATGTTAGGTATCTGATGAAAAAAAGTCAGCAAAGAGTAAATTTTCTTCGTACAATAACCGGATCATGGTGGGGAGCCCACCCAGGAGACCTTATAGGGCTTTACCAAACAACGATATTGTCTGTAATTGAGTACGGGTGTTTCTGCTTCCGCTCCGCAGCAAACACACATTTGATCAAACTGGAGCGAATACAATATCGTTGTTTGCGTATCGCCTTAGGTTGCATGCAATCGACCCATACGATGAGTTTGGAGGTCTTAGCCGGAGTTCTACCGTTGAAAAACCGCTTCTGGAGCCTGTCTTCTCGTATTCTTATCAAATGTGAGGTCTTGAACCGTCCTGTGATTGAAAATTTTGAAAGGTTAATTGAACTCAATTTTAAAACCCGTTTTATGACATTGTATTTCAATCACATGTCCCAAAATATTAACCCTTCTTTGAATATTCCAAATCGTGTCAACTTATCAAATACTTCTGATTCTACTGTGTTTTTCGATACATCCATGATAGAAGAAACTCGTGGAATCCCGGATCATTTACGCGTGCAGCAGATCCCCAAAATTTTTTCCAATAAATATCGAAACATCAACTGCGACAATATGTTCTACACTGACGGATCACTTCTCGATAGGTCCACTGGCTTCGGTGTCTTCAATAACAATTTAACCGTCTCCCATAAGCTCGATAATCCTGCTTCTGTTTACGTCGCAGAATTAGCTGCTATTCAGTACACCCTAGGGATTATCGAAAAAATGCCCACGGACTATTATTTCATCTTTACGGACAGTCTCAGTTCTATTGAGGCTCTTCGATCGATGAAAGATGTTAAGCACTCTCCGTATTTCCTGGGGAAAATACGGGAACATCTGAGTGCTTTATCCGAAAAATCGTTTCAGATTACCTTAGCGTGGGTCCCTTCTCACTGCTCGATACCGGGCAATGAGAAAGCGGACTCTTTGGCTAAGGTGGGCGCATCAAACGGTGAAATTTATGAAAGACCAATTGCTTTTAATGAATTTTTTGCATTTGTACGTCAGAATACGATCATCAGTTGGCAAAATTCTTGGACCAGAGGGGAACTGGGAAGGTGGTTACATTCCATTATACCCAAGGTATCGACGAATCCGTGGTTCAAGGGGTTGGATGTAGGTCGAGATTTCATTTGCGTGATGTCTCGGCTTATGTCCAATCACTATAGATTTGATGCGCATCTCCGTCGTATTGGGCTCGGGGAAAGTGGTATCTGTGCCTGTGGTGAAGGTTATCACGACATAGAGCACGTTGTTTGGTCATGCCCTGTACACCGTGACGCCAGGTCTAAATTAATAACTTCACTCCGGGCCGAGGGTAGAGAACCAGCTGTCCCTGTTCGTGATGTCTTGGCGAGTCGCGACCTACCCTACATGTCCCTTATATACATTTTCCTGAAATCCATCCATGCCCAAGTCTAGTCCCATTCCTTTCCACCCACATTCAACAAAACGGCAAGAACACGTCGTAGACCTCGATTTTGGAACCAGCAATTGAACCCCACACGAACTCGCCAGGAAAACCCGAGGCCTTTCTTTATATCTTGGCTCAGCGGCACACACCATATGGCAACTTGAACACCAGCGAACAACAGCAACGAACCAAAACCAGCAACTAGACCCCGCACAATACCCTCAGAACCCGAGGATTACAAGCCCCTGTCCCAGCTCATGACATCGTGGCTTAGCAGAACAAATCCATACATGCTGCATATTCATTCGATGATCATCAGACGATCATTCAACTACAAAACATTGATTGAATAATACATGCTAGTTTTAAGATAGACTTAATTTCAGCTCGTAGTCGGCAGCGAGGATAAAAAATTTGCTAATAGATTTTAAGTCATCCGATATAATTGGCGCCGTTAAACATTGAATTGTTTTTGTGCCGTGTCAAATAAATGATTGGTGAAGAAGAAAAAAAAAAGCGCGTGCGCAAACACGTTGCTATAACAACCCGATCAGAAAGACAAAACAAAAAAGTAACAGAGGCTGTTAGTTTGTTATGTGAAAAACCTTTCAGATTGTGTTCTAATTTTGATCCCGTTAGGTGTTAAAATAAAATAAAAAACGAAACAAAAAATATTCTACTAATATCAAACCCATATCAAACTTTGTTACTAACGTATCAGTTTTCTAACAAAATTAGATAGCACATAGAACAGTATAATAACAACCATTGTTATAAACAACAGGTTTTGATGGAGACGCGAAAATTGTTAGATTTGTGTCAGAACAACCTTATTCCAGGATTTGTTATTATAAATCATTCAGATTCAATTTTGTTATCGAAGGCAAATGGGAAAATACAAAATCGTATCAAAATATGCTATTTGTATCTCCCGTTGATTGAATTTTGTAATTTTTTAGTTATGCTCTTCTGATCGGGAACATTTACTCAGCGCATGCGCACTGCAACTAGATCGACAACCGTTTTTGTCAGTGGCACTTTTATTTAATTATAAATTGATTATGAAAAAAAAAAAACAATGTACAACCTTTAAGAATAATTTTTTTTTTGTAAGATTTGGACCACTGCGACCATTATTTTGATCTTTTGTGGTATACCTCCCCGATCAGAAAGAAAAAACAAAAATGTAACAGAGGCTGTTAGTTTGTTATGTGAAAAACCTTTCAGGTTTTTTTGAATGTTGATCCCGTTAAGCAGGTATTAGACGAAGAAAATATTTGCTATTTTTCAATACAGATTTCATTTTGTGCAAATAAAAATCGTACCAAAAATAGCAAATATTTGCTTCGTCTAATACCTGCTTTAGGTGTTAAAATAACAGAAATCATAACAAAAAATATTCTACTAATATCAAACCCATATCCAACTTTGTTACTAGCGTATCAGCTTTCTATCAAAATTAGATAGCACATAGAACAGTATAATAACAACCATTGTTATAAACAACAGGTTTTGATAGAGACGAAAAAATTGTTAAATTTGTTTCAGTACAACTCCATTTCATGATTTGCTATTATAACTCATTCAGATTCAATTTTGTTATCAAAAGCTCATGGGAAAAAACAAAATCGTATCAAAATATGTTATTTGTATTTTCCGTTGATGGAATTTTGCAAATTTTTAGTTATGCTCTTCTGATCGGGTCTACTCTTCTGCAAATATATGCTACAAAAATCGATCACGAATTTTTTATGTTTTATGTTTTGTATTTCATTTGTTTTTTTTTTTTGTTTTTCATGTGGATTGAGAATGAAATTTTAAACAATTTTTTGTTACCTTTTGCTGATGAATTTCATTTAAAATGTCAAAATGTGTGTGCTAAAGAATTTGTCAGTTCCCGGTTCCCGGGAATTCCCGGGAAATTCGATTTTTCACTCCCGTTTCCCGGGAAATCGATTCCTGGGAATATTGCAAACCCTAACACACACCACAGGCTCAGCATGATTTGATATTGGCCGCGCGTCATGCGTTGAACTGTTTGAAGGTCGATTTTGAAAAGTGACCAGAATGACAAGGTAAACTCAATGCTCACCTAATATTTTGAATGTTTCTTAAAGCATTTTTTCTCAGTTTTCCAATGGTGATGTCAAATTTATTATCAGTGATTGCTAACTTGCTCAAAAACACGTTTTTCTGATGAAATCCAAGATGGCGGCCATGTTTTTCTACTTCTAATGAAAGCTCTATCATTCCTCTTGAAAACGATGCGTTGGTTGCAGGGGGTTCAATGACAAATTCAAGAGAAATAAATCAATAAAAAGGTCAAAAATTTCTCAAAAATCAATTTTCGTAGAAACCGTTTAACCGATTTGTGCCCGAGGGGTCCATCAATATGAACTAACCAAAGTGGTTTTCTCATTTTTCACTACTTTCAATCATTTAGACACTAATATACCCTTTTTGAAAGACCTCATGTCACCAGTGGGACGGTTTCAGCGAGAATTGCTCATGACTACTGTCATCGTGAATTCTTTTCTAACATGTTTTGTGTGTTACTTGGGTAATTTTTTTCTTTTCTATTGGTATCTGCATTGGAAATCTACTTGACAGTTAATACTTTCGTTAATTCCAGTTTTCGCCTAAAAATAGAGCAGTGAATTTCGAGAGTGAATGCAATGTCCGCATACGTACCTGTCAAATTTTACTGATTGTTTACAAATCATTTATTGTCTTTGTTTTAATCAGCCGTATGTTTGTTTAAGTTCCATTTTAGTTTATACAACAAGCGTCCGAGCTTCGCCTCTATCGAGAACCCCTCTTCTACTAGAGCAAATTTTATAAATCCATGGCTACAACATTCGTTTACATACTTACTTCTAACGCCGGGTTGAGTTCGTTCTGAGAGCAACGTATGAAGCTGTGGAACTGGTCCAGCGCAACGTCCTGCTTGTTTATATTTATACTGAGAATCATTATATTTCCACAGTTGGAACCCAATTCTTGCAGAGCCTGTAAATCGCCACCTTCTACTTTCACTTTTCGACTAGCCTCTACTTTGGCCTCCCAACCACCCACATTGAATAACAGCACGTATCTCAACCAGAGTGTTAGAGAATTTTGCAGCGAAAGGGTGACACGCATAATTTACTCTCGACGGCCTGACGTCCGTTTTAATGGTGTGTGAGGAGAAAGCAAAGCAGAATTTTCCAACAGGAGACGGAATGGATTGTGTATATTTTACAGCATGCGTATATATTATTATGTACGCCAGGCGGCCTAGCTAGAGAGAAAAGGGTTTTCTAAAGCTTAAAATCAAAGGACTATTTTCCTTGGCCAGTGAGAAGGAGACCGACACTCTGCGGGTATTGTATATACACGTAAACTCTTGTCTCCTAGAAGCTGTACCTCATACCATCTTTTCTCTCGTTACAACAGCATCCATGCTGGTCAACAGAACCAGGAGAGGACGATTTAGCTACGTGCGGTGTAGGAAGTTTCAAAACCAAGTCCACGTGTTGTATACGCAAGTAACCTCAATGTCCGTTATCGTGTATATAGCACACAAACCGAAGTGTACAGACATTCCTGTCTTTAGTGAGATATAGCGGCGTTTTTGCCTGCTACTTGAACAGACCAGTCGATTTTTACACCCACAATGGAAGTTTGTGTCGTGTCAGTCGGTAAGAATTGTAAATAAATATTTTAAAATTTTGATGGGTCTCATTTCACTTATGGCAACTAGTAACAACCTGTAAAAAATGGGCAGAATGTAGGAAGGTCTTCGGCTGTGTTAAAAATGTGAACGAAGTTTGAATTTCTACTAAAAAAAGGAAAATCAGTTTTCCTTAATTAACACGCGATATTTCAAATTGCAAAAAACCAAACTGTTCCTTTTCGATTTCATGATAAAATTTCAATTATTTCAGAAATAATTGCGAACGGATGGAATGGGATGAAATTGATCATATTTCTGCTTTAGGAAAATCAACAATAACGGAGTTATTTGAAAAAACTGTACAAATTTTTAAATAATTCGGTTCATCTTGATTTTTCCTTCCGAAACAATATTTTTCAAAATGAGTAGAAAACAAACCCGGGAACTCTCTATCTAGGTTAAAATTTATTCAATATGGCTCAGGAGTCAAAATTAACTAGCTCTCATTTCATTTTGAAACTTGTTCGAATAAATTTGATTGTGTTTCTACACATGTGTTATATGTGTTATAAATATTTTATAGTAAGTTTATTTAAGACGAAATAACCTCTGTTTTGACCATGCAATAGCACGACAATACAGTGTTTGATGTGATGCAAGAAATGCGTGGGGTTGCTCTTGAACGCGCTGCAGGCTTGAAAACAGTGAGTATGAGAAGTTAGGGGCTGTTTGCCAGTGGGTGGTTGATGGGTGAACGTCCAGTTTAACATTTGTTCTTCTCTCGCTGGAAAGGGAGAGTGTGAAGTTGGTTCGTTGTAAAATATCTCTTGGAAGGAGGAGATGTGGGTGGATGTGGGTGAGAGCTGTGAAGCGACGGAAGGGAACGACAGAAGCAATTTTTGTGGACCAAGACAAAACTAGAAGGACATAAAATAAGCAAGTAAAATGCAAACGAACGGATGAGCATGAACAAGTATGCGTATATGATGAGTGGGAAGGAATTTCCCGTCGGCATACACCGTACAGCATCGAGCTGAAGGAAATTTATAATGTTCTACTATACGTTTTGTACATGCCCGAAGATGTTTCCTCTACTTCCAATCGTTATAGTTCATGTCCCTAGTCATGTGAGGATACTTCATGGAATTTCAGCGAGTTCTTAACTTTATAGTGGTATGCGTATGCATAATATACAGTATAACGTAGTATCGGATAATAGCCTATATTTGTCGTTTCGTAACGTTTGAATTGTCACTCTGTAGCATGAGAACATTGTATTTGTGAAACATTCGAATAATTTACGTTTGAATTAGATAGTAATTTACCTGTAATTAAAAATGCAGGCGCAAATTAGGCGTCGAAAAATGTGCCCTGTTTCTGACAGGCTTGACAGGCTCGCATAGTTTCTAATTAAGACTAACGCAATTTTGTATCCAACAAGTTCGTTTTTCATTTTTGCAAGCGAAAACCTATGTTGAAAAGCACCGTTTTCTGTATGCGTCAATTTTAATTACCAGTCTGTAAATGATTAACGATTTTTCATGAAGGTATTAGAACAAGAGTTAATTAACTTTGACTTTTAGATTCAGCTTTGCACATGCTTTCTGAAGCAACAAGCATACACAACGGAGAAAGTAAGTAAAAAGCATATTTATACTATTTGAATTTGTTTTATTTTCATATCTTATCCACGATGTGCCTGTTGGTCACAAGCGTGCTAACATTATGTGATTAAAAACATTGTAATAACAATCATTACTTTCGAAGTCTTGTATGATAATACTTATCGTTACATTATAATTACTGTTTTGTTTTATTACATGAAATTACTTTGATTACTTGATATTTTCAATTCTACCATTAAAAATTTGACAATAATGGGGTAAGTTTTGAGCTGGGAAACTCCCTCATCCCAAAAAATTGTAAGTCTTAGAAAGTCGATTTTTAAATTACCTTAAAAGTACCTTTTTTAAAAATCTAATTTTTTTACATATTGAAAATGACAATATGTACTACGAAATTTAGTGATGGTAAAATGAGAAACAAAAAAGTTATAGACGTTTGAGTATTTTGACATTCTCACTCTGAACTTTTTTTTGAGTGGTTTTTTTTCTAGCTACACATAACAATGTTGAAAATTTATTGCTAAGAGGATGATACCAATCTAACGCGCTGTTTTTGTACCATAATTGAACATTTTCATACTGGCCTTGCTGAAATTGGTTTTGGGTAATTCACCGGCGAACCCTGTTATTAGAAGGTTGAAAAAATAAGACGAACACACAAAGTAATCAATTTATACAGTACGTGTTTGCATCAAGTACATTCAGGTTTAGAGAACCGGAAGCTGAGAGATTGCGCAGAGACAGGTTCCGCTATTAGTCTTGCACCTGAGACAGACCACGCTACTTCGAAAATTATTGCAATGCAAAATTAGAATTAATTTTTAAAAAAGGTGCTTTTTGAGATACTTAATATTTTGTGACAATTTGGAAAATTTTGCACAGAAATTTTTTTTACAGTGTGTGATACTGGAGTCACTTCACGGTGAAATCAGTCTAATTACGGCACTCACGTAAGTGAGAAAAACGTCGCAAAGTCACATCTTCCGTGAAATCTAGGTTATTATAAGTGTCATATGAGTGAGTGAAGTGAAAACGGAAAATGCGACGTTTCGCGTGGAATTACACTAAAGTCGCTTTTTACGCGGGGGATACGTGCCGCGTAAAAAAAAACGCGTAAAAAAAACCGCGTGAATTCCGGAATCCGCGTAAAAAAAACCGCGTAAACTCCGGAATCCGCGTAAAAAAACGCGTTAATTCCGGAATCCGCGTAAAAAAAAACGGGAAAAAACCGCGTAAAAAGCGACCTTAGTGTATTTCACGAACATCTTGAACGGTGAAATTATTTCACGAAGGTAGGGAAGTTTAAAATTCGATTGACTTGTGATCTAGTGATAATCTATATGGGATTTATTTTCCAGTATTCAGGCGAATCTTTTTTTTTTGAAAAAAATCAACTCTCTGAGACTCACTTAACGTTAAGGTAAGGGAAAAATTGACTTTCGATTTTCGTTTGGCGGTAGGGCTCAAAAGTTTCCTCTTGTCGAAAAATGTCCTCATACAATATTTTAGCTCAATCGACTTTCCAGGACTTAGAAATTTTTGCACTGGGAAACTCCCTCATTCCGCTTGTCCTATTCTTATTTTCACTTCTGTGTAAATCTCACTTCACGGAGTAATTTTTATCACCTCACTTTAGGGGAATAGGTCTCAAAAAGTGAAGTGCGCTTGAAAGTGAAATATATTCACCGCGAAGTGACTCCCGTAATAAGTACCAGTGCACACTGAGCCAGAAATGGAATATAGCGGAACGAAATTAAAAGCGCTCTCAGGGTTTGACCAATCGGTTTTCGATCTTCTACAAAGTTTCTTGGTATAGTTAGGGCTTCATTTTGGATGTTTGAATTACTTCGGAATTTAGCCGATGCGTTGCGATGCCAACTTCTTTCTCTTACACGCTAGAGCTTTGCGGTATTCGACAAAGTTGTAGATCTCTAAATTCCATGAAACTTTACAGAATATACAAAATTTCTAACTCTTCAAGTTTCAGAGATCTACGCGTTTTATAAATTTTCCCTGAATTTCATTTGGCTTTGGCTACGAAACAAACAAAGTAACATTTGATCCAATAGCAACAGATCTACTCTCAATAAGCCTAGCTTTACTAACGAAAACTCTTCGCATACTTAAACCGAAAACGTATGCTGATTCAGAAAATTGCATATTCTTCGGTGATTTTAATGTTTCGAATCACAAAACTATTACAAAAAACGTGAAACTCAAACAAATTCTTCAAAAACTCGTAAATTTTTAAGAACAATTAAGAGACAGAAATTTTGATTCTTCTATGAAGTTACATAAAATTTTCTAATCTAAAACTTTGTCGAAAACTGCAGAGCTCTAGCGTGTAAGAATAAAAAGTTGGTGTCGAAGCGCCATCTCTGCGGCCAAATCGCGAACTAAACTGAGCGTCAAGTTGAAGTTCTTATTACACTGAGAAACTTTGCTGAAGACTGCACATAGGTTGGATTTAAAGTACTGGACCGTGTATTCCATGCAATAAATACATAGCAATTGTATTTTTACATGAAACCTATGGTTATATTCAAACTGATATATCACAAAAACACAAAAAACACCTCTTTCAAAATTTCAGAAAATGACGATTTTTTGATGGGCAATTTTAAGAAAAAATCATGGTTTGCTAATACTTGCTATCCGCTGAGATATCCCCGATCAGAAGAACATAACTAAAAAATTACAAAATTATATCAACGGGAGATACAAATAACTTATTTTGACACGATTGTGCATTTTCCCATGTGCTTTCGATAACAAAATTGAATCAGAATGAGTTATAATAACAAATCCAGAAGTGAAGTTGTTCTGAAACAAATCTAACAACTTTTTCGTCTCTATCAAAACCTGTTGTTTATAACGATGGTTGTTATTACACTGTTCTATGTGCTATCTAAATTTGTTAGAAAGCTGATACGTTAGTAACAAAGTTTGATATGGGTTTGAAATAAGTAGAATATTTTTTGTTATGATTTCTGTTATTTTAACACCTAACGGGATCAAAATTAAAACACAACCTGAAAGGTTTTTCACATAACAAACTAACAGCCTCTGTTACATTTTTGTTTTGTCTTTCTGATCGGGTCTACTTCACAAAATTATGTATTTTTTTCAAATTTTGTGTAATATTTTTACTTAAGTACTTCAAAAACTTCTGTACTCGGAAGAAAACGACGTATTTATTCAATTTCTATCAAGAAAAAATTTGTAAGAAATTAATTCGAGTGAACTCATAAAATTATCACAATAAAACGTGGAATTCAGAGAAAATTTATAAAAATTCGTAGATCTCTGAAACTTGAAGAGTTAGAAATTTTGTATATTCTGTAAAGTTTCGTGGAATTTAGAGATCTACAACTTTGTCGAATACCGCAAAGCTCTAGCGTGTAAGGGAAAGAAGTTGGTATCGCAACGCCACCTTTGCGGCCAAATTCCGAACTAATTCGAACATTCAAACTGAAGCTTTAACTATTCCAAGAAACTTTGTAGAAGATCAGAAACCGATTGGTCAAACCCCGAGAGCGCTATTAATTTCGTTCCGCTAGATTCCACTTCTGGCCCAGTGTGCAGTGCAGAGTTAATAAACAAAATCCGCGTATAAAAACGCGTAACTTGAAAATCCTTTGATTTAAAAATCCGCGTGAAAAAAACCGTTAATTTGAAAATCCGTGTAGAAAAATACCTAGTAAAAAATCTGAGTGTATCTCTGACGATCCACTTTCATCAAACCACTTTGAATTATTACGCATTAGTAGATACTTTAAAAATTCAACACACGTAAACTGTTTCAACTTAAACTTAACAGTGTGTCTTGAACTGTCCTACAGATCAGACGTTTTTTCGGTTGCTTGTGGACTGGTCTTTGACTGCCTATAGCTTCAAAGTTTGTGTGTCTTTTAAAGACTACCTGAAAGTTATTTCCCATCAGTCTTTCTCAAGACTACCTACTTTTGAATTTAACATTTGTTTTAACTTTTTTCGTATCACCTGAAATGGCTGGACGGAAAAAGAAACCTCGCATCGCTGCGGGGAGGAAAAGAGAGGCATCTCTTTCTGACACTTCGAGTGTCTGTAGTGACAATCCTTTTGATATTTTGCCTGAGCAAGAAGCTGGTGAAATGGAAGTTAATAATAATGAAACTATACAAAATATACAATCTTTAAAAAAGGAGAAAGTTCCACCTATTGTGGTAACTATTTCTTCTGAATTTAATATATTCAAAAAGGAACTTTCAACGTTTGTTTCTGACGTTAAAGTTACCTATCAAATTGGCCGTAGAGGTGAATGCCGCTTATTAGCCGACTCAGTAAAGGGTCGTGATCGTCTTGTTCAGTATTTAACTGACAAGATGTACAATTTTTTTACATATGACACCAAGAACGCCAAGCCGTTCAAGGTTGTCTTGAAAGGTCTCACCAACGATCAAACCGTTGATGAGATCAAACTTACTTTAACAGAATTACTTGGCATAGCCCCTACCCAAGTAATTCTAATGAAACAAAAATCACGGGGCGAAAACAGTCAGAGAACTGGAATTTCCCTTGTTAATTATTTAATTCATTTTAACCGCAATGAGGTTAACAACTTAAAATTTTTTGAAAAAGCACATGCTTTGTATAATGTGCGTGTAAAGTGGGAAATTTATAGGAAGTATGGCGGAGGTGAAAAGCATATCACCCAATGCCGTACTTGCCAACGTTATGGCCATGGTTCCAAATTCTGTAACATGAACCAAAAATGTCTTAATTGTGGAAACTCTTCTCACAAAAAGGACACATGTCCTGTGAAAGAGAGTAAAAATTTTCACTGTGCGAATTGTAACGGCAACCATATGTCAAATTTTTATCAATGCCCAGTCCGTTTAGCAATTGTTAAGGCAAGGCAAGGTAAACAAAATTCAATTTCTCAATTAAAACCAACTTCAAAACAAAATTCTCCAAGCGTACCAGTGACGCATAGTTTACCTACTCCTTTGCATACCCGTTTAACTTATGCACAGGTTACAGGTAGTTCGAACATTATACCGCCTAGTGTTGGTAGTTCGAAAATGACCGTTAATATGGGTAAGCAAAACACGCTAGAAAATAATTGTACACCTATTACTCCAGCTAATATTGCTGCCGAAAATATTTTTTCTAATGTCAACTGCCTGGGGCCTATTACGGCAGGTAAACTTTCTTTTTTGCAACAGGCAATGTTCGATCTTATGAACGCCATGTTGCAGGCAAAATCAATGTTTGAAGCCATTCAAATAGGCACAAATTTTACTATTAAAATTGTTTCTAATTTAAAATTTAGCAATGATTTTAAATAAAACAATTAAAATATTAAACTGGAATGCTCGCTCATTGAAGGCCAATGAGAATGAGCTTTTTAATTTTTTAACAGTAAATAATGTGCATATTGCAATTATTACTGAAACATTTTTGAAACCTAACATAAAATTAAAATATGATCCCAATTACATGGTTCATAGATATGATAGGATTCAGGGTTCCGGCGGTGGAGTTGCAATTGTTATTCATCGCCGAATCAAACATCGTGCTCTTCCCCATCTTAAGACGAAAGTTATTGAAACTTTGGGAATTGAAGTTCAAACTGAACTTGGGATTTTATTTATTGCCGCAGCATATTTACCACTTCAATGCACACGCGAGCTCAAAAATTATTTTAAAGGTGATTTACAAAAACTCACCAGAAATCGTTCGAAATTTTTCATAATCGGCGATTTTAACGCTAAACATCGTTCATGGAATAATTCTCAAAGTAATTCCAATGGCAAAATTTTATTCAATGATTGTTCTTCAGGATACTATTCTATTTTGTCTCCGAATAGTCCTACATGCTTTTCTTCTGTAAGAAACCCTTCAACAATTGATTTGGTGCTAACAGATCAAAGTCATGTATGTAGTGATTTGATCACACATGCTGACTTTGATTCTGACCATCTTCCAATAACTTTTTCTTTATCACATGAATCAGTTATAAACCCTATGAGCTCTGTTTTTAATTATAACAAGGCTAATTGGGAAAGATACAAAACTCATATTGAGAGAAATTTCAATAATGAGCTTGATTTGCTAAACGAAGTGAATATTGATTCCGCTTTGGAAGCATTAAAATGTGCAATTGTTGATGCCAGGAATTATTCTGTTCCAAAGGCTCAAGTGAAATTTGATTCATCAATAATTGACGAAAATCTTCAACTTCTAATTCGTTTGAAAAATGTCCGCAGACGTCAATATCAACGTTCTCGTGACCCTGTTTTCAAAACTATTTATAAAGATTTACAGAAAGAGATTAAACATAGATTTACTCTTCTGAGAAATCAAAATTTTGAGACTAAAGTTGAAAAATTGAAACCATATTCAAAACCATTTTGGAAGCTGTCGAAGATTCTTAAGAAACCTTCAAAGCCTATTCCAGTTTTAAAAGATGGTGAACGTTTTCTTGTATCCAATGAACAAAAGGCTCAAAGACTTGCTCAGCAGTTTGAAAGTGTTCATAACTCAAATTTGAATTTTGTGAGTCCAATTGAAAATGAAGTCACACGTCAATTTGATTTAATTTCTTCCCAGAATTTTTTACCTGCAGAAATAATTGAAACTAACTTGAATGAGATTAAATCAATTATTAAAAATTTCAAAAATATAAAAGCACCTGGTGACGATGGAATCTTTAATATACTAATCAAACATCTCCCTGAGAGCACAATGGAATTTTTAGTGAAAATTTTCAATTGCTGCTTCAAAATTGCATATTTTCCCAAATTATGGAAAAATGCAAAAATTACTCCCATTTTAAAACCGGATAAGAACCCAACTGAAGTTTCAAGTTATCGACCAATCAGTTTGCTTTCTTCAATAAGTAAACTGTTTGAGAGAATTATTCTTAACAGAATGATGTCACACATCAACGAAAATTCAATTTTTGCAAATGAACAGTTTGGATTTCGCCATGGGCATTCCACAACTCATCAATTGCTCAGAGTTACTAATATGATACGAGCTAACAAATCTGAAGGTTATTCCACTGGAGCTGCTCTTTTAGACATAGAAAAAGCATTCGACAGTGTTTGGCATAAAGGTTTGATTGCGAAATTGCAAACTTTTAATTTTCCAATTTTCCTAATCAAAATTTTAAAAAATTATCTTACTGATCGAACTCTGCAGGTTGTCTATCAGAATTCAAAATCTGATAGATTTCCTGTCAGAGCAGGTGTACCTCAAGGTTCAGTCTTGGGTCCAGTCCTGTACAACATATTCACTTCAGATCTTCCTGATTTGCCTCCAGGATGCACAAAGTCATTGTTCTGCGATGACACAAGCATTTCCGTAAAAGGAAAAAGTCTTCGTGTCATATGCAGTCGATTGCAGAAAATTTAGATATTTTTTCTTCCTACTTGCAAAAGTGGAAAATCTCTCCCAATGCTTCTAAAACTCAAATGATAATTTTTCCGCATAAGCCTAGGGCTTCTTTCCTCAAGCCAAACAATAATCACGTTGTCAAGATGAATGGGGTTATTTTAAGTTGGTCCGACAAGGTTAAGTACTTGGGACTAATTTATGATAAAAAACTTATTTTCAAAGAGCACATTGAGAGTATACAAGCCAAGTGCATCAAATATACGAGATGTTTATATCCTCTCATTAACAGGAATTCTAAACTTTGTTTAAAGAACAAACTTTTGATTTACAAACAAATTTTTAGACCAGCAATGCTTTATGCTGTACCGATCTGGTCAAGTTGCTGTTCAACAAGGAAGAAAACGCTCCAAAGGATTCAAAATAAAATTCTAAAAATGATTTTGAAGCGTCCTCCTTGGTTTGGTACACTCGAATTACATAGACTTACTGGTGTTGAACCATTAGAAGCTATGTCAAATAAAATTATTAACAATTTTCGACAAAAACCGTTGCAATCCTCAATTGCTACGATAAGCTCTCTTTATAGCCAATAAGTTAGCAATTAAGTTAGTTGTAAGTTTACTTCCCCTTTTCTGACAAGTAGGTTTAAATCCCTACGAATGATAAGTCCTAATTGCGAAAGCAAACAAATCCTAACAAATAAAATTACAAATTTCTAACAGTGTTGAGAAGTCACCATTTGTGATTGGACACACATACTCATTATTTACTATTATTTATCATAAATACTAAAGCTACTAACAAATCCCCCCTTATAAAAAAAAAACTTAAACTTACCAAATCCCAGATGCTTAATGGTAACGGTCAACGCCTGAGAGATTCGTCTTATTACTCTAGTGAGATTCAACCAATGAAAAATTTCGATCGCAGTGAGCGTTGTGACCTTCAATCGAAAACACTTAAGGCCCGAATACACACACGGCGTAATTATGCCTTCTCCATACAAATAAAAAGGCGTAATCGCGCCTTCCGTTAGGACGTCTTTCAACCAGAACCTTCTAGCTGTGCCTTCTAGTGGAGAAGGTAGTCGTTCGCCGCCTTCGGCTGCGTACTTGACTGCCTTCCGTGTAGACGCATCGTGCCTTCCACACGGTCTTGTGTCGCCTTCTTTTGGCGAAGGTGCTGGCAACGCCGTGTTGTATCATTTTTCGCCTGCTGGTGATTCTAGAAGTGCGTTGCCTCATTTTTTCTTTTAGCAAACATAAACAAACATGAATTGGGTGGCATGACGACAGGAAGGTTAGCACTCGGCGGGGTTCAAGACGGCGTGATTGCACCTTCCGTGTAGACGAGTGGAAGGTGGTAGATGATAGAAGGCACATTAAAAGGTTTCAAGAAGGTATTGACAATTTTCGCCAGGAATGCGTTATCACGCCGTGTGTGTATTCGGGCCTTTATTGAGCAATTTTGAAAAATTCTGCTCATTGCCACACAACAAAGGTAAATATCTCAAGAAAATCAGGACAAATGCTAAAATATAAAAAATAAATCAGGACGCCCAAATAGGACTTCAAAATCAGGACATGTCCTGCTAAATCAGGACGGATGGTATCCCTACTTGTTACAAACCCATGCAAACTCAAGTTTTGCGCCTTGTTATGTTTATAAACTGTGACTATTCATTACATCTCTCATTGTTTAGAATACACACCACTCTATTAGGTTTTACAGAATTTTTTACAGTTGCACTTCAACACGTCTGACAGAATGTTTTTTTTTCGTTTGTTCAAATAGTAAGGTCAGATGAGAACTATAAAAATGCTTTTCGTGGCAAATTCCAATACGAAAAACCTAAATTAGCCTTTCTCATTCAAACATTATAAAAATAGATTTACATGAATACTTAAATCCAATAAAGGTATATTCACTCTTTGGGTTCTAAAACACTGATGTTGTAATTAAAGTATAAAATATAAAATTTGACGTAATGTTATTGCTTAAGAAATAGCGAAATAAAAGAAATGACTCTTAATTTCAAACAATTTAATCATGAGCGATACCAGGAACGTTCAAATAGTACGATACCACATTTAAATCATGTTGAGGCTATATATTTTGATCAAAGCAGGTATAGTGATGAATAGTCTTTGAATTTCTTTTCTTTCCAAAACTTTTGAACATCATATCAAATTGTTATAAAGTTTGTTATTTGTAAGTTTGAGAGATGACTCGTTTGTATGACTAGTTATGTTCAAATAAGTCGTTTAACACTCGAGATAATAGACTTTCGTTGTTTTACAAATTAAAACATAAGGGTTGCTTAAGTTTGATTACAATCAAATGAAAAGGAAATGTATAGGGCAGCCAAACTTTGAAACCACGTGTTCAATCATAATTCATCAGTTAACCCCTAACTAGCCCGTCCATCTGATATCAATATTGTTCAAATCGGTTGTGTAGTTTTTAAGATAATGAAGTTTCGTGATTTTCACATCTCGATACATTACAGACGAAGTTACAGTCCGATTACAGCAAAATTCAATAGGGTGTTATGAGGCAGCTAGACCTTTTATTTGATACTAATCGGGTCAACCATCTCTGAGATAAGTGAGTGAGTCCAAGTAGTCTTCGGAATATGTTTCTTTTCATAGCTGGATTTCACATTATTAAACATAACGGGCAAAGTAATAATCCGTTTGCAAAAAAGAATCAATAGGGTCTTATGGGGCAACAAGACCTTCCATTCGACACTGATTTTATGAAAATCGGTCCAGCCATCTCTGGGAAACATGAGTGAGATTAAATAGCCTTCAGAACACGTTTCTTTCCATAACTTTTGAACCACAAGTTCAATCTTCATAAAATTTAAAAGTTAAGGGTTTTTTAGATAGCCCGTTCATTTGAAACCAATTTTGTTCAAACCGGTTGTGTAATTTCTGGGATATTGATGTTTCGTGATTTTTACATTTTGATACTTAACCTCTAAACTAGAAATCAGATTACAATAAAATTCAATAGGGTCTTACAGGGCAACTAGACCTTTCATTTGTAGTCAATTTCGTTGAAATCGGTTCAGCCATCTCAGAACATCGAGTGAGATTGGGAGAGCGTTACACACACATACACACACATACAGAAAATGCTCGTCGAACTGAGTCGAGTGATATACAACATTCGGCCCTTTTGAGCACTTTTATACCTTCAGTTTTTCAGTGATTTCTATACCTTTCTAGGAGAAAGGCAAAAAGTCAAATCATAGAAATGACTTTTAATTTCAACTTCAATCCCGAGCAAGGCCGCAAGCATTGAAATAGTACAATATCAAATTTAAATGATGTTGAGGCCACATATTTTGATCGTAGCTATAGTTATATACAGTCTGCGGGCTACGTTTCTTTCTATAACTTTCAAACCACATGTTTAAACATTATGAAATTCATTGTTTAAGGGTTTTAAAGCCCATTAGTTTGAATTCAATCATTTTCATAGCTTCTGAGATATAAGAGCGATTTTCACATTCTGACGCAGCGCCAAAACTAAAAGTTTGATTACAATGAAATTCAATAGCAACCTAAGCGGCAAATAGACCGTTCATTTGACACCAAGATAGAAAGAATTGGTCAGACCAACTATGAGAAAAGTGAGTGCGAAAAAAAGGTGCACATACATGCGGGAAATGCTCGATCCCGAGCAGGAGAAAATATCATTATAATATCACAACCAGATATTGGAAATACACCTCATTTTGATCTTAATATGGTTTACATAGTTGGTAAAATAACAAAAAATAATACCAAAATATTGTTCCTTCAAGACTATATGAATAACAAAGCTTGATATTACAATAAAAAACCAAGAATTTGCATTAAAAATCACGAAAATAACCGATTCAGATATTTTCAACTTATTGAACACTGAATGCTTTGATACAATATAAATAATCAATATCGAACAATTTTCACTTAAAAACTTACTTTTAATCAGATATTTCAAAATCATCTCGAACATATCATTGAAGGCATAGCGAGATATGATATCAAAATTTTATGATATTTTTATATGCACGTTTGAAACGTGAATATCTTTCGAATAACACGATAAGTCCTCATAACTAAATGTGTTATTGATGAGTTATGATTTTGTTATCCTCTTCTGCCCGGGATTCGTCGAACTGAGTCGAGTAGTATATGATATTCGGCCATTCGGATCACTTTTCTACCTTTCAATTAGCCAGTGATCGTTAGGAGAAAGTCAATATGCTTACTTTCAGTATGTGATTTCACATTTTTATCAACAACGGACAAAGTTACAATCCGATTACAATGAAATTCAATAGCAACCTATGGGGCAACTAGACCTTTCATTTGACACTAATTTTGTTAAAATCGATTTAGCCATCTCTGAGCAAAATGAGTGAGTTTAAACAACCTCAGGATAACTTTTCTTTACATTGAACTTTTCTTTACTTTTGAACCATATGTTCAATAATTACGAAATTTAAAAGTTAAGGGTTTCGAAGACAGCTCGATCATTTGAAACCAGTTTTATTGAAATCGGTTATATAGTTTCTGAGATATTGATGTTTCGTGATTTTTACATTTTGATACATAACCTCTAAGCTAAAAATCCGATTACAATAAAATTCAATAGCAACCTATGGCACAACTAGACCTTTCATTTGCAAATAATTTTATGAAAATAGGTTTAGCCATCTCTGAGAAAAGTGAGTGAGAAAATAAAGTTGCACATACACACACGCACACACACATACACACATTCATACATACGTACAGAAAATGCTCAGCTCGTCGAACTAAGTCGAGTATTATACGACATTCGACTCCCTGGAGCACTTTCATACCTTTAGTTTTTTCAGTGATTGCTATACCTTTCTAGGAGAAAGGCAAAAATGATGAATGCTTAACTTTATTTGATCAACAAAGCATATTGGAGGCGTTAATTCTAGCTTCACCGTTCCTTATAGCTTCACCGATAAAGAACTAATTGATGAGCTCACAAGATTTTAAATAGAAAAAGTAGATTCGAACATGCTTGCATAAATATATACTACTGTAAGGTAGAAAACATTCCCTTACCACCCTCTAAGAGCATTCTTGTCAGACCGTTTATTGGATAATGACACAGGTAAACACAGGTTTCGCCCTTTTTTCCTGTGTGGACTCATCACTGCGACCAGAGAAATTAGATCTATTGTGATATTGCCCAGGTGTTTTCTGTACTCCGCACTTCATATTAATCGCAGTATCACTATTGAAGTAAGTGATACGCTTATCATTCATATCCGTGCTTGTGTATAAGTTTTACCTACTATACTGAGCCTCTGTCTCTCCTAACAATATCGCCTAATTACAATTCCCTGGAGAGAACTTTCATTCGCGTTACTCACACCAGTTTTATTATAATAGGGACTTATTTTTGTTAGAAGGAGAGTCAACAGGGGTACTGTAGAATTCAGATTGAAGGAAAGGTACTTGGTGGGGAGCCTGAGAATAAACCCACGCTAAAGTCCTTTGGCAACCAAATGGCCTGATTCCACTAAGATTCGAACCCACGACCACCCGCTTACCAAGGCGGACTCTGTAACCTTGCGGCTACGGAGCTCCCCTAGGTTTCGCCCTATTTAGAGCCTTAACTGGAACGAAATGAAAGATTATAAGATTGAAGCTTTTTAATCCCTAACAAATATAACTTTTTTCCCCCCTAACAAATATAACTTTTCAGAGACTTAAATGAGTTTTTCTGTAAGCAAACGTTGAAGCAACGAACTAGACAAGCAATTTCTCTGAGAACTCTTGACGCACTTCTGCATGTGATGGGGGAACAAAATTTAACAGAAATGGTAAAAACGTATACTTTTTTTAGAGCAACTTTTTTAAGCTTTAGGGCAACTTTTTGCGCTTTTGTCGACCAGTGTAATTTCATCAGTAAAGATTGTGTGAATCAACCTAGAGTATACCATATCACATAATTTGCAGTCCAATCTGCAGTCGTAAAACTACACAATATCATCATGTGACTAATGCAAAGATTATTAAAATATTTACCATGAACTGCTAACAGTTTTAGTAGTAAATAGTGCTAAAGTAAAGTAAAATAAAGTAACTCATTCACTCAACTTCTGGTAAAGAATATCGCATTCAAGCCCCGCTTGTAATCAAACTAGCTCAGCCAGCATGAAAACTCACATGCCATGTATAAGAAATTTGAAAAGATGCAATCGAATGAAACATGTTATTTTTACACCGATTGTTTCCACACGGCATAAGGCGGATTTCCGTTTCGAGATTGCATTGTTATTGGAAATATATTACCTCTAATTCAGAAACCTTTGCGGCTATTTCAGGGATTACATAAAATCCTGTCTTTACGTTCAATCATAAGTGTTTGCGTACTAAATTTTTATGTGTCCTAATTCGCGCACTTTGTGCCGATTGTAAGGGACACGCATCTCTACATAATATATCTTACCGTTGACAATGTTGTGCGTGGCATCTACAACTCTGAGAATCTTCCAATATATGTCTATTGAAAACACTCGTAAAACAGACCAATCGAAGGGTAGCAAAGGAAAAAGATGTAATTTTGAAATAAATTTTTTCTTTATTGCAAAAGTTATAAGGCAGCCGCGTAGGGTAGAGCGGGGCTAGTTGGTAATTTTTGTTCAAAATGCTCTCTAACTTTTTGTAGGGAATATTATGGTAAAAACTCATTACATGAAAATGTTGCGTTAAGTCTGTAGCTTTTAGAAAAAATATGACCGACTCAAAATAGTTTACGATTATGCGGATATTTTACGTTTTTTGAGTTAATGTCAATTTGTTGGAGAGTAAATCAAAGACAACACGGATTAAATTGAGAACCAGAGCCGAATTCTGGATTCGCATCTGCAATCACCAAAGCCTCATTAGTTTTTTTCTTGTTGAAAACTTGCATTTGATGAAATTTTCGTCGGGTCATTAGTGTGCATTAGTGTGCGTTATAATTATTTTAGATCAAATTTATAGTGTCCATTGAAACATTCATAAAAATGACGACGATTTCGAAGATAACTTTTACCAAATTGTTTATCATTTAAAATAAACGGTTTTGCTAAGCAGAGCACATGTTGTTTTCGTTTGGTTTTAGTATGCATCACGAAATGCGCCGTTCTTGGAATTGCATATACTTGATTACATGAATTCATTGATGATGTGCATAGGACCAACCAGCCCCGCTAGTATGTGACCAACTAGCCCCTCATGTATTCAATATGAAAATTACTTAAAATACATGAAAATAAAATTTTGGCAAAAATTTGTTTTACACAACTTACAACCAACAAAAAGTACTTTCATTACACATTGAACTAGGTTTATTTTAATTTGGCTAGCTTTGTTTAGGCAAAAAGTTTCAACTTGAAAATCGTGTAGAATTGATGGCCAATTTGGCACCAACCTGTATTTATTATACGTCTTAATGTAAATTGTACTTTATTTTGTCATTCAGTTTCTCTGGTTATCTGCTACATATCACCCATACTACACAATTTTTTTGATACGTAAATTCGAAGATATTCTCATTGACCAATTTACCCCGTAACCAACTAGCCCCGCTCTACCCTACTCTAGAATTTTGTGTTTCATTCGAAACAGGGTTGGTGAACGAAGCTATTATAATAAAACATTTTTATTGAAATTTGACATACGTAGTACGTATATATATTGATAACTTATTCGAAATCACTTTGATAGAATGTGTTCTACAAAACAAGCTCACGACTGTCAATCATTCTTAATTATAGTTATCAGATTAAGCAACAATTCGATTTGTTGAAAAAATGGGTCTTCTGAGGTGAAGATCGACAGAGAATAATAGTGAATATTTATTGCGGTTTAATATGTTAGGTATAACTTTTCCCATCTACCATCCATCTTTACCATCTACTACGACCTACGAACTACCAATAAAACAATCACGCGAGAAAGGCTAATTGCTAGCAGCCACGCGATAGCAAAAGCTTGCATATAAGCGGAGCTGCAACCCACAACTTTCCACGTAAGGTTTAATTTGATTTTATAGAGATGCACGAAACAGAATAACTAACAAAAATGAATGTAGTATCACTGTACGTATTTTATATCTTCATCAAGGTTTTTTTTTTCAGAATAGAAAATAATTAATAGATATTATACATCAAAAAAAGCATAGAACCATTGAATACTGCGATTTACATAATACTACTAGAGCAATTGTAATAATTCTGAAAATTTTATTACTGTGAACCTAGTGATCTATGAAGAAAAAAAAATATCTTGCGCTTCTGAGGAAAGTGTATTCCGAAAAATGGGCGACACTTATTTATTTCGCTTTCGTATATAAATCTTAACACCTTACCAAAAATAATACTCTGGAGTAAATTCATTTGTACCAAATTTTGCAATGAATGTTACCAAAGTTCAATACTTCGGTTGAGTTGTCTACAAAAAAAAGAGTTAAAGCTGAAGTTATAAACCTGAATGAGAATTTCTTCCAGAATAAACCTTCCTGTCAAGGCCATAAAAAAATGAGGGCGGATGATTTCCAAAAAAACATCTACTGCTTTAAATATTATCATTTAGTGAATTTCAATGCCTTAAAGAAAGAACGATTCTGTCATATACACACCAAAGGCAAAAAAATTAGAAATAATATTTTCTGTAAAAAATGTTTTTTCTGACTTTATAAAGTTTAGTCAAACATAAAATTCTTTTTATTCATTCAAAAACAAGACATGATGTAGTTAATAGTAAATGTTAGTAAATGTTTGTGAAAAACGGAAAAATATTTTTTCACTGATTCGATTATAAAAAATAGAAAATTGAAGACCGTATATAATCGAAAGCGTTTGAAACGTGACTTTGTAACAACCCTACAAATTCCATAAACATGCCAACAAGAAACAATCACCGACACAGTTCGTATCTCGTTAAACACAAATTAATGTACTGCGCTTTTGCAGTTCTGAATGTATTTGATATCATCATGCAACTACTTACTTGTGGTACTAAACATTGTCGAGTAATGCAACATATCAACATATCTAAACGGTACGGGCAGCACAACCACAAAACGTAATACTAAATGTTTTTTAAAGTCAGCTTTAATTTTGAATTATTCAATCATGGGTTTACATAGTTTCTTTGGGAGAACAGAAGCTATTAAAAAATCAACACCAAATGCTTCGCACTTGTTTATACCTCGCGCCTGCACGGAACACATTTGTTACTTATGTTTATATAATAGACTGTGATTTTCAAGTCAGCTTTCCCGCCTTTCTCTCAAATATTGAAATGAATGGATTTCCTTAATAGAATATTGCAAATCTCTTGCCGTATTCTCATTCCTTCTCTCCTTTTCCAGCATTAGTGGAACCTACTAGGGAAAAGGTCGTTCAGTTTTATCTTCGGAAACTTCTCTATATTGTATGTCGCTAGTCTGGAACAAATAAATGGATGAATAATTTAGAGTGACGATGCTGGGATTTGTACAGTATTGTCTCTTCACACGATCGCATTCCATTCATATACTTGTTTCATAGGAGACATCTAGAATCATTAGAAAATTCCACAGAATCTGAAAACTAAGCTATTTCAATTGACGAATTCTTTGATAATATAGACGTTTTAGAGTTCGCCTTTTGGGTGGAATATATCTTTGATTCTTTATATATTATTTAAATTCGATCTAGCTTTTGCAATTACTCTCCGGTATTTGTGTAAGGATTTTTTTGTCTACATTGATTTCATATTTACGGAAACCATCTATGTCTTTGAACATATAAAACTGTATTTTGAAGATACCGAGCTGTGTAGCTAAAAAAGAATTATTGTTATAGTATATCCACAATCATGGCTTTTTTCACAGCGAAAAATCGTATCAAACATTTTTGAATGGAACAATTCGATTAACAATCATTTATTTAATTTTTATTTATTTGGCATTCAGTCATAATGACATGGCCTGATTTACAAAGTTTCTCCAATTCACTTGGTTATTAGCTGAGCAAGATCGCGCCAAATCGCCTATGGTCGAATATCAACCATTTTTGATTTGAATGAAACTTTGCACACGTATTTGGCTTAGCAAACTGAGCATTTTCCACAGATGGAGAGATTTTTTACACCCATGAGTTACATTCTAAAAGGGCGTATACCTTTTGGCATAGGTTTTATTCGAAGCATTGTAGCCCAGAAACCGTTTGTTGTATAGAAAAACTGTCTAAGAATGAGTTGTAGGGAATTGAAAATGCACCATAAAAAATACACTGTACAAAAAAAATATTTTTGACCAAAAAAAATTAAAAATAAACATGAAATTTCAATTTAAAAAACAAGAGTTGAATTTTTTTTTTATTTTTTTTAAAGAAGCTTGACGTTAATACGCAACTTTTAAAAAAAAATCCAAGATGGAGAAATGAAAAATATTTTTTTTATGGTAGATTAATTTTTTTATAAAAATTCTTATTTAAACATTTTTCAAAATATTTGTATTCTGATGATTTTAAAAGATGCAGAAAGTCATTTTAAATCAAAAAGCTCATGGTAGTAAACATTCTAAAGGCATCGGTTTTCGAGTTATTTTAAATTTAAGCTCGTAAAATTATTATTATTTCGGAAAATACACGTTTTTCTTAATTTGTCCATGGTTCTCCAGCAAAAACCATACGTTCATTGGAATGCTTGATCAAAAATATACAATTCATTCCCTGACAACAAAACGATTGGATAAATAACTCAAGCGCTAAACCTTACCCTTCCTACACGTTCCCCCTTGCCGAATGTTTTATAAAAAAATATGTTTGTCGTGCAACACTACCTACTTGTTTACTAATAATAACTGTTTGTAAAGTACGCAACCAATAACTACTGGGTTACCTATAATATCTGTTTTCGTTTATAAATACGATTGCACTACTCCAGATGTTTTAGTAACAGTTTGCATTTTGTGAAGATGAATAAAGTGAAAATGGAATACACCAAGCCCAAATGCTGTAAACCCTTTCCTGATCATCGGTGCTCATCAAGCTTACGCAATTTAAACGAAAACGTTATCGCAAATTTAAAAATATTGAACAGTCAAGCTCATTTCGATATGTCTTTATCAATTTGTGATTCGTGTAGTTATTGGAATGATAGTCAAGCCACCATTCATCCCTTCGTTGTTTACTATTCAGAATCTGGAACACTTACTGAATCAGAATCTCATGATACTGTTGCGGTTCAGGTGTTCATCGCCAAATTAATGAGTTTTTTGAAAACAACAATAGAGTTGAAAAAAGCGATATTAATGTCTGATGGAGCTGCCTCACAATATGAAAATAGAAAAAACTTTGCAACAAAATATAACGTCGATGCAGAGTGGCATTTTTTGCGACTTCTCATGGTAAAGGCCCATGCGATGCAATTGGTGGCATATTAAAACGAATGGCAGGAAATGCAAGTTTAGCTAAAGAACATGAACATCCCAATACAAGCGCAAAAGAATTGTATGATTGTAATAAAAATTCATCAAAAATGTCATTTAGTTGGGTATCATATGAAGAATATGAACAAGGAGTAACAGAATGGAGCAATATTTTCAAAAAATCTATAATAATAGCTGCCACACAAAAGTATTACTCTTTTGTTCCGATTTCAGAAAATAAGATACAAACGAAGATGTTTCCAAAAGATGACCAATCATTTACTTATGATGTATATAAAATATAAAGTGAAACTAGTTCTGTAAAGTATCTATGTCATAAAAAATATGTTCTCAAGATAATAAAACTCGAAAATAAATATTTGATTCTTTTTTTTTTATTAACTCGTTTATTTGACACGGCACAATACCTCTAGGTTTACGGTGCCAGATACAAAAAATAAAATAAAAAACGCTACTGCTGCTGTATATTATTATTTGTTGCATTTGGTTTTCTTGTTGTTGGGCCATTTCGGATGTTACTGCGCGTCGTGGTCCTTTTCCGGGGAGGTGAACCAATATTCTTGCCTGCCTCCGGGTCAGAGCAAATCATGTCGTTCTCGCTGGCTGACATCTCGCTATCGCTTCCATTCGAGGTTTTGTACTTTCGGAGTCTTCGTTTTATCTCTTTAAACTCGATGGCATCAGTATCAGGTAAGTTGTCCTTAGTTTGCGCTGATGTATCTTGGACCGATGTTTTTTCCGTTGCTGTTTTAGTTGTTGGCAGTTTCGCATTTGGATTTTGTGTTGTTGTCTTCGTTGTTTCCGTTGATGGTAATTTCTTTGATGACTGTTTACTTCTATTTTCGTCGTTGGCTGTCGAGGATGACGAACTGTGTTGTACCGCTTTGTTGCAGGGGTTTCCCGGATGAGCTTCTAAGCCACACCATTGGCAAGTTGCGCGTTGGTTTTTGTAGGTAACCAAACTTTGTTCGGAGTAGGTTCGACCGGCAAATGTGACAAAACTCGGTATTGGTTTGGTTAAACGCATACGCACAATACGTACGCCATTGTAAACTCCCGGAAAGAAGTTTTTCCACGTGTCGTGTCTAATAGACAAAACTTCTCCATACTCGCCTATCACACGTTCTATTGACCTCGGACTAAACGCCCTTGGAAGGTCATGGATGCGTACATCAATAGCATTGTCTTCCATATACACCGGAATCAAATAGTTTAACTGCTCATTCCGAATGCGATGTTTCATGTTATTTTCGTTTATAAATTTTTCAGCGGCATCGAGTAGCTTGAATGTTATCAGCACACAATTGCGCACATGATGCATTTGTATACTATCCACTTCATCGATATTGATTCTCATTTCACTTTTGATTATTTTTTCGACTTCACGTATCGGGGGGCGCGGGACACAGGATGCAAAGTCAATCACGGCCGTGTTAACACGCATCACACAAGGTCCACCTTCAGAGTTAGCCTTTCGCAGCTGCGCTGCAATGGTATTGCCTTCCATTTCTTCGCACAATCAAAAAGAAAGCCAATGTAGCAGAACTAAACAAAGGAACGGCAGCGCGCAGATCACTTGTTTGTGGAGACAGAGTTTTGTACGTGCTGTTCGGAAGAAGCGACAAGCGAGACTGAATATTTGATTCTTATATATATTTATATCACTTAGAACATTTAACTCTTTTCTTGAGAACCGTGCGCCCAATCGTTTTGTTGTCATAGAATGAACTGTATATTTTTGATCAAGCATTCCAATGAACGTATGGTTTTTGCTGGAGAACCATGGACAAATTAAGAAAAACGTGTATTTTCCTAAATAATTATAATTTTTCGAGCTTAAATTTAAAATAACTCGAAAACCAATGCCTTTAGAATGTTTACTACCAAGAGCTTTTTGATTTAAAATGACTCTCTGCATCTTTTAAAATCATCAGAATACAAATATTTTGAAAAATGTTTGAATTAGAATTTTTATAAAAAAATCAATCTACCATTAAAAAATATTTTTCATATCTCCATCCTGGACTTTTTTTTAAAGTTGCGTATTAACGTCAAGCTTCTTTAGAAAAAAATAAAAAAAAATCAACTCTTTTTTTAAATTGATATTTAATTTTTATTTTTTATTTTTTTTGGTCAAAAAAAATTTTTTTTGTACAGTGTATATTTTTTTATGGTGAATTTTTAATTCCCTACAACTCATTCTCAGACAGTTTTTCTATACAACCAGCGGTTTCTGGGCTATAATGCTTCGAATAAAACCTATGCCAAAAGGCATACGCCATTTTAGAATGTAACTCATGGGTGTAAAAAATCTTTCCACCTGTGAAAAATGCTCAGTTTGCTAAGCCAAATACGTGTGCAAACTTTCATTCAAATCAAAAATGGTTGATTAAATTTTCGCATATTTCCAGGCGATTTGAAATGATTCTGCTCAGCTGCCGCTCTCCAATCCCTGGGACACCGTGTACTCTCTGCTAGATCTAGCTCCACCTGGTCTACCCATCTTGCCGCTGCGCCCCTGGTCATCTTCTTCCTTCTTCCTACCGGATTCGAGGCAAACACCATCTTCGCAGGGTAGTTGTCTGGCATTCTTGCAACATACCCTGCCCAGCGTATCCGTCCAGCTTAAGCCACCTTCTGAATACTGGGTTCACCGTAGAGTTCTCATCAACTCATCGCCGTCGATCGTAATGCTACTGCCTAGGCGTTGTCGGTCAGCTCCGGTTCCGCCGGCTAGCATATACTTCGTTTTAGACGTATTTATCTGCAACCCAATCCTCGCTGCTTCCCGTTTTAGTCTGGTGTACTGTTCTGCCACCGCCGCAGTTGTTCTGCCGACAATGCCCATATCATCAGCAAAGCAAACGAATTGACTGGATTTGTTGAAAATCGTACCCCGCGTGTTGATGTCTGCTCGATTCATTACAGACTGTAGCGCAATGTTGAATAGCATGCAGGAGAGACCATCACCCTGTCGAAGCCCCCTGCGGGATTCAAATGAACACGACAATCCACCCGAAATTCGCACACAGCACTGCGTCCCATCCCCCGTAGCCTTTGTCAGTCTAATCAGCTTCCCCGGAAAGCCGTTTTCGTCCATGACCTTCCATAGCTCTTTACGGTCGATAGTGTCATACGCGGAAACTTTCTACAACTTTTGAATTATTCATCCAATATTTTCGTATTCCAAAAATGAATTGTGTAATAATAATCAAACATTTTGATGGATCTATGATTACTGCCGAAAATCGCGAACAAGTGAAGAAAAAAGAGTTAAAAAAATTAATAGTCTAAAATAAAATTTAAAATCCCTCAAAAGCGAATGCTCTAGTAAGTTAATTATTATAAACTTAATGATTTCAAATAACTTTTGGAATCTGGAATACGAACATAAACCTAACTTGACCTTCATGATTTTTCCACTTTAACTTAACCTTGACTTAAAATTTTGAAAAACAATAAAAATGGTATTTTTTCTTTTTGTTGTAGTTGAAAATTAGGTGTTTGTTTTTTATAAAGTACTAGCTGACCCGGCTAACTTCTTTCCGCGCATTTTTTCTTTATTTTGATAATCTCAATTGATCCTACATGCATCCAAAGATTGACCTTGCGATTTGTTTATATCCTGCAAAGGCATGACGAATCAGCTATTGAATACGTTTAAACGCAAAAGACAAATTGTTTCCAATGTTTTATCAAAATGATATGATCCTCGCCATTTCACATCCGTACATCACCTTGTTTCTGGGAATACCTATATTGGGTGGTATTCGGGTATTTTCTCATTCCGGAAATATCCATATTGGGTGGTATTCAGTCGTTTTGAGCTGTTTTCCAGTAACCGGAAGTAACCATCTTAGAATTCAAAATGGTGTCCAGAATCGATTCTCAGCTCCTATGCATCATTCCGATTACGGAAATATCCATATTTATTTTCTAAAATTTCACACTACACTTTTATTTCACTTCACTTTTCAATTCTATCACTTTGAAAAAGTGATAAAAAGTAATAGATTCAAAAAGTGAAGTGAAATAAAAGAGTAGTGTAAAATTGTGGAGATTCTGTCAACAGCTCGCGTAAGAATTAATTTTTTTATTTTCTACTTTACTTAATTTAAAAGTCTTGGGTATTTAGCGCCTTAGCTGTTTCCTAGGGCGATTGGCGAATAGGAATGGCTCCTTTCTCTGCAGTCGAACTGGTTTTGTACGCCACCAGCGCCAAAAGGGTTCCGCTCCTCTCAGGTGGAACATCACGAAGCTCGGTCCATAGCAACCTCCAAGATGATGCTGAATTGATGCTGGTAACACTTATGCAGTCAGCTGTCATCGCACCGCCCTGACGTCCCATGCAGCATTTGTTGTTAAATATCGACAGTGGTGGTTCATTGTGGTTTGTGATATTTACTACGGTTGTGATATTCGAAGTAGCAAACATTGCATGTGGGGTCAATTTCTTGCACCTGTACATTATTATGATTCCGGAAATACCGATATTGGGTGTTAATGGGTCAATGGGTTAATGGGAAGACCCCCTCTCCATCAAACTATGGAGAGGTGTCAAACCATCATAGAAACTTTTTTTGCCCTCAAATACTCCCACATGTCAAATTTGGTTTCATTTGCTTGATTAGTTCTTGAGTTAGACAGAAATTTGTGTTTCATTTGCATGGGACCCCTCCCTTTCAGAGGGGGATGGGTCTCAAACCATCATAGGAACCTTTCCCGGCCCCAGAAACCCCTACATACAAATCTTCACGTCGATCGGTTCAGCAGTTTCCAAGTCTATATGGATCAGACAGACAGACAGACAGGAACGCATTTTTATATGTTTAGAATTATTAGGTAGGCCTGAAATTAATTCTCAGACAGTTTGTTTATTCTATGATCTATAATGCTTTAAAGAAACTGTATGCGTATTCTCGTGTGTTTTTGGGTCATTTTGGTCGGAATCGATTGATTGATATTTGCAAAGTTTTATTGATACATTAAAAAAGACAAACATGACCCAAGTAATCTAACGTTAAAGTAATCGACTAGCTCCTTTTGTTTTTCTACATGACTACGTATATCAACGCTCAAATTATAATATAACTATCAAACTGCTTATTCAGCCGGATAAACAGGTCTGAAAAAACGGTTAATAGGTAATTGGTAAGTTTGCGGATGGTTGAGTTGGCCTATATTGTAATTGCAAAAAATCCTAAATTAATCCACCTAGCGTCAGACCCAGCCTTTCTCATTCAATTTTTTATTTGTAAAAATAGATTTACATGACCGCTTCAATCCAATAAATGTATATTCACTCTTTAGGTTCTAAAATATTGATGTTGTAATCTTTACATATAAAAATGCAGTCAAGTCTGTCTGTCTGTCTGATTCATATAGGCCCGAAAACTACCGAACCGATCGACGTGAAAATTTGTATGTAGGGGTTTTTGGTGCCGATAAAGGTTCCTATGATAGTTTGAGACCCCTCCCTCTTCTGGAAGGGAGGAGTCCCATACAAATGAAACATAAATTTCTGCACAACTCAAGAACAAACCAAGCAAATGAAACCGAATTTGGCATGTGGATGTTTTAAGGGGTAACTAATATGTCCATAATAGTTGGATGAAACACAAATTTGTGCACATCTCGAGAACTAATCAACCAAATGGAACAAAATTTGGCAGGTAAATGTTTTTAGTGGTAACAAATATGTACATAATGGTTTGACACCCGACTCCTTCTTCTATAAGGGAGGGATCCAATGAAAATGAAACACAAATTTCGCACAGCTCAAGAACCAATCAAGAAAATACAACCAAATTTGGTATGTGAATGTTTTTAGAGGTAACAAATATGTCCATAATGGTTTACGCCCCTCCCTACTCTGGAAGTACATGTTTCTTCACAAATTTCTGCACATCTCGCGAACTAATCAACTAAATGGAACCATATTGGCAGGTGAATGTTTTTAGTGGTAACAGATATGTTCCATAATCGACCTCAGACAACATTTTGGATTGTAAGATGGCAACTTCCGGTTTCTGGAAAACAGCCAAAAATGGCCGATTTCCACCCAATATAATAATATCCGGATCTAGAATAATACACAGGAGCTAAAATCGACCACAGAAGGCATTTTAAATTCTAAGATGGCAACTTCCGGTTTCTGAAAACAGCGGCAAATGACCAAATACCACCCAATATGGGTATTTCCGGAACCGTAATGATGCACTGGAGCCGGAACCGTAATGATGCACTGGAGCCACAAATCAACTTCAGACAACATTTTGAATTGTAAGATGGCAACTTCCGGTTTCTGGAAAACAGCCTGAAATGGACGATTCCCATCAAATATTAGTATTTCTGGAACCAGAAAGATGCGCAGAAGCTAAAAATTGATCACAGGCACAATCTTGAATTTTAAGATGGTGACTTCCGGTGTCTGACAAACAGCCGGAAATGACCAAATACCATTCAATATGAATGTTTCCGGAACCAGAATTACTCCCAGATGACAGAAATTGATTTCACAGCCAATTTTAAAGTCCAAAATGACAACTTTCGGCTTCTGAAAAACAGTCCAAAGTGACAAAATACCACCCAATATGAGTTTTTCTTCAACCAGTATCCTGAATACAATTTTGAAATCCAAGATGGCGACTACCGGTTTGTGAAAAACAGCCTAAAATAAACAAATACCATCCAATATGAGTATCTCTGGAACCAGAATGATGCAAGGAGCTAACAATTGACCTCAGGCACCATTTTGAATTGCTAAATGGCAACTTATAGGCAACAGTCGGAAATGACCGAATAATACTCAATATGGATATTTCCGTAAACGTGATGATGCATAGAAACCAAACATTGACCCTGGACACCATTTCGAATTTAAAAACGACCACTTTTAGTTTCTGGAAAATAACCAAGTTTACCTCCCAATATGAGTATTTCCGGTGTCAGATTGATGCCAGAAAGTCTGCTGAAAATGACAGAATACCACCTCATATGAATATATTCAGAATTAAGGCGATGTACAGAAGCCAAAAGTTGAGGATATTGTCATCTCGATAGAACCAATCATTTCAAGCGGTTTGTTATTTGACTTTGATCATATCCTATGACCGATTCGTCGTGCCTTTGCAGACTTTAAACACATTGCAAGGAATCAATGAATTGGGAACGTTCAAATAGTACGATACCACATTTAAATTATGTTGAGGCCACATATATCGATCAAAGCAGGTATAGTTTTAAATAGTCTTTGAATTTCTCTTCTTTCCATAACTTTTGAGCCACATATCAAATTGTTATGAAGTTTGTTATTTGTAAGTTTGAGAGATGACTCGTTCGTATGACACTAGTTATGTTCAAATAAGTCATGTAATCTTTGAGATAATAGACTTTCGTTGTTTTATTAACAATTTAATACATAAAGGTTGCTTAAGTTCGATTATAATCAAATGAAATGGGAACGTGTAGGGCAGCCAAACTTTGAAACCACGTGTTCAATAATAATTCATCAGTTAACCCTTAACTAGCCCGCTCATCTGATAATAATAATCAAATCGGTTGTGTAGTTTCTGAGATAATGAAGTTTCGTGATTTTCACAAGTCGGTACATTACAAATGAAGTTACAGTTTGAGTAAAATTCAATAGGGTCTTCTAAGGCAGCTAGACCTTTCATTTGACACTAATTTTGTGGAAATCGGGTCGGCCATCTCTGAGATAAGTGAGTGAGTCCAAGTAGTCTTCGGAATATGTTCCTTTGCATAGCTGGATTTCACATTTTTAAACATAACAGGCAAAGTAATAGTCCGATTGCAAAACAAATCAATAGGGTCTTATGGGGCAACTAGACATTCCATTTGACACTGATTTTATGAAAATCGGTACAGCCATCTCTGAGAAACATGAGTGAGATTGAACAGTCTTCAGAACACGTTTCTTTCCATAACTTTTGAACCACATGTTCAATCTTCATAAAATTCAAAAGTTAAGGGTTTTTTAGGTAGCTCGTTCTTCTGAGGCCAATTTTGTTCAAATCGGTTGTTTAGTTTCTGAGATATTGTTGTTTCGTGATTTTCACATTTTTAAACATAACCTCTAAACTAAAAATCCGATTACAATAAAACTCAATAGGGTCTTATGGGGCAATAAGACATTTCATTTGCAATTAATCTCATGAAAATCGGTCCAGCCATCTCTGAGAAAAGTGAGTGAGAATAAAAATCTGCACATACACACACACACACACACACATACACACACACACACATACAGAAAATGCTCAGCTCGTCGAGCTGAGTCGAGTGATATATGCCATTCGGCCCTTTGGAGCACTTTTATACTTTCGGTTTTGCAAGTGATTGCTATACCTTTCTAGGAGAAAGGCAAAACACGAATAAAAAATACATACTATTGAAAAATTGATAAACAGCATTGAATGGACCAACGAAACCAACAGCCTTTCTTCGCAAGCACAGGCGACACTAACGAATTCAAACGATCGGATTATTTGCAAACGTTTTTGTGATTTATACTAGCAACTAGTGCTGCCTAATTTTCCCAACTAGTCGATTATTAGCTAGTGGATTATTTTTCTCGCAGTTGACGATTGCCTTGGAATAATCGGCACCGAAATAATCGAATAATCTTGCTACTATCGGAAATTCGAGAAATTCAGGGCGTTTGATAAGTTTACGTTGCGTGATATGCATTTTCGATTCTTAAATGTAGTTTACACTTTACGGATGCTGCTTTGCATATAAATTTTAAAACTTTTGCGATTTCACATGGGGTTTCTGAAAAAAAAAAAACGATATGTTTTTGGTAATTTTTTTCGGTTTTATGCAGCCTCCAGTAAATTTTTGAGATCAGCGTTAAATTCAACAATAAAATTTCGACATTACTTCAGATTTTTCAAGAACTTTGAGTTTTTTTCCAGTTCTCTCTCTCTCAGAATTTTTAGCATCTATAGCATCATTTCTCTCCCAGAATTTTTCTGTTGTTCTGGTAACAATTAGCACAGAACTGCATTTTTAGTTAATGGTTATAATGTTATTTTTGGTTTTACTGGTTAACTGAAAAGATAGCTTTAATTACCTTTTAGCAATAGGTTTTAACAGAAACTACCTAAATATTATTGAAAACGGATGCTGCTTTGCATATAAATTTTAAAACTTTTGCGATTTCACATGGGGTTTCTGAAAAAAAAAAAACGATATGTTTTTGGTAATTTTTTTCGGTTTTATGCAGCCTCCAGTAAATTTTTGAGATCAGCGTTAAATTCAACAATAAAATTTCGACATTACTTCAGATTTTTCAAGAACTTTGAGTTTTTTTCCAGTTCTCTCTCTCTCAGAATTTTTAGCATCTTTAGCATCATTTCTCTCCCAGAATTTTTCTGTTGTTCTGGAAACAATTAGCACAGAACTGCATTTTTAGTTAATGGTTATAATGTTATTTTTGGTTTTACTGGTTAACTGAAAAGATAGCTTTAATTACCTTTTAGCAATAGGTTTTAACAGAAACTACCTAAATATTATTGAAAAGCGCTGCAATCCTGTCGTGTCTGGAAACACTCTCCAACTATTATTGTCAGTACGGCACACGTACTTTAGAACTTCTACTGTACGCTTGTGCCATGTCAAACAAATGTTATGAGAACAAAAAATTCTTTTGTTTTCTGTTCCCAACATTTATTTGACACGGCACAATACAAAATAATGTTTCACGGAGCCAATTATATCTAGTGCCTTACTTTATAAAGTATCTCATAAACTAAGAGCATTTTTTATCCTCGCTACATATGTAGTATGTTCTGCTCAGTGCTGATAAAGGTCATTTTCCCCAGCAAAATTCTTCGAAAATTATTGCCAATCATTTTCAATTTTCACTTCCAATGATCGCAGCACTCTTTCAGATACACTAGATTTTCGTCCTAGTAACGTGCTGTCATACTCAGATGAAATAGATCGCGCGCATCGTTCACGGTTACGGAATAAAATTTGACGACAAATCCAACCAAATGATCTTCACTTCAAAGCGAAAAAGAAAAACAAACAGTCCACTCAACCAAAATGAACCTCACCGAAACATTTTTTCACTGGCACTGACCGATGCCTTGACAATCTTCGTTAACTGATAAACTGATTTTGTTGTCTTGCTTTCATCGCATGAAATATAATGAGGTGTTTTGACGGTTCACTTCCATGCAAAAAGCGGGAAGGGAGAACTCTGAAAGGATTGTAGAAAAATAACGTTTATGGATGCTTTTTTTCACTTTCACTCAAGAGTGTCAACAAATATCAACCCTGGTTCTGCTGAACTAAGACACGAACTGGGATATAGGGTTCCTCGAGCTTTTAGTTGCTGGTATCTGGTATCTAGTTGCTGGTTCTAAATCGTGTTTCCAAGCGTGTTCTTGCCGTTAAGTTGGATCAAAAAGTGAACTGATTTTTTATTGAAGAACCCATCTTAGAGTCTTTCAAATTTCTAGAAACTTATAATTATCGTACCTGATTCATATTGGACGTACCAACCCATTCGGCAAAATGATCTTTTTGCAATACGATCCGAATCATGGATTCAAAAACGATATAGAACAATCAATTCCAAGTTCAATCAATATGACCCCAATAACTACATATTAACCTGCCACAAGAACCTAAGTTCATATTAAAATAAAAATTGAATAGTGGTGCTTATTACGGGAGTCACTTCACGGTGAAATATATTTCACTCTCACGCTCACTTCACTTTTTTGGACCTATTCCCGATTCCATCTCAAGTGAGGTGACAAAAATCACCTCCGTGGAGTGAGATTGACAGTGAAGTGAAATTGAGAAAAGGACAAGTGAAATGAGATTGTTTCTCAGCTCAAAAATCTCTAAGTCCCAGAAAGTCATTTTTTCCATTTTTTCAGATAACACCAGATCTTGACGTGTTCTGCATTTCTAGAACATTCGGCATAAAAAAAAATGTTTTTTTCGGTATCGAAAATTTCCTGATCGGGCAAAAAAATGAAAATTTGTTCGCTTTAATGCACGGATCAAATTCTGATTCGTTTCGTTACTGAAGAATAAATCCAATATTTACTATTAGATCACAAATCAATCAGCTTTAAGACTCATAGCATCTTCGTGGAATCATTTCACCGTTCAAAATGGTCGTGAAATAATTCCACGCGAATCGTCGCTTTTTTCCGCTCTCACTTCACTGATATGACACTCTTAATAACCCAGATTCCGCGGCAGATGTCACTTTGCGACGTTTTTCTCACTTACGTGAGTCCCGTAATAGGACTTTATTCACTTAACTCTGAACAATCATGGAACGAGATTTTCACTTTAGTGTAGTATTATATATTATTACATGATTACATAAAATATTTTTTAAAGAGCCAAATACATACAGTCTCACGATGATGCATTACAATAATTTCTTCACTACCAAAACCAAAACACATATTTTGAAAATAATAAGATTTTGGTTATGAGTCGTTGTGCCGTTCAAACACCATTTGGTGTGAATTAAGTAGTTTGGATCTCACGAATGGTAATGTTCAACAAACATATATAATAGAAAAAATATATATTATATATAAAAAAATCCTTAACTTCAAAAATTTAAATTGATTAGTTGAAGTTATTACTTACAAAAACACTGTTTAGAATTATAACAACAAAAGTCATTATTGATTTTATGCATCAATGAAGCCCACCGTTGTTCCGTTCGCGGTTGTACTGTTTCCAAGTTTTGGTTTGAAATCAGCCAACTGCTGCTTGAGTGACAGGTTACCTATTTTCGAATTTATCGATTATTCTCAACTACCTTCATTAGCACTTGAGCAATTCCTTGGCCGAGGACAGCAGAGGTGATGATGGTGCACACTCAGCGGTTCGTAAATAAATTGGCGTGCTCATGCACTTTTGTTAGCCGCGTTTTCACGGATCATAATCGTTCCGATTCGCATACATATTTGCCCTAGTACCAAGAAAATTTAACACGCGAAGTATTAGTATATATGTAAATATAAGTATCATAGAGGCACGAGCCGAAGGAGTGTTTAGTTATTGCGTTTGCTTGCTTCATTTGCATAACTGAATTGTAAAGTGTATGAATATCCAGCCGTTACAAAAAACTATAGGTAAAATGCTTTAAAATCGAGCTCGATTTTAAAAAATTTCAAATTTTTAAAAAAGCGTTTGAAAGGTTTTTTTTTATTCTCGCTTATTTTCCGTCGGTCTAGTTCCGCCACTGTTGTTGTGCCAATCACCGACGCCCAGGGAGGCGACTTCACCCAGGACCCTAACTCACGACCCGTTAATTAACGGACCGGCGCCAACGGCTTTACTTCCTCATGCGATGGAAGGAATCTCTGGGATCAGATTTTTCGCCTCAGAAAATCTCCTGGTGTTGGCTAGGATTGAATCTAGACCAGTTGGGTTGGTTGTGAGTGGATCACGCCACCCCACAACCATCGACACCTATGTCGGCGTTGGGATTCGAACCCAGGCATCGAGCGTGGTTGGCGGAGACGTTAGCAACCACGCTAGGCCCCCGCCCCCCGTTTGAAAGGTTGCCAAAACATTGTAATAAAGTGAAAAAATAATTATAATTTCACCCTGATTCATAACTTTAGTTTGTAGGAACAAATTTGTTGAAAATATTTGCCTGCAAAATGAAGATTTCTGAAATCTGTGTGCTAAGTTAATTCCAGAAATTTGAAGTTTTTCCAAAAAAGGTTTTTGTCTCAGCGTATTATTTTTTTCGATCTTAGAGTAGTAGAGTAACGGGAGTATTTAAGTCTATCTACATGTCTTCTTAGTCTACCCGGGAATATTTTACGCACTATAAAATCAAAAAAATGAATTTAACGAATATCAAAACAAACATGTATGCACCATTGAAATAATCTAATCATATCTAAGAAACATGCTAACCTAAGTTTTCGGCAAAATACTGACTCTAGGTAGCATTATTTTGGGATTAGTTCACACATATTAAAAATCGTGCCTCACCCAAGAGGTAGTGGTAATATTCATGTCAATTTCCGAAAGCTATTGTAACAAATATGAATAAACACCATTAAAACGGTTTCATTCTAACAAGTATAAAAAAGGTTCATATAGTCAGCATAAGGCATAAATATGTCCAGAACGAACATATTTTGCTCTTGCCACCTAACTAAGCTTTGACAGCTCTTTGTTCACCATTTGGTCGCTTCGCACTGGATGGAGAGGTATCTTGTAGCGATTTACAGGTACCTTATTATTTCTTAATTTATTCGCGTTGACAGTGTTGCTGATATTTGTTTCGTTTTTGCGTGGGAAAAAGAGAGAAGGAAATATTTTTGCTTTTGTCATCACGCACATTTTGACAATTACATATGAGAGTTCACGTAGGTGCGAACAGCCTCCGAAATCTCTTTCAATGCGAATGAGCCGAGTTACATTTAACGGTTTGGAACTGGCTGCAAATGCTTGCAACCAGGGGAAAAAATGTACCGAGTGATGACAGTTTTTCTGATAACAACTGAGAGCGTCCCTCTATGACAGTGTTGGTATTGGCAAAATAACGACAGCCGACAGATAAAATATTTGGCGACTATAACGTTGCCGTCTAGGTCCTCATACACGAATGTTTTTTTTTTTCTTTGCTGTTCACCTTATCACCATGTCGACGATAGTATGGTTGCAGATAACACTCGGTATGCAATACACACATCCTTCAGTGCACAGCGGCTCTATTGCCGAGTTTGCTTTTCTTTGCGCGAAGGCTGTCGGTGAGTTGCCGAACAGTCCTTACGCTTCTTCTTCTCACAGCCTTTTTTAACAGCCGTCACCCGGCATCCATCATAGGCAAATAAAAAAAGAGAGGGAAATGTCTTCGGTGGATTCGGGCTATTACCGAAACGCGCTGTTTGTGTAGTGCAGACACGAACGTCTGTATAAAAAACAGCTTCTTCTCTTTTCTATAATCGCAATCCCAAAGACAATCTTCCAAATAATGCCGAATCGACACACGAAGTATATTTTTCGTTTCCTTTTGTGATGCTCTGCTGTCAATACGTTCTCAATGTGATTATCGGACTGGCAGCGCGAATAGATATCACAAATAGCAACAGCAAACACATGCTTAGAAGCAGACAGTAAAAAAAAAGACTGTACCATTGGCATGCCTGCCTGCAACACACTTCAATATTCCACATTTCGAAGTAAATGCAGGTTACTTCGGCCGCTTTCCCCATACAAGTTTTCAGAAATGACCTTTACAGCTCAATATACCTCTCATTAATATTTGGTTCAAGAGTTGTCAGTTGTCAGTTTCAGTTTGTCAGTTTGTCAGTTTCTAAATATAACGTACTTTACTTTGTTGGCTAAAGGACCGTTCACCGGTCTAGGGCCGACCGAATTAGAGATGTCCAGCTACTCTTGTCTTGGGCAGCCGTGCTCCAGTCTCCTCGTACACCAGCAGATCGTGCATCTTCTTCCACCACGTGCGAGGCCTACCACGGAGCCGACGGCCTTTTCCTGGTTCTCTACTGAAGATAGTTTTGGCGGCTCTCTCGTCAGGCTTTCTGGCTACATGTCCAGCCCACTGAAGCCTTCCCAGCTGTATTACCTTCACTATATCAGCATGTTTGTATACCTGGTACAACTCGTGATTCATGCGTCTGCGCCACACTCCATCTTCCAGTTTACCGCAAAGTATCGATCGCAGGACTTTACGCTCAAAAACTCCGACGAGTGCGTCGATTAGCTTCCTTCAGCGTCCATGCTTCATGTCCGTAAAGGGCCACCGGGAGTATCAGCGTCCTATACAGCGCTAGTTTTGTGCGAGTTTGCAAACTACGGAACCTTAGCTGGTTACGTAGCCCGTAGAAGGCTCTGTTCGCAGCTGCAACTCGGCTCAGTCGTTCGGCATTTGTTCATCCGCTCAGGTCCTTAGTATTATCTGGTGGATCGCATAGTACAGCCGCTCGCTTCCCGCTATTAGAAGTTCGGCCGGGATACCGTCCTTCCCAGCGGCCTTGCCGTTTTTCAGCTCACTAATCGCCTTTTTCACCTCCTCCTGTGTTGGCGGCTCCACAGCTTGTTCGTCACTCATAATCGTAATCCTGTTCCTGCTCTGCTCATCCGGCTCCTCACCGTTCAATAGCGCCTGAAAATGCTCCTTCCACCTGGCTGCAACTGTCGGTTTATCAGTAAGCAGGTTGTCATCCTTATCATTACACATGACCGGCACAGCACGCATGATAAAACATTCAAGAAAATGGTCATAACATCAAATCGTATCCTTATATTTAAAATATAAGTGTGCTTTAAACAACCCAATTCAATGAGTGACGAATGACTAAAAGTTAAAGTCACTATAAATAAATAAATAAATAAATAACCCAATTCAAGTTAATTATTCTTCGTTTTCGAACAGATATTTTTCAAAACATCTGGGATGACTAGTAATGAATGAGTAGATTTGTATTCTATTATTTCTTCAACAACGACATATATAAAATCATTTATTTCAAGTAATCAATTTATTAAAATAAAATTAACGTAGCCGCTTGCGCACATTCGTTTTGTGGTCCATTCAATGTCTTCAAAGTTTTCAGTAATTTAAATTATATATGTACAGCAAACGCATGTCTATTTTTAGATACGTACTTTTTAAACATTAGACAAGAATTCTAGTATTAATTACATTTGTGGGGCTACTCTTCGGTATGCCCCATTTTTTGTCAAATGAAGGGCTTAGTGACCCATTGAACCGTTTAAAATCGTATTTTTCTGATTATTTATTGAGTGGAACATGAGAATTAACCTATGCTTAAAGTTATTTAAAATCGGATGGCCCTAATTCTATTAATATTCGAACCCACGACTATCCACTTGTCAAAATAGACTCTGTAACCTTGCGGCTACGCAGCACCTAAAATGTTTTAGTGTAAGTTGGTATTTTCGTATTTATGTGTATGTTCATATGGTTTTATGTTCATATCTGTGCATTTGTATGTTTGTGTGTATACGTGTGCTCGTATGTGTAAGCATTTATGTTCGTGTGCATATATATGCATGTATGTATGCTCATGTGTGTGAGTGCACACAATTGGGCATTTTCGATTGTAAATATATGATAAAGTTGTACCAGTTAGAGTGACATTCTACATCTCACAAATTACACAATGTTACAGTGATTTTGAATTTCTGATGTCACCTAGTGTAGGTTGTGTGTGTTATTGTATGTGTTTGTACTAACTTCATCAACATATGTTAAGTTCTTTGAGCTAAAATTTATTTTTCACACTTTTTCACGTAAGTTTTACACTTGATTTGAATTTGCCTCCTATTATGTAAGAAAAATACTACGTTGAAACTATATTCCATTACGAATGAAAGAAAATGTTTTATTAATAGATGTTTGGCTGAGTCAAGTTTTTTTTTTTGGAAAAAATATTCAGCTTTTATTTACACAATCTATTTTGTTAATTTCACGGTGCTACAAATGAAAAAATTACATAGGTTGTAAGCCACGACCGCAAGGTTGATGTAGAACTACATAAGGTTAATAAGGTACTTGTATTGAATATGTTCAAAATTTTGTGCAAAAGTGGAGTTGAAGTGCTACCGATTTTAAGTTTTCACATACATCACTGAACATGAATGGAAAAAACCCTCTACAACGCAAACAAGTTTCTTGCATATGAAAGTTTGACAATTTTCAAGGTTTAATTATCCGATAACTTAATCTTGACAATTTTTAAGGTTTGATTACGCAGAAAACAAAAGCTGTTCGGGTGTTGCATATTACTGAAGGAAAAGATAACTCAGGGGATAACGTTTTGAGGCATTTAGTGAAACCAAACTTATAACCGTTCAACATTTAAAATGAAGTGCAATAAATGAAGGAAATTATTTACTTTTCAATTAGGCTTTTTATTTATCCTGGAAAGGGCAATTTGCTGTTTAATTCGATTTTGGATGAGATGCTGATCAATTTTTGCGTTATCAATGACAGCGCGAATATGGTATTCCCTGTGATAGATAACACAGTTTAAAGCTGTTTGACACTCAAAACTAGACAGCTGATACATTTTGAACACCAGCTTTCCAGAACGTTGGTGTGTTATCAAAATGAGAGTACTTTTCATTGGATGTATCTACTTGTGATGCTGTCGGTTACTGCACAGAGGTAGCATTTCACTAAATAAAGTGCTGCTACATAAGCTGGCCCTGCCACTACCTTTGCTGATAGACGCTGCAACTGCTATGCGTTGCTACGCTCTCCGCTGCTATTGATATCCGCTACTGCTGCTGCTAAGTAAGGACTGTTGTAGTCGCTGTCTGGAACTAATACCCAGACCAGTTTCGGGTGGAACAGACTCTTATATAGGCCAAATAGTATATTCCGAATTACTAGGTCTATAATTCTGTCGACCGTGCTTGGGAAAGAAATCATATAATGATCAATCAGAGGTCAAATTTTGCGTTTTGATAAGGCTTGAAAACTTTCAATAGTACAATAGATCGAATGATAAAATTACAATTCTCTGCATTTGAGAGAAATCTTGAAAGATTTTCCAATCGATTACTGCAAGAACGAAAGAAATCCATCGAAAACTAACCGATTTATTAGCATTTCAAATTTGGCATATTTTTCGCTTTTTTCGGTTTTAGATTTTCATTTTACATCCCTATGTAACCGAACTTCCTGAGGGACGTAGTTCTACGTCAAAAAAATCAAGAATTTCTGATGTGACCAAATGTAGGCTGTGCGCCAAGTTAAGTGTTACTTGCGCCCATAATTGTATTTTTTTTAATTCCCCTAAAATTTGAAGTTATTTTTTTTTTCTTCATCTATAGTTTATTTGACACGGCACAAATACAATTCAATGTTTAACGGCGCCAATTATATCTGGTAGCTTACTTTCTAAAGTATCTTAATAACTAAAAGCAAATTTTTTATCCTCGCTGCCGACTACGAGCTGAAACTAAATCTAACTTAAAGCTAGAATATTTTGCATTAAAAGCACAGGTTTGCTGTTTGATGGTTTTCATTGCCATAGGTAAGCAGCATATTAAATTTGTTCCGCTGCTGGGCCAAGATATTACGGACTGGCATATTGGGTTGTTTCCATCGGGCCTTGAGAGTATCGTGCGGGTCTGATTGCTGTTTCCGGATCCGGGGTCTTAACGTGTTCTTGTCGTTTGGTTGGATGTAGGCGGAAGGGGATAGGACTAAACTGGGGCGTGGATGGATTTCAGGAAAACGTATATAAGGGACATGTAGGATAGGTCACGGCTCGCCAAGACATCACGAACAGGAACAGCCGGCTGCCTACCTTCGGCCTGCAGGGAAGCTATTAATCTAGACCTGGCGTCACGGTGTACAGGGCATGACCAAACAACGTGCTCTATGTCGTGATAACCTTCACCACAGGCACAGGCACAGATACCACTTTCCCCGAGCCCAACACGACGGAGATGCGCGTCAAATCTATAGTGATTGGACATAAGCCGGGACATCACGCAAATGAAATCCCGACCTACATCCAACCCCTTGAACCACGGGTTCGTCGACACCTTGGGGAATATGGAATGTAACCACCTTCCCAGTTCCCCCTTGGTCCAAGAATTTTGCCAACTGATGATCGTATTCTGACGTACAAATGCGAAAAATTCATTAAAGGCAATTGGTCTTTCATAAATATCACCGTTTGTTGCGCCCACCTTAGCTAAAGAGTCCGCTTTCTCATTACCCGGTATCGAGCAGTGAGAAGGGACCCACGCTAAGGTAATCTGAGTAGATTTTTCGGATAAAGCACTCAGATGTTCCCGTATTTTCCCCAGGAAATACGGAGAGTGCTTAACATCTTTCATCGATCGGAGAGCCTCAATGGAACTGAGACTGTCCGTAAAGATGAAATAATGGTCCGTGGGCATTTTTTCGATAATCCCTAGGGTGTACTGAATTGCAGCTAATTCTGCGACGTAAACAGAAGCAGGATTATCGAGCTTATGGGAGACGGTTAAATTGTTATTGAAGATACCGAAGCCAGTGGACCCATCAAGAAGTGATCCGTCAGTGTAGTACATATTGTCGCAGTTGATGTTTCGATATTTATTGGAAAAAATTTTAGGGATCTGCTGCACGCGTGAATGATCCGGGATTCCACGAGTTTCTTCTATCATGGATGTATCGAAAAACACAGTAGAATCAGAAGTATTTGATAAGTCGACACGATTTGGAATATTCGAAGAAGGGTTTATATTATGGGACATGTGATTGAAATACAATGTCATAAAACGGGTTTGAGAATTAAGTTCGATTAACCTTTCAAAATTTTCAATCACGGGACGGTTCAAGACCTCACATTTGATTAGAATACGAGAAGACAGGCTCCAGAAGCGGTTTTTCAATGGTAGTACTCCAGCTAAGATCTCCAAACTCATCGTATGGGTCGGTTGCATGCAACCCAAGGCGATACGCAAACAACGATATTGTATTCGCTCCAGTTTGATCAAATGTGTGTTTGCTGCGGAGCGGAAGCAGAAACACCCGTACTCAATAACAGACAGTATCGTTGTTTGGTAAAGCCTTATAAGGTCTCCTGGGTGGGCTCCCCACCATTGTCCGGTTATTGTACGAAGAAAATTCACTCTTTGTTGACATTTTTTCATCAGATACCTCACGTGACAACCCCAGGTGCCTCTAGAGTCGAACCAGACACCAAGATATTTGTGTACCAAAACCTGAGAAATCGTTTTACCCATTAATTGTGTTTGAAGCTAAGCAGGTTCATGCTTCCTAGAAAAAACTACTATCTCAGTCTTCTCCGGAGAGAATTCGATACCTAGCTGTAAAGCCCAAGCAGACAAATTGTTCAAGGTATCTTGCAATGGTCCTTGCAAATCGGCAGCTTTGGCTCCTGTAACAGAGATTACACTGTCGTCTGCAAGTTGTCTTATCGTGCATGAATTTGCCAGACATTCGTCGATGTCATTTACATAAAAATTGTAAGGAAGGGGGCTTAAACATGAGCCCTGGGGAAGACCCATGTAGCTAATGCGAAAAGTTGCCAAATCGCCGTGCGTAAAATGCATGTGCTTTTCGGACAACAAATTGTGCAAAAAATTGTTCAAAATTGGAGAAAATCCTTGTCGGTGAAGTTTACCCGAAAGAATGTCAATAGAAACGGAATCGAAAGCCCTCTTAATGTCCAAGAACGCAGACGCCATTTGTTCTTTGCGAGCATACGCCAGCTGAATATCTGTTGAAAGCAACGCAAGACAATCATTCGTCCCTTTGGCGCGGCGGAAGCCAAATTGAGTATCTGATAGTAGACCATTTGATTCGACCCAATGGTCTAAACGTCGGAGTATCATTTTTCCATCAATTTCCGGATACAGGATAGCATTGCAATCGGCCTATGAGAGTTGTGATCAGAAGCTGGTTTCCCTGGTTTTTGGATGGCGATCACCTTCACTTGCATTCAATCCTGCGGTACAATGTTTTGCTCCAGGAACTTATTGAACAAATTCAACAAGCGCCTCTTGGCATTGCCGGGTAGATTCTTCAACAAGTTGAATTTGATTCTATCTAACCCAGGCGCGTTATTGTTACAGGACAGGAGGGCAACTGAAAATTCTGCCATCGTAAAAGGTGATTCTATCGCGTCGTGACCCGGAGACGTATCGCGAACAAAGTTTTGCGCAGGAGCAGAGTCCGGACATACTTTCCTGGCAAAATCAAATATCCACCGACTTGAAGACTCCTCGCTTTCGTTGACCGTTACGCGATTCCGCATTCTTCGGGCTGTGTTCCAAAGAGTGCTCATCGATGTCTCCCTCGACGTCTCGTCCACGAACCGACGCCAATATCCGCGTTTCTTTGCTTAAGCCAGGCTTTTAAGCTTGGTATTAAGCTCCGAATACGGTATATAGTCGTCGGGTATACCTCCCTTCTGGAAGGCCAAAAACGCGTCGGATCTTTGCGTGTAGACATCGGAGCACTCTTGGTCCCACCACGAAGTGGGAGGCCGTTCTTTGATCGTTACGCCGGGATATTTCTTCGTTTGAGCTTGCAACGCGGCGTCGAGAATCAAGCCCGCGAGGAGGTTGTATTCTTCAAGTGGTGGATGATGTTGAATCGACTCGCCCGCTTTTGAAATCATTTCCTCGTATAACTTTCAATCGACATTCCGTGTGAGGTCATACGGAATGTCAATTGGTCGCATGCGAGTTGACCCGTTCGTAATTGAAATAAGAATAGGCAGATGGTCGCTACCGTGAGGATCGAGGATTACCTCCCATGTGCAATCCAACCGTAGCGACGTCGAACATAAGGATAGATCCAAAGCGCTTGGGCGCGCTGGAGGTTTCGGGATACGTGTCATTTCACCGTTGTTTTAAATAGTCATGTCGAAGTCATCGCGAAGGTTATAGATTAAAGAGGAGCGGTTATCATTGTAAGGGTAACCCCAAGCCACACCATGAGAGTTGAAGTCTCCCAAAATCAAACGTGGCGAGGGAAGAAGTTCTATTAAATCAAAGAGCAACCGTTGCCCAACCTGTGCTCTGGGAGGAATATATATTGAGGCAATACAAAGCTCTTTACCTTGTATTGTCATTTGACATGCGACAACTTCGATGCCTGGAATCGAGGGGAGGTTAATACGATAGAAAGAATAGCACTTTTTAATCCCTAAAAGTACTCCTCCATATGGGGTGTCTCGATCAAGGCGAATAATATTAAAATCATGGAAGTTAAGATCAATATTTGAAGTAAGCCAAGTTTCACAAAAGGAAAATGCATCGCATTTGTTTTTATTTATCAAAACTTTAAACGAATCAATTTTTGGTAAAATACTTCTACAATTCCACTGTAAGACAGAGATAGAATCCTTCATACACGCAGTTGAATTAGGCATCGAAGGATACAATCGCTGCAAGGAGGGGCCATTGGGCAGTCAACTGCTTCAAAAATGATCTAACTGTTGGGAGGAATGCTGTAAGAAAAATTTTAATTGGATCGGGTACATTGAAATTTTCAAAAATCCAGTCCACAATGTCAGAAAATTTCACTAATCCAGAGTTTGTTTCATCAACTGGATGTGCAAAAGGAACAACTGGGGTTTTAGATGTTCCTGGCAGTGCTGGGAACTCCTTCTGGGACTTTAAATTTGCAAGCCCAGGAGGAGTTTGCTTCGGTTTTTCCGCAGCACTGTTTGGTTTGTTCGTACTTTTCATTACACTTTGGGAAATCTTAGGACCTTTACGGGGAAGTTTAGGAGAAGAAACATTTTTCCTCTTCCTAGACTCCCCAGGATTGGCATAAGATGTTCCCGCTGATGAATCGTCAGAATCGGTTTCATCAGAGGACAACAGATCAAAGGGGTTCGATGTTATGGTAGAAGTGGTCACGGTCTTCTTCAGCATCTCAGCATAAGAACGCTTTGAACGCTCCTTAAGTGACCGCTTGATTTTATCTCTGCGCTGCATGTACACCGGGCATGTGGAGAGCTCATGCTGGTTTTCCCCACAGTGAATACATTTTTCAGCATTAACGCTGCAAGAATCTTCCGCATGAGTCTCCCCACACTTGCTACATCGTGCCTTATTGCAGCAGTAGGCGGCTGTGTGGCCTAACTGCTTGCAATTGGTGCAATTCATAACACGGGGTACATACAATCGCACAGGCAGACGAACCCGGTCGATCGAGACGTGGCTAGGGAGTGCAGATCCGGCAAACGTAACGCGAAACGAGTCTGACGGAGTGTAAACTTTTTTACCGCCGACGAGAGACATGGACCGCAACTGCTTACAATCCAAAATCTTCGCCCGTGTTTCGGTATTTTTGAAGCAACCGGTTGCGTTTTTTAGGATACACTCGACAGACAGACTCGAATCGGTTATGACACCGTCGATCTCCACGTCTCGTGCGGGTATGTAAACGCGATACTCGCGTGTGAAGAGCTCAGAGCGAGCGATAGCATTGGCCTGTGTCAGATCACTGACCACGACACGGAGCTTGTCAGGTCGGACCTTGGAAATTTCGGTCACGGCCTTGTACCCCTTCGTCAGGTCTTTCGAAATTTGCAGTATGTTTAATCGCTTTGAATTCACTCCTGCCTTTGGACGAAAATAAACAGTATAGCTGCCCTGTTGAGATCCGTCCGGGTAAAGCCTGGGGCAAGGGGGGACTGGAGAATGAACAGGGGAGGGGGTAACAGAAGGGTCAGGGTCAGGGGGGCTCGGGGATGGTGGCACGGGAGGCGAGGGATCTATATCCATCGCGCTAAATGTAGTGCACTAGCGCACTAGCGCCGACAAGAACACGTACCTATTTACTTCTTCCTTCCAGCAGTGGTTGCCCGATCGTTCGAAGCTGCACCCAAAACAGCCAGCAGCACCAGTACAGCAGCACCAATACAGCCACCAGCAGTGAGCCGGGTGTGAGATCACTCAGCACAGTGACACGACTCGACTGTCAAATGATGGCCTTGAATTAGAAAGATCTATTCACTGTGCACAGATCAAAACTGCAGCTGGTATTTTGCACCAATACAGCCAAAGTTGCGAGCCGGGTACAGAACGTAGCGACACAACTCACAATCTAGTTGGCCTTTAGCGCGAATAATACACTCTTTTGTTTGGCTATTCGTTCACACGGACCGGATTGTAATAGAACGACCACTTTGCACGTCCGTTTCTGTCGAGTGTTCGACGCGGAATGAATTTGAAGTTATATTTAAGTCTCGTTTTTTTACCTATGCTCACATTTTAATTTTAAACTCGTTTTTTTTCAACTCGATTTTACTTGACTAGATCTACCACCTGCATCAGGACTTCAGAAATTCTTGCGTTTTTTTAATTGGTAGCACCGTATTTTTATTCAAAGCAATGAATGCTACAGAGATTATTAGGCTGCCATATTTAGTATCTTAGTATTGAAATTAATATGTATGTGTAAATCTTATTTAACCAACAATAAAGTTTTATGAGAAAGGTCTGGTCCGGCCGCTAGGTGGATTAACTCGCGTTTTTTCTAAGTTTTAGCGCTTTCTTTTAAATTGTGTGTACATTTGATAATGCCGAATAAAGTAAATCTCATACGAATTTGCTTTTTTCAATATCATCACGTTTATCCTGATCGCAGCTATAAGACATTTCACACCATTCGGGTAACCATTAAAAACACAGTTTATTATGCATGAAAAGCCCATTTACATAACAGAAGAAGGTGAAAAGAGGGTGAGAAAACCAGCATGAAAATAACTCTATTGCATTCCGCTGTTGGAGCGCGAAGTTTAACGTTGTACAGACGCGGTTGTTCCCAGTGTAGTTCACGCATTTTCACTTTCCCACTGAAGTAGCCCGAAAGACTGCTTATCAACCATGCATCCAGAATTCGGCAGTACAATAATACTAACTATGCAAAAAACCGTGATTGCGAGGAAATTCCACAAGTACATCGAATTACCTAGCATCATTTTGAGTAAACCACCAAACTTCCTTGGTGCTCACAGTGATAAATGTACTAAAAATCGTAATAAATTATTAATCAATGCTTTGATTGGAATGTTTTAAGGAACTCACTAAATATTTTGGATGGAATCAGCGAAATTGAAACTTAAAAGCCTTTGTGTAATTCTGATCAAATATTAATGTGAGATGAATTTTGCAGCAGCGGTGAAAGAATGAGTTAAAGTTCGGGTTATTGCGAATGATTCCAGGGGAAAATAGAATCCATTACCTCGCTACTCTGTCGTCGTTTGCAGTTTTATCGAGAATTTAAAAGTGTGCAAGTCTGGAAAGAAATGGTTATTATGAAGCAAGAATATTGCCGCCTGTTTCCGGATTTTTCAATAATATAACTCTTGCCACGGTATCCACGCTTTTTGCTGGATATAACGCAATTGTAGCTATTAAGTATGCGTTTTGGTGCCAAGCAAAACAGTTGAAAACTCTAGTGGAGCGAGGAAAATGTGTTTGTAAAAGTCAGATTGCTTACTTGTGCTGCTGTCGCAACCGAGGCCGTTCACCACCCACAGGCTACAGGAAGAATTGGCTATTCCTTTCTGGCAAGGTGGTGTAGAGCCTTCGAGTTCAACGCGAAGGAAAGCAGGAAGCCCCGCAACACGAATATTCGCTTCTATTGTAAGTACAGCATGACGGCCCACCAGCGCTTAGCAATCATTATGGCAAATTATTTTCCGAGATTTTTGCTGTGAAACGTAATTGGGTGAGAATGAATATTTAATGTATTGTTATTGGACCGTTTTAGATTCTTTGTAGTGAAAGGGTTCGGTTGTTATACTTTGACCATTCGCAAGTGATCCGAAAGATTAAAAACCAACGGAATTGCGATTTTTGCCTGTACCACTCCAGTGACGAAAAGTTTAACATGTATATAACACCCGTTGCATATAACATATAACGTTGCGGCTAGATACGTCATATTAATGGCTAGAAAAATATTGCTTTGTTCAAAATTTTAAAAAATTCATAACTTTTGATCGATTTTTGATATTCGTGAATCAAATTAAATGTAATTATTTTTAGTTTAAAAAAATACAGATTAAGGTGAAACCTCATTGAATCCAAAAATGCCCGACTTCGACTCACCACTTCGAATTTTCAAAAGCACAAGACTCGGAAATACTCATTGCGTTTCCTATGAAAATTTTATTCTATGTTTGCTTCACCACAGCAATCATAAAATAGCATTTTCACAGGGAACGCATCAACTATTTCCGAGTCTTGTGCTTTCGAAAATTCGAAATGGTGACTCGAAGTCGGCCATTTTTGGATTCAATGAGGTTTCACTTTAATAGAATATGTGTACTTTCGAAAATTTAGAAACTATTAAAAATTTTATCTATGCAAGTGAAAAGTGAAAAGTGATAGAATTAAATAGTGAAAGTGGATAAAAAGTGTGATGTGTAATGAAAAGTGTAATGTGTAGTGGAAATATTCTATCAAGACGCTCGAACAGAAGTGAATAAATTTCATCATGTTTTCAAATAAATTTACTCAAAACAAAAATAACAAATTTTGAAAAAAAATTTCATTAGTAGGGTTAAACATCAAAAGCTTTGAAGATGATTAAACATCAACGATTTCGGCATTACGAAACGTTTGTCTTAAAAATCTCTACACGTCTCAAGACAGTTTCGATGTGAAAATTGAAATAAAACACGAAATAATTCACCTAGCGGTGAAACCTTGCCTGTGTCATACTAAATTCATTATTCGTCGAACTAGATTTGCACAAAAACTCCAATTTTTATAAAAAAATTGAAGCTTAATAATTTCTGCTGTGTTTATTTCTCACTCTAAATAATAAGTTTTTGACAACCAACAGCAACTATACCAAACATTCAAAACCTCGGATAGCCTATGCTTCAATTATGTATGTCAGCTTTAGTCATACCTTTCAAATAACTCATAATTAAATTTCGTTTTGAATTCATTTGAATGATCTTATATATGAATATGAAATTCCTTAACGCAGTTCAGCAGAATCATCTCAAATGACCTGGAGATACACTAAAAATTAATCGATCATTATTTATTTGAATGAAACTTTGGCTTAGCAAACTGAACATTTTTCTCAGATGGAGAGATTTTTTAGACCCATGATTCATTTTCTTAAAGGGCTTTTGGCATAGGTTTCATTCAAAGCAGCTACAAGCTACAACTCAGTATGTCATAAAAAATGTACACCGCAAAAAATAATTTGCTAAAAAAATTGAAAATAAACACAAAACTATAACTTAAAAGAAGAGTTGATTTTTTATTCATTTTTTTTTAAAGAAACGTTATTACGCAACTTTAAAAAAAACAGGATGGAGAAAAAAATCAAATATTTTATGCAAGATAGTTCTTTAAATTCTAATTTCAACCTTTTTCAAAATTTTTATGTTCAAATGATTTTAAAGTTTCAGACAGTCATTAAAAATCAAAAAAGCTTTTGGTAGTTAACATTGTAAATGCACCGGTTTTCGAGTTATTCTGAATTTGAGCTCAAAAAAAATTAATATTCAGGAGTTTATTGAAATGTATGATCAATATTGTACAATTCATTCTATGACAACAAAATGATTGGGCGAACGGCCCAGCAAACAAATTGGTTCATATAACTCGCGCTCAACTCTGTTAAGTGAACCCTGATTTAGTAAAAAATTACCATATAAGATGCATGAAATGCGCCTATGTGTACAAACCTGGAGGCCATATACGTACATTGTAAGAAAAAATTGGTTACGATTTTTAATAACTTCGCATGCTCTCTTAAATGGCCTCATTCGAAACTTTAAATTGCATTCTGTACGACTTAGAGGATTGACGCATTTTACAATTTTGTATGACACGTTAAATGGCTTCATATATAACCTAATATTGCGTTTTATAGGATTTAAGTTTTATACGATATAAACAAATTTAATTTTGCATTTTATGCAATTTCAAACCTGACATGCACAATTGAGCGACTTAAAATCAACATCCTTATACGACTTCTGGTTTGCTGGGGGTTCTCAAGAAAAGAATTAAAATGCTTCAAATGATATATTCATTTATAAATTGAGTAATCATTTTCGGGTTTGATTATCTTAAGGGGAACCTTTTTAGTTTTCAGAAAACCGAAATAAAAAATTATTTCATTATCTTCAAATACAACATCTTGAAAACATTTTCACAAATTTTCATAAAGATCTGAGCAATATGAAGAAAGTTAGAGCGATTTGCAGCGCGCCTCGCCATGGCCGCATAAGCTAAACTTGAAACTTTACACGCGATTATCTCGGAATAGCGTTTTTCGAAAAATGACTTTACCGTGATCCTGATTGTGGGAAAACTACTGAACCGATTTCCTTCTTCTTCTTTTTTTTTAATTTTCGTTATTAAATTTGCCGGTCCTTGAACGATCGCTTTTTGAAACATACTGTTACATTTTGCCCCAAAAAAAAATGTAATACAATTTTTAGCGCTCAAAACGTGCATTTTTTGGGAAATACGCTCCCGTTGGCACTGAAAACAAAATACTCATAAAAGCGATCGTTCAAGGACACGGCACACTTCTAAACTAATGAAATAATATGAGTTTTTTGATTTCGGTTGACCCGCTGAGTCTTTATCAGGATCACCGCAAGCCTCTGCAAAAAATAGCGTTACGGGGGAACGGCCATTACTCCAGTAAAAATTGGTATCTTTCAAAATCAAACGTATTTTGTTGTTGTTGATAAACTGTACTTTCAGAAAAATACCACTTTGATGCAATGAAAATGGTGCTATGCACTTAAAAATAAATTCAAACTTCCCTCATTTTTATCGACCAAAAAGGTATATAACCCCTTAAGAATACTGAATTGACAGTCTAAAGAAATGTTCTTTTCAAATGGTTCTCATTTTTTTTGAACAACTACATGCAGATCAACTGTACGATTCAAATATTGTTTTCTCCGCAAATGGGAACATTGTCCAAGCCGTTAAGAATTTGAAGAGTTGTTTTTTCAAAGAACTTGAAGTAAGTTGTTTGAGTGAAATACCTTTCGAACTGTGGATTTCAACAGGCCGCTGTAATATGAAGACACTTGTGAAATCAGTTGATGAGCTTGTATGTTCCAGATTAAATTCCAAATTCAAGAAATCTTCAAACCAACTTCTGCTTTATGTAACTGTTACAGTAACAGCAATCGTGCAGTTGCACCTGTAACGTCATCAGTGATTTGTGTGGTATTTTTTTTTTTTTTTTTATTCTCGCTTATTTTCCGTCGGTCTAGTTCCGCCACTGTTGTTGTGCCAATCACCGACGCCCAGGGAGGCGACTCCACCCAGGACCCTAACTTACGACCCGTTTATTAACGGACCGGCGCCAACGGCTTTACTTCCTCATGCGATGGAAGGCGTGATCCCAGAGATTTTTCGCCTCAGAAAATCTCCCGGTGCCGGCTAGGATTGGATTTGTGTGGTAGAATGATTGCATTTTTCTTGACCATGGACTTATCTGCAAAATACACATTTTGATAAAACCCAAACTCACAATGAAATTAAAAACATTTTCGGAAACGTAATATTTCCTGTCCTTTAGTGCATGTTGTCAGTTTTCAAAATTTTCCGAGTATTTCTGAAAGGCAGTTCCGTTGCTGTATCGTATGAGCAATATTGGCAATGCATGCATTTTTGTTGTTGAATGCTTCCTACGATATTTCCACTCGGGTATCTGGAAAAACATGTTGAATTTTTTTCTTATACAAACCTTCACACAAATTTGAAATGCAACATTAGGATTGTTTGAGGTCTGAAATAGAACCAATAAAACTAGGCTCTGCTTCCGTGCTATCAAGTTTTAATTTTTCCATATAACCATGACCCACCCTACGCCTGCATTCAAGAGCAGCAGTAGCCCTTCAGAATGGAGGCGCTAGGTTACTGCAATGCTTGATGCATCTAATATACTTAAGATTGAAAAAATTCCCTCTCCAAAATAAATAAATTTTATCCCAGACATCATATAGGTTGATGTTGGGTGTAAAATGAGGAACCAAAAATATGTAAAACGATACAAAATGGCAAAATACGGTTTGTATTATTGTTGGCATAGTTAGTGTTGTTTAAAGTATAGTTTGGTATTTTTCCTCAGCCCACTAATTATCATCAATTGGCGGTGAAATATTGAAAATCGATCCAACAGTTCCAAAGTAACAAAAATTTAAAATCAAGAAATTTGGAAAAAAATCCCTCAAAAAAATACTGGAAAAAATGAGAAGTTGGTATTTTTAACCATTTCTGTGAAATTTGGTGCCCATAGTGAAGGTAACTTTTTCAGAGACTTAAATGAGTTTTCTCATAAACCCACATTGAAGCGACGAGTCCTGCGAGCAATATCTCTGCCGCTTTTTGAAGCATTTCTGCATATACTAAGGAAACTAAAATTCACAGGAATGGTTATGAAGCTGTATATTTTTAGTGCAATTATTTTCAGCCTTAGGGTATCTTTTATTTTTGCTTTTGTCGACCACTGTAATATTTATTAATGACCAAAAATCACAAATAATGAAAAACGATCTAAAATTGTTGAATTCAGCTTTTCACGCTGACGAGTGCTATAATTCGTAATTTGCGAACCGCACTGCTCACGTCTGGAGATTTGGCAACATTAACGTTGCCAAATTTATTGTTTTTCCGATGACATATGAAGAGTAAAACTGACGTAAGCAGACTTGTCAATGGGCCAGGTAACATATTACTATTATTTGATATTATTTGTTCAACATAATTTGTTATATACCTTTTTAGTTTTTAAAAAATCGAAAAAAAAACTTTACTGAATTATTTTTATGTACAACTTCCTGAGAATATTTTCATGAATTATCATGAAGATCTGAACAATAGGCAGAAAGTTAGAGCTATTTGAAGCGAGCCTCCTCACGACCGCATAAGCTAAACTTGAAACACTATACGCGGGCCGAATGTCGTATACCTCTCGACTCAGTTCGACGAGCTGAGCATTTTATGTATGTCTGTGTGTATGTGTGTGTGTATGTGCAACTTTTTTTCTCACTCACTTTTCTCAGAGATGGCTGGACCGATTTTCACAAAATTAGTTTCGAACGAAAGGTCTAATTGTCCAATTGCATTGGTTGCTATTAATTTTCATTGAAATCGCACCGTGTTTCAAAATTAGTGTTCGACATCGGAACGAAAACGTTGGGTCCGCGTTCCGGTCCGGTCCGGTCCGGTAAAAAATCGGAACTAGCTCGTGCCGGTCCGATTTGGGTCCGGTCCGATTGGCTTCGTTTCGGTTCCGGTCCGGAGTCCGGTCCGAAGTCCGGGAACAAAGGTTGCCAGTTTTTTCGAGAGCGTTATTTTAGTGAAAAAATATTATTTATGCATATTGAAAAATGTTTGAATAAATCACTACAATACAAACTAAGTTTTGCAATTTGTTTTTCTATTTTTTTTAATATTTTTTTTAATTGAAAAATTTGGAGTGTAGTAACAAAAAAAGCTGGTTCTACAATTTTCCTAGTTTTGGAACATTTATTTAAGCCAATATTTTAGTAAAAGTAGCTGCAGGATTCTTCTCCTACTTAGTATGTTTATACGTGATGTGACGAGGACCCGTCCCGAAGAAAATTTGTTTTCGAGTGGAACACTCGATGCAGAAACACACAGGACGTCTCTTGCCATTAACGACAGGTTCGGAAATCTTTCATAATTGTCCTGAATGATGAAAAGAGAATAAACAACACCATAAATGAAACAAAAATTATGTATATTGTAACTCACTTTCCACCAATTTAGCCGATGGCATTCAATTAACAGGGTGGCCAGGAGATTTCCAATTTCAAATTCCCGGTTTTTTCCCGGTTAGAAATTGATGTTTTTCCCGGTTTTAAAACGCATAAACTTATAAGTCAACCAAGTTTTTTTTTTTTTCTTCATCTTCAATTTATTTGACACGGCACAAATACAGTTTAATGTTTAACGGCGCCAATTATATCAGGTAGCTTACTTTCTAACGTATCTTAATAACTAAAAGCAAATTTGTTATCCTCGCTGCCGACTACGAGCTGAAACTAAATCTAACTTAAAGCTAGAATGTTTTGCATTAAAAGCACTGATTTGTTGTTTGATGGTTTTCCATCGCCATAGGTAAGCAGCATATTGAATATGTTCCGCTGCTGGGCCAAGATATTACGGACTGGCATATTGGGTTATCTCCCTCGGGGCCTGAGAGTATCGTGCGGGTCTAGTTGCTGTTTCCGGATCCGGGGTCTTAACGTGTTCTTGTCGAATGGTTGGATGTAAGCGGAAGGGAATAGGATTAAACTGGGGCGTGGATGGATTCCAGGAAAACGTATATAAGGGACATGTAGGATAGGTCACGGCTCGCCAAGACATCACGAACAGGACAGCCGGCTGCCTACTTTCGGCCTGCAGGGAAGCTATTAATTTAGACCTGGCGTCACGGTGTACAGGGCATGACCAAACCACATGCTCTATGTCATGATAACCTTCACCACAGGCACAGATACCACTTTCCCCGAGCCCAACACGACGGAGATGCGCGTCAAATCTATAGTGATTGGACATAAGCCGGGACATCACGCAAATGAAATCCCGACCTACATCCAACCCCTTGAACCACGGGTTCGTCGATACATTGGGGATTATAGAATGTAACCACCTTCCCAATTCCTCTCTGGTCCAAGCATTTTGCCAACTGATGATCGTATTCTGACGTACAAGTGCGAAAAATTCATTAAAGGCAATTGGTCTTTCATAAATATCACCGTTTGTTGCGCCCATTTTAGCCAAAGAGTCCGCTTTCTCATTGCCCGGTATCGAGCAGTGAGAAGGGACCCACGCTAAGGTAATCTGAGTAGATTTTTCGGATAAAGCACTCAGATGTTCCCGTATTTTCCCCAGGAAATACGGAGAGTGCTTAACATCTTTCATCGATCGGAGAGCCTCAATGGAACTGAGACTGTCCGTAAAGATGAAATAATGGTCCGTAGGCATTTTTTCGATTATCCCTAGGGTGTACTGAGTTGCAGCTAATTCTGCGACGTAAACAGAAGCAGGATTATCGAGCTTATGGGAGACGGTTAAATTGTTATTGAAAATACCGAAGCCAGTGGACCCATCGAGAAGTGATCCGTCAGTGTAGAACATATTGTTGCAGTTGATGTTTCGATATTTATTGGAAAAAATTTTGGGGATCTGCTGCACGCTTAAATGATCCGGGATTCCACGAGTTTCTTCTATCATGGATGTATCGAAAAACACAGTAGAATCAGAAGTATTTGATAAGTCGACACGATTTGGAATATTCGAAGAAGGGTTGATATTTTGGGACATGTGATTGAAATACAATGTCATAAAACGGGTTTGAGAATTAAGTTCGATTAACCTTTCAAAATTTTCAATCACGGGACGGTTCAAGACCTCACATTTGATAAGAATACGAGAAGACAGGCTCCAGAAGCGGTTTTTCAATGGTAGTACTCCAGCTAAGACCTCCAAACTCATCGTATGGGTCGATTGCATGCAACCTAAGGCGATACGCAAACAACGATATTGTATTCGCTCTAGTTTGATCAAATGTGTGTTTGCTGCGGAGCGGAAGCAGAAACACCCGTATTCAATAACAGACAATATCGTTGTTTGGTAAAGCCTTACAAGGTCTCTTGGATGGGCTCCCCACCATTGTCCGGTTATTGTACGAAGAAAATTCACTCTTTGTTGAATCGAAGGATACAATCGCTAGGAGGGGCCATTGGGCAGTCAACTGCTTCAAAAATGATCTAACTGTTGGGAGGAATGCTGTAAGAAAAATTTTAAATGGATCGGGTACATTGAAAGTTTCAAAAATCCAGTCCACAATGTCAGAAAATTTCACTAATCCAGAGTTTGTTTCATCAACTGGGAGTGCAGAAGGAACAACTGGGGTTTTAGATGTTCCTGGCAGTGCTGGGAACTCCTTCTGGGACTTTAAATTTGCAAGCCCAGGAGGAGTTTGCTTCGGTTTTTCCGCAGCACTGTTTGGTTTGTTTGTAACTTTAATTTCACTTTGAGAAATCTTAGGACCTTTTCTGGGAAGTTTAGGAGAGGAAATATTTTTCCTCTTTCTAGACTCCCCAGGATTGGCGTAAGATGTTCCCGCTGATGAATCGTCAGAATCGGTTTCATCAGAGGACAACAGATCAAAGGGGTTTGATGTAATGGGAGAAGTGGTAACGGTCTTCTTCAGCATCTCAGCGTAAGAACGCTTCGAACGCTCTTTGAGAGACCTCTTTATTTTATCCCTGCGCTGCATGTACACCGCACATGTCGAGAGCTCATGTTGACTCTCCCCACAGTGATTGCATTTTCAGCATTTTTACTGCAGGATTCATCCGCATGATTCTCCCCACACTTGCCACAACGTGCCTTATTGCAGCAGTAGGCGGCGGTGTGGCCTAACTGCTTACAATTCAGGCAGTTCATGACGCGAGGCACATATAATCGCACAGGGAGACGAACCCGGTGGATCGAGACGTGGCTAGGTAGTGCTGACCCGGCGAACGTAACTCGAAACGAGTCTGACGGAGTGTATACTGTTTTGCCACCGATGATCGATGCTGACCGCAGTTGCTTGCAGTCGAGCACCTTTACATCGGGACATGTGTTGTTCTTAAAGCACCCTTTGGCACTTTCCAATATACACTGGACGGACAGACTCGAATCGGTTATGACACCGTCGATCTACACGTCTCGTGCGGGTATGTAAACGCGATACTCGCGAGTGAAGAGCTCAGAGCAAGCTATATCGTTGGCCTCTTTCAGGTTACTGACCACGACACGGAGCTTGTTAGGCCGGACCTTGGATATTTCGGTCACGCCCTTGTACTCCTTCGTCAGGTCTTTAGAAATCTGCAAGAGGTTCAACTGTTTCGATTTCGGTCCCGCCTTTGGCCGAAAGTAGACAGTATAGCTGCCCTGGGCTCCGTCTGGGTAAAGCCTGGGGCGAGGGGGGACTGAAGAATGAACAGGGGAGGGGGTAAAAGAAGGGTCAGGGTCAGAGGGGTTCGGGGATGGTGGCGCGGGAGGCGAGGGATCTACATCCATCCCGCTAAGTCTAGCGCACTAGCGCCGACAAGAGCACGTACCTTTTTACTTCTCCCTTCCAGTAAGGTTGGTTGTCCGATCGTTCGAAGTTGCAGCCGTTACAGCCAGCAGCACCAATACAGCAGCACCAAACAGCCACCAGCAGCGAGCCAGGTGTGAGATCACTCCACACAGCGATACAACTCAACTGTCAACTGATGGCTTCTTCTTTTTCCTCTTTTGTGTCTCGTCCACTGATGTAGCACAATTCAGCCAGCAGCCAAATCGGCTTACGCACCAGCTGGTAGTCACGATGCGAAACAGTTGCACAAAGGCGCGACCTTGAACCCGGATTTATTCCACTCGACCAGGCAAACAATGCCAACACTTGTTCACACGTCTTTTGTTTTTTATTCTATCGGAGCGATCACCAAACACGTCCGATACTGATGCGTGTTCGGCACAGAATGAAGTTTATTTATTGACAAAATAAATTTCGTGAGAGAATCTTGTTTTTAATATCATTATTTCTTACCAAAACTTGAAAAAGGGTTAACTTCTTCGGCCAACATGTATTTGCTGTTGATTTTTCGACTTTTCATGGCTAAGATTTTAATTTTTTCACTCGGCTAAAATCAGGATATAATTTAGAATCAATCTGTGCTTCATGTTTCAGAATATTTTCACATAATTTTGTTATTTATTTTAACTAAAGCAATATTTGTAACTTTCTGCACTCTCTGGTTGAGATTTTCTGCGTTTAGTAGGACTGGTTTCTGCTTTTTCAAACCTTTAGTATATATTTTTACAAATTTGGAATTTAATTCAAAGTTGTTTTGGCTGCTGTTGAGCTTCGGAAACGACAAATCTTTGAAATCATTTTCTATCATTTCAAGCCTTGTGAAATTTTATTAATTGTTTTTAAGCTTTGTTACGGATTTTGGCCTCATTCAAAGTGCTTATTTAAAAATCAAATTTAAAAATTTATTTTCCACTAATTCTAAATTGAATTTCAAATATGATTGTGGATTTTTTTTTTTAATTCAATTTGGAATCTTTTCTAGAGTTTCTTCTTCTGATTTCTCGTCAGACTAAAATTTAGCATTTTTTTTAGCTAAATTCCCAATTCTGAGTTCTTTTTCTTTTTCAAAACTTAATTTTAAATTGAATTGACTTTAAATTTTTTTATTGAATTGACCTTAATTTTTTTTTATTTTTTTTTCTTGTTTCCTGATAACTTGTTCATAGTCATTTTTAGTTGCTGAGAGGAAACATTCTAGTTATTTTTCAGAGTTTTTAAAATAATTAGAACATATTTTTTTGACCCCGAATCGAGATAGTTTTTCGCCTTGCCTGAATCTGCAATGATAGCCGTTTTTGGCAATTTTAAGTTTGTTTAAGAATAAATATAAATATAAAGAATAAGTTTTTGCATTTTCAACCTAATTATTACCCATTTCCTAGTGTTCACACACTTAAGTTTTGAAATTGATTTTAAATTGATATTATTAGTTTCTTTCAGGCTTCAATACAATTTTATTGCTACTTAGAAACAATTTTTGCCATTTTGAGCTAAATAAGAAGATTGTTTTGTTTTTTTTTTCTGAATCCGCGTTCTAAATTTCAAAATTTTCAACAAAAATCTATTTGAAATTCTAGGCTTAAATCAATTTAATTTTATTGCTACTCAGAAACAATTTTTGCCTTTTTGAGCTAAATAAGAAGATTGGTTTGTGTTTTCTGATTCCGCGTTCTAGATTTCAGAATTTTCAACAAAAATCTATTTTGAAAAATTGAATTTATTACTTTTATAATATCTTTGAATTCTTTTCATATTTATGGTGCATTTCTGGCTTTAAATTAAAATCTGATTGCTGACTTTTATCGAGAACTTTAGAAACATTTGAACATATCTTTTATCTTTTTATAGTCTCTGTAAACGTTTCATGACAATTGTAGACTGAATTATGAACAACTGTGTGTATTTCTGTCGTTCAAAATATTTTTTCCGTTTTTTTAAGGATCTCTTGAGGCTCAGTTATTGTCTTGACAATATAAAAAGGACTAATTTGATACCAATGTTATCCTTACGTGGTATTGTTCCAGGTTTTTCAGGCGAATAATTTCCGCAATGGCCCTTATAGTTTTGCCTTTTTTATTTGAAAATTATGTCTTTCTGATTTTATAGGAGCATGCAAGCAATTTGAGAAAAAACAAAGACAGGCTCTGCATTTTAAGCCTCTAGAATACTATTCAATAAACTTTGAATTGAATTTTAAATTATTTTCGTTGCATCTGGTTTTTGAAACGCAAATTCTTTAAAATCAATTTCTGAAATTTCTGGCCTCAAGACATTTTCTCAAGCGGATTTAAGCTTAATCGATTACCGGTGGAGAAAAATCAGTTTTTACCTCAAACAATGAACTTTAAACTCTTATTACTAATCAACTGTATGCATAATTAACATAAACTGTATGTGTAAATTTTCAAGTATAAATGTTGAACTCAAATCAAAGTTTGAATGTCAGGTAATTCCATATGGCATCATACGCCGGGAATGGGTTAGGTTACGATTTTTTTTATTTTTGCTTATTTTCTGATGGTCTATTTCTGTCACTATTATGTCAATCACCGACACCCGGGGAGGGGGTTCACCACAGAAGGCAGAATCACGAAAGGCAGAATCATGAAAGGCAGAACTCTATGACCGTACACACAAGGCAGAATATTTCAAAAGGCATAATTTTGAATGGCACGAAAGGCAGAATCACAGATAGCAGAACCTGACTCACGATAGCCAAGTGCGTGATGGCAAATTGGTGCGAATCCTGGTCACGGTATCAAAGCTTCTACTCTACATTTATTATTTAATATTATTTGGTAACCAGACATAATTACTGGTCACACAGCAATGACCAGTTTTGATGGGAGGTGCAAATCAAGCCTAATTATAAGATCCGAAACGCGCAAACTGGTTTGGCTCAGGTCCTTAAGACTATCATGGCATCGCGGAGAGTAATTTTTCGATGTTAGGTATAACTTACACTAGTCTCAACGGCTTGTTGGTTATAATTAACATAAAACAATTAATAAAAGCATAAAGCCGCCGTGGTTTCCGCGGTCCGAGCCGGCCGCCGACCCGCCGTCGGAAGCGGCGGCCTCTCGCATACAAACATTTGATCTATTGGTTTTCTGGGATTATTCAAACAGGTTTTCTTTCCCTTAGTTAAGTCCGAACGAGCGGTAGCGAGTAAGGACAGCATACACTTGGACAATAGAGTTGGCCAAAGACCGCGAGTGTGTGTTGTTAAAAAGAAAGTAGACCATTTTTTGATTCTGCCATTTGTGCTCTTTGTGATTCTGCCATTCGTTATTCTGCCTTATGAAATATTCTGCCTTTCGTAATTCTGCTTTTCGTGATTCTGCTTTTCGTGATTCTGCCTTTCGATTTTCTGCCTTTCGTAGGAGACCCCCATGCGATAGAAGAGCCCAGAGATTTTTCGCCTCGGAAAATCTCCGGAGGATCTAGATCAGTTTTGGTTGATTGTGAGTAAATAACGTCACCACACAACCATCGACACCTATGGCGTTGGGATTCGAACCCAGATCAGGTTTGAAATATTTTTTATCATAGTTTAGTTTTTGCCTATTTCAAGTTAACATATAAAATTTTGTTGGAATCATTCTTGACTTCTCTGGCCTCCAAAATATTTTTTAGTAATTTGAAGTTTTTACCTTCCCTGGGCTTTGTAGGTTTTTGTTGGCGATATGTAAACCAAGATTCAAATTTTGTTTCTTTTTAAAGAGTATTTTTACATCAATTGTGAAGAATTCGGTACATAACTTTGAAACAAACTCAGCCATAAATGACATTAGACGTTGATCCTGTAAAGTGGTGGTTGTTTTGATGTTTGATCGCCACTTACTGTTGAAGCCCTAATCAGTGCGAATGAGAAGGGAGACAATTTAGAGAAAAACAAAAGCAGCCAACTGTTAGTGTATAGGATCCTAAGACTCTAACGGTCGTCTCTCTTAACCGAGATTCTAATGAATGACGACTGGCTTGTTACTCCAGCACCTTACCTCGAGACCATCTAAATGGTTCCTTGAGCCTTCCAGTGTTTGTGAGATGGCAGAAATTGTATAGTGCGTTGAACTAATACAACAGATCCCAAGCATGTGTAAATGAAAAATAATGTTAAAAATGGACATGATAAATTTTCCGGTTCAGTTTCGAATTCCCGGCTTTTTCCCGGTTTTCAAGGTTTTATCGGTTCGCTGACCACCTTAAATTAAGCACAAACTCAGAACAAGTTGTGCGAGTCTATCAGTTGTTCACTAGTTTCGAAGTGATAGCAGGAGCAAAATTGAAATAGCAGAAAAAATGTAACAATCAATGTCTTTCTAATTTAATAAGAACCATGTGATCAATTAAAGCATATATTACAGGTTAGAAAGGCGAGCAAGCCCATATGGGTTGACTTTTAATAAAAGCAGCGAAGAACATCAAAAAGGATGAAAAACTTGCTGCGTTCTATGACCTAAATTGAATAATTTTTTTTTCACCGCAAATGTCCGGGGTCCGGAAAGCATTACCCGGTCCGTTCCGAAGTCCGGATGGCTTCGTTCCGGTCCGGTCCGGAAAAAAATCGGACTTTGAAGGTTCCGTTCCGATCGGACTTCGGACCGGACCGGACCGGACTTTTACCGGACCCTACCCGGTCCGATGTCGAACACTATTCAAAATGTGAATATCACGAAACTTCATTATCTCAGAAACTACACAACCAATTGAAACAAAACTAGTGTCAAATGAACGGGCTGACTGTCTTGAAAATCCTTAACTAATGATTAAACATGTGGTTCAAAAGTTTTTAAATGAAACGTGCTCCGGAGGCTTTGTAACTCACTGATTGTTCTAAGATTTAGCTGAATAATTTTTTACAAAATTAGTGTCGTTTTGAAGGTCTAGTTACCCCACAAGACCCTATTGAATGGTATTGTAATTGGACTATAACTTTGTATGAAAGAAGCAAATCACTTTAAAAAAAAAACTGAAGTTCACAATTTTTTCAGAATGGCTGGACCGATTTTCACAAAATTAGTCTCAAACATACTTAAATTATTACTTTATATATACAATCAATGTTCTAGAACCCAAAGAGCGGATATAGGTACGTTCATTAGATTGTATTTTACAATTTTAGGACGATTTCTAGAAACCGAAAACTGCAAAATCGGGTTTCAATGTGAAGTATAGAGTTCACCCCGGCTTCCGAGCATTTTCCCGATTCCTGAAAAACATTGGGTAATGTTTGTCCTTTTTAGGTTGTTTTCCATAAATCGGAACTACTATCTAGAAATTTAAAGTGGCGTCTCAAGTGAATGATATTTGGTCACTTTAAGCTGTTTTCCAGAAACTAAAAGTCGGCATCTTCGCCATCGAAACACCCAGATTAAGCAGAGTTTGGCCATTTTAGAATGTATTCCGGTAACCAGGAGTAGCCATCTTGATTTTTCGCGTGATGTATTTACAACATATTAATTTTATGGTAATTGCATGTGTATGTGTTTACGTAAGCTCATATGTGTGTGAATGATTTGTTTTAAATATTCGGTATAGTTGTGCTGCTGGCTACCAGAAATTCGTTATTTAAAATGAAAAATAAATCCAGGAGAAATTTTCAAGGTGTATTTTTTTTCTAAAAATTGAAGTGTTCGTGTAAATCTATGTTAACAAATAAAAAGTTCGAATGAGAAAGGCTGGGTCTCACCGCTAGGTGGATTAATCTGGGTGTTTTCAATGTGCGTTATAAAATTCTCCGGTCGATTAACGATCGTTTTTTGATACACAAAGTTTAACTTTGCCGAAAAACTTTTCTAACGTTCCCGTTTGCATCGAAATGATCGTTCTGATACCCGGTACACTTCTTAACTAATGAAATATGAGATTTTTGATTTCAGTTGATCCTCTGGGCCTTTATCGTAAACACCGCAAAACTCTGCAAAAAACCCAAATAAATCCACCTAGCGGTGAGACCCAGCCGTTCTCATTCAAACTTATTATTTTTTTAAATAGATTGACACGAACACTTCTATTTTCAGATAAAAATACACCTTGATTTATTTATCACTGGATTTTGTCACTCTAACAGACTTCCCGTGCACGCGCTTTTTTTTCAAGCGACGAGAGAAATCTTTCTCTCGCTCGTAGAATTTCCATGTATGTGCGACGAGACGAGACAAGTCACATGCAATTTGCAGGTTGCTCTTTCGCTTCTCTTTCGGTTCGGATTGCGATGCGCAGGGCGATGTTTTATCGCACTACGAACTGAGCGAGACGCCCGTACTGTACATACTTGATACAGCTCGTGCGCTACAGCTCGTGAGACTTTCTCGTGTACACAGACTTCCTGTACACGCTGTACACGCGCTTTTTACTGAAACGACGAGAGGTTTCTTTTCTTTTTTTTCTTCGGTAAGAGACTGCGGCGCACCACACGATGCCTTATCGCTTTACAAACTGAGCGAGACGCCCGTACTGTACCTTAGTGAAACTGTATATTAGAGAAATGACAAAGCACTCACCGTTGAGGAAACTGTCAACATCAAAACGGGCGAGCTGTATAATTTTGCATTGCCGTTACCCGTTTTGATGTTGACAGTTGCCTTAACGGTGAGTGTCTCTGCGTCCCTCTGGTGTATAGACTGCCTACCGTACCTACATACGATATATGCCGTCAGACCCTTCTGAAGGTGTATTAATCGGAAGAATTCACAAAACTATATTACTAAGATCAGATTATCACGAGCCTTCAGAACCTGATTTGCAATATCTATACACTAAGGTCGCTTTTTACGCGGTTTTTTACGTGGATTCCGGAATTTACGTGGTATTTTTTTTTCTTGCGGATTTCGGTTCCTCTTCACTCGGATTGCAGAATTTACGCGGTTTTTTTTTTACGCGGATTCCGGAATTTCAATGGTTTTACTATTTTTAACTCCCGAAAAACTTATGTTGTACAGTCGTCGTTCGCTAACTGCAACATGTTTACATTGCAGTTATCGAATGCCGTTCAATAACTGCAACACTTGACACACGCCAAAATTTAGAGGGGGGTCCGTCACTACCATTTTTGTTTTCAATTTTTCAATGATGTCGAAATGTATTTTTTTAATGGAATAGTGGCAAAAAATAGCAGAAAATTAAAATAGGCAAGCTTTTTGAGCAATTTGATAGTCATATTTCCGCATCATAATTTATTGCGTTTTAGTAACTACTTTTCATTACCAATATGTAGGCGAAGATAAAGTTCATCACTACAGAAGACCATTTTACGAGACGTTTCTGAACTCAATTCACGAATGAAATTTTGACAGAAAGCTCGGAACCGGTGACATAACGCAAGTAAAAGCAACATCAATGTCAGCAGGATCCGTGACACCTGTCTTAAAATGGTCTATTCAACGCTAGGTCACAAAATCTCGCGTAATTTTTCAAAGAGACCTAAGTAACAATGACAGATTCTCTCATCTCTCACTTTGTTTCGTTAATTACGTCGTCATTATATATATTTTCTAAGCTTTCTTCCCCTTAATCGAGAGATAGTAATACTGTCTTGCTTACTATGCATTGAGTGTTATGAAATATGAAAAAAAAAACATTATTATTGATCAAAGAGAAAGTAAACAAAGAGAGTCTCTCAATGTTAGATAGGTCGCTTTGAAAAATTACGCGAGAAATATTGTTTGTGATCTACTATGCACTGCCTCACTGAGTAGGGAAAGCTAGCCAAACAATGCACAAGGAATTTTTTTTTCTCTTATAATAATTACGGGAAGTGAATCACATAACATGGTGATTTTGCTTCATTGATTAATAGTGGAGATCTATAATCTCCCATTTTGAATGAAGAGACAACAAGTTAACGAAATCGAGAAAATTCGAGAAAAATGAAAAAGTCCTTTTGAAATGTTTCTAGAGATTCAACAATTTTCATTTTCGAATGCATTGAGAATCCCCCCGCGAGATTTGTCACTTCAATGTCAAATATGACTTCGACTTCAGATTTGACGGATTGCGGTCCGATAACTGCAAAGTTGTTGCAGTTATCGGTCTTGCAGTAAAAAGCGTTGTAGTTAACAGACTTGCAGTTATCGAACGGCGACTGTAATTTCAAACCTCATTTTTATCCTTAGAACTACAAAACAAAGTTCTATCATAAGATAGTCAATGACATCTAGACCGACGAAAGGAACACTTCTGTTAACCAACGTAACACTCTGCATCCGGTGCATTTTCGTACCGTTAGCATAATAGGTATAGTAACAAAACGTTCTTAATTCATGTTAACAAAAGTCGGATGAATTAATCATAGAATTTCGAATTGATAAATAAATGAACTAGGTTATACCATTGATAATTCTAACGGTGTTTTGATGCATGCTGCTATAACACCGTAAATAAAAAAAAAAACATAAAATCCCCTGCCTGTATCCTTCTGCGCAAAATCAATTTCCTTCTCGCACCATTAGCGCAAAGCAACATGCGAGGCAAGCTCGCGAGACGAGCTCACGAGATTTTGCACGCAAGCTGTCTCAAGTACGCGTCGCCCATGCACCGCACTCGTTAAGTTGAGAGACGAGGTATCTTCGTGTACGTCGCAATAAAAATTCCCATGCGACGAGACATGGCTCGTACGAATTGTAAGTTTTCTCGCTCGCACGCTGCACACAGCACGAAGCGACTGAATGAGAAACGAGACTTGTAGCGCAAAGCACACTGTCTCTTCTTTGTGCGAGCGAGATTTCAGGAAGTCTCTAAATAACAAATTTTTGGTATCTAGGGTTGCTGATATTTTATCGATATTTGATATTATCGATATTTACCCGTCACAATATCAATATTTTCGATCGATATATTGCGCCTGATATTATCGATATTCCGATATTGCGACTCGATATTGCTGTCCGATATTCAGAAATTCATCGTGGCATCAAAATTAAATTTAAAATGCTTACACACAATATAAGATATTCATTGAAGGTGCACATTTGACAGCCACACCAATCTCCTGGTTGCCATATTTCCATTTTTATTGACAGGATGTATAGAGCGAATTTCTGGAGCGCGTGGGGCAATAACCACCACATTAAACCGATCAAATGCGGTGCCTTGGTGTTGCATTGGGATAGCAAAATCGATGAATTTCAGTCAAAAAGCAGTGTTACATAAGCGATAACCGTAATGTTCACGTAGGATGTTTCAGTAACTGGCTGGTGATTAGTCAATGGAGAATGTCAGTGACGATTAGGAGACGCGGCTCACGAAACGTCGGTTTAATCTGATTGGGGAATGCACCTGGCGTAAAGCGATCAGCAATCGGCCCGCTGTCCTAACGGACGAGATGAAATAGCAAACAATTTGCCGGAATATTCAATACTAAAGCCTGAAACAGACTGAACGCCAACGCGAGCAATCGGGCGAGGTTCTTGCCGTAGGTTAATGAACAGCTCTACGTACGGTTGTTCATTAACCTACGGCAAGAATCTCGCCCGATCGCTCACGTTGGCGTTCAGCGATTTTCAGGCCTAACTGAAAGCCAAACAAAAAAATATATAGGCAAATATCGGTAAAATATCGATACCGGCATCCAGCACCGATTTTATTATCGGAGCCGTTTCTAATATCGATAAAGTTAATATCGATATTCTATTTTTATTATCAACAACCCTCCCGCATTTAAACTATACTAAGAGGCAGGTAGACTTTTCATTTGACACTAATTTTGTGGAAATCGGTTCAGCCTTCTCTTAGAAAAGTGAGTGCAAGTAGTCTTCGGAATATGTACCTTTTCATAGCTGCACATTTTTAAACATAGCTGGCATAGTAATAGCCCGATTGCAAAACAAATCAATAGGGTCTTATAGGGCAACTAGACCTTCCATTTGACACTGATTTTATGAAAATCGGTTCAGCCATCTCTGAGAACAAGAGTGAGACTAAACAGTATTCAGAACACGTTTCTTTTCGTAACTTTTGAACCACAAGTTCAATCTTTATAAAATTCAAAAGTTAAAGGTATTTCAGGTAGCCCGTTCATTCGAAATCATTTTTGTTCAAAATGGTTGTGTAGTTTCTGATATAATGATGTTTCATAACTTTTACATTTTTTACAACCTCTAAACTAAAAATCTTATTACAATAAAATTCGTTTTGGTCTTATGGGACATCAAGACCTTTCATTTGCAATTAATTTCATGAAAATTGGTTCATCTCTGAGAAAAGTGGATGAGAATAAAAAGTTGCACATACACACACACACATACAGAAAATGCTCAGCTCGTCGAACTGAGTCGAGTAATATATGCCATTCGGCCCTTTGGAGCACTTTATATCTTCGGTTTTGCCAGTGATTGCAGGAGAAAGGTAAAAAGGTGGATGTCATTTTCCTGTATCCTTTCAAGAACTAGCTGTGTTAGTGTAGACAAGTCTAGTCAAGACATGTTTAATCATTACAAAAATCATTAGTTAGGGATTTTCACGGCAGTCTTTTGATTTGACCCGGTGTTTTTTAAAGGGGGGGATTTGTTAGTAGCTTAAGTATTTATGACAAATATTAGAAAATAATGAGTATGTGTGTCCAATCACTAATGGAGACTTCACAACACTGTTGTAAATTTGTAATTTTAATTTGACCTGGTGTAAAAATTGATTGTGCCCGGTGTAAAAATTGGTTGCAGAATGAAGTTTCGTTATTTTCATAATTTGAAACACAGTGCCCAAACTAAAAGTACGATGACAATGAAATCCAACAGCATCCTATAAGGTCACTAAACCATTCAGTTGCAACTGATTCCGTGAAAACCGGCTCAGCCATCTTTGAGAAAAGTGAGTGAGTTTAAGCAGTCTTCGGAATATATTTCTCTTTATAACGTGATTTCACATGTTTATAAATAACGGACAAAATTATAGTCCAATTACAATGAAATTCGACAGCAATCAATAGGGCAACTAGACCTTTTATTTGACACTAATTTTATGAAAATCGATTCAGCTATCTCTGAGAAACATGAGTGAGATTAAACAGCCTACAGAACACGTTTCTTTCCATAACTTTTGAACCACCTGTTCAATCTTTATAAAATTCAAAAGCTGAGGGTTTTTAAGGTAGCCCGCTCTTTTGGAACCAATATTTTTAAAACCGTTTGTGTAGTTTCTAAGATAATAATGTTTCGTGATTTTTACATTTCGATGCATAACCTCTAAACTAAAAATCCGATTATAATGTAATTTAATAGGGTCTTATAGGACTACTAGACCTTTCATTTGCAATTAATTTCATGAAAATAGATCCAGCCATCTCTGAAAAAAGTGAGTGAGAATAAAAATCTGCACATACACACATATATACAGAAAATGCTCAGCTCGTCGAACCGAGTCGAGTGATAAATGTGTTCGGCCCTTAAGAGCACTTTAATATCTTCGGTTTTGCAAGTGATTGCTATACCTTTCTAGGAGAAAGGCAAAAAGGTGCTACACGCTTTAAAAAATGCAATCTTTGTTCCCCTTGATGTACATAAACATGCCTTAGTAACTAGTCTACTCAACAATACTAACATACAAATTTTAAAACAAGACACATAAAATTATCGTCTTGAAGAAAGTTGGTTTTGAAAAGTCTTAGTTGTAATGGTAAAGTAAAAAATCTCAAAAATAGCGGTGAAAGTACTACACAAAAGTCTAATCGGCTCATGTTGCGCATATTCAGATCTCTGCGATCTTAGATACAGGAAATCCCGTTGACGTATATTTGTTCTAGAAGGGCAAAGATGGATTTCGCCTTTTAGCAGTTTTTACACAAAATCTGCCTGTGTAATAAATCCGATTACAGTAAAATTCCATAGGATGTTATTTATGTGGCAGCTAGACCTTTCATTTGACACTAATTTTGTGGAACTCGGTTCACATTCTCTGAGAAAAGTGAGTGAGTTTAAGTATTCTTCGGAATATGTTTCTTTTCATAGCTGGATTTTACATTTTTAAACATAACAGGCAAAGTAATAGTTCTATCGCAAAACAAATCAATAGGGTCTTATGGGGCAACAAGACCTTCCATATGACACTGATTTTATGTAAATCGGTCCAGCCATCTCTGAGAAACATGAGTGAGATTAAATAGTCTCCAGAACACGTATCTCTCCATAACTTTTGAATCACACATCCAATCTTAATCAAAGTCAAAAGTTACGGGCCACCCGTTCATTTCAATCCAATTTTGTTGAAAAAATCGGTTTTGTAGTGTCTGAGATAACTAGCTTCCGTGATTTTTACATTTTGATGAATCACATACAAACTAAAAATCCGATTAAAATAAAATTTTATAGGGTTTTATGGGGCAATTAGACCTTTCATTTGAAAATAATTTAATGAAAATCGGTCCACCCATCTCTGAGAAAATCGAGCGAGATTGAAAAGTTGCACATACACACACACACACACATACACACATACACACACACACACACACACACACACACACACACACACACACACACACACACACACACACAGGAAATGCTCAGGTCGTCGAACTGAGTCGAGTGATATCTGCTATTCGACCCTTTGGAGCACTTTTATACCTTTTGTTTTGCCTTTTGCCTTGGAGAAAGGCTTTTGTAATTCCTAAAAAAAGTCCTAACGAGCTTGCAAATATAGGTAAACACTGCAGTTAATGAGAGTGCCCCATGTGCCTTATTCGTTCCTATCATGTTCCATAAAATAAAGATTCCAATGCAGGTTTTCAAAGACAAGATTCAATTCAACAATTCAATTCAGTTTTTGCCTTTTAGTTGCATGACGCTTTTAAAACCATCGGTTTTCAAAGCACGCCGCTGTATTTCCTTCGTACTTACATCACATGCATGTCTAGACTAAGTAGCACTAGCAGTGTCAACAAAGCGAGAGAAATGCCAGCAAAATTATCTACAATAATCCAACTATTTGCGTTAGTAATTATGCCAGGCGTCGTCCCTTTGGAAAACAAGGTTTTCCAACGAAAAAAACAACTTGACGTTAGTGCCTGATACCGCCATTCGACGGGTTTTGTGTTTCGGTGAATATTTATTATTATTTTTTCAACTTCTACAATAAATTAACTTCTATACCAAAAACTACAATGTTCCATCCACCAACTAATAATTTTATCGTTTTTAATTACCAATAAATAAGAGAATACCAGTGAGTGAAGCGGGCAATGTATGTAGTTTGCGAGAATGCGAAAATGAACGGGAATAGAAGGTGTGACCTTAGACTTAGAAAAAATTTCCCTCGTCCAGACGGGTCTCCTACGAAAGGCAGAAAACCGAAAGGCAGAATCATGAAAGGCAGAATCACAAAAAGCAGAATTACGAAAGGCAGAATATTTTATAAGGCAGAATAACGAATGGCAGAATCGCAAAGAGCATGAATGGCAGAATCAAAAAATGGTCTATTTTCTGTTTAACAACACACACTCGCGGCCTTTGGCCGACTCTATTGTCCAAGTGTATGCTGTCCTTACTCGCTACCGCTCGTTCGGACTTAACTAAGGGAAAGAAAACCTGTTTGAATAATCCTAGAAAACCAATAGATCAGTTGTTTGTATGCGAGAGGCGGCCGGCTCGGACCGCGGAAACCACGGCGGCTTTGTGCCCCCTCGGTTCCTTGCCCTCGATTATGCGTCTTCGCCGCATGAATTGTTTTATGTTAATTATAACCAACAAGCCGTTGAGACTAGTGTAAGTTATACCTAACATCGAATAATTACTCTCCGCGATGCCGTGAGAGTCTTAAGGACCTGAGCCAAACCAGTTTGCGCGCTTCGGATCTAATAATTAAGCTTGATTTGCACCTCCCATCAAAACTGGTCATGGCTGTGTGACCAGTAATTATGTCTGGTTACCAAATAATATTAAAAAATTAATGTAGAGCAGCAGCTTTGATACCGTGACCAGGATTCGCACCAGTTTGCCATCACGCACTTGGCTATCGTGAGTCAGGTTCTGCTATCAGTGATTCTGCCTTTCGTGCCCTTCGAAATTCTGCCTTTTGAAATATTCTGCCTTGTGTGTACATAGTGATCATAGAGTTCTGCCTTTCATGATTCTGCCTTTCGTGCTTCTGCCTTTCGTGATTCTGCCTTTTGTGGCGAACCCGTCCAGACGGGACTCGAACCCGCAATCTCCGTTGTCTCCGGTAAGGTGTTTTAGCCAATTAAACTTCTGGGAAAGGTATAACTCACCCTAAACCAATGTCGAATCACCCTCTACTATTGTGTTCACGTATCTCAGCACGCCACGATAAACTGCACACACTGCCCTGTGGGAGTTTTATTTCTGTAACTGAGAGAGCGGTCTCTTCACGCACACTATGTTAACAACTTATTATATCTACAGCGACATACAGATTCGACTTTGGTTTAGGGTGAGTTATACCTTTCCCAGTAGTTTAATTGGCTAAAACACCATGCCGGAGACAACGGGGATTGCGGGTCCGAGTCCGTGTGGACGAGGGAAATTTTTTCTATGTCTAAAGTCACACCTTCTATTCTCGTTCATTTTCGCATTCTCGCAAACTACATACATTGCCCGCATTACTAAACTTAAAATGTAAGTCATAAGACAAAAATGAAATTAGTTCGTAAAGTAGAATACCAGTGGTTTCTATTTCACTGTGTACAGCAAAATATTGTTTTCTGGTTTTTACGATTTTTGTTTGTCCTTAGCAACCTATTTATCGGTCAAACCAGTCTGATTCAACTAATAAAGTTTTTGGTTAGGTAATTGAGACTAAGCTAAAGAGACATGAATTGGAGAAAGTAAAAAGCAATGTTTATTAAAGATTTATAGTCATTTAGCTGAAGCCCGTCGTATGCGGGCTTGGAAAATAGAGGGTTAATTTGCCAACATTGCTGTAACAACACGCGAATAATTTCACCTGCACATTCGTACTGCACACCGTGGGAAAATTCACCATTTCTATCGAAAATGGAATAGAAACATGACACCTCAAAGGTCGAATACAGGAAGCGCCTATTTATACAAGATATGTTATATAAAATGCAGAATCGAACTCAGCAATCAATTTTTGAGGTTGCTTTTCGTTTTGTGTTTGAAAACGGCTTATTCCCTTTTGCAAGCTTGCACAGATGCTGTTTCATTCGAACATACGCTGATCACCATCAAATCCTGACGAAACGCTTGAGCACAATAGTCTACCGAATTTAATCTATTTTGTAAATTAAACGAACGAGAACTTCGCCTGTTTCTCACAACTATGCTAGTAGTGGCATCAATTCTTTGTCTTGTTTAAAAATATGTTCCTTTTCTTGGAATTTTATGTCCAGCTGCTAGAGTATTACTTTCAATGCCAGGGCTGTAGTTTTCTGATATGAACAAACAATGTGACGGTCCGCCGAAGTTGCATGCATGTGACGGTTGCCGAAGTTGCAAGCAGTCATAAAACTAGGATTAAAAAAAAGTAAATTCCATTTCCACTATCATGGTTGATTATCGGACTGGAAAAATTGAAATGGTAACTTTGAGGAACGCCTATTGGTCAGTTCAGTCATAAATTAATTTCTTTTCCTCAGTGAATGACAAATCATTCAGCATGAGTAACAATTTTATTTTCTAAAAACAATAACATAACAACTAATATCAGTTAAAACAACTAATATCAGTTAAAACAACAGTGATTTGATTTTTTTCTGTATAGTAAACACAATTACAACCCTGCATAGCACAAAAAATAGATATATATACAATCACATTACCCGAAGCATACGACTGTAGTCGAAAAAGCAGAGAAATCGGCGCATTTATTCTTTCTTTTTGCTGTAAACCTCCTATTTCATTCTGCATTGAGTCGCATAAAAGCTACTCCTACAAGTTCCACAACCATCCATCTTTTGTGTGCCTGGCTGCATCAGACTAATTCAGCACCGAGTGGCGACAGAGGAAATGCGAATAACCGTAAAATGAAATGAAAACACGTTAGAAAAACTTAACCAGAAACTTAAATCATGAAACGTGCGAGAAAAAAGGACAGAAATGATTTTGGGAAAAAAAAAATTAGAAAAAGAAGACCTTCGTGCGATGAAGTGCATCTTTTCATTGTCAATTCGTTCAAACCCACGCACGCATCAGGACTGTCGAAGAATATTGTGCAAAGCAATTATTGCTGAAATATCCTGAGAAGAAAACCATGGGAATAGAAAACCCAAAAATCGAAGGATAGGTTTCTAAATTAATGTTACAGAAAAAATATGGTTTTGATTAGACACGGCACAGTTGGAATCCTGCGCGGAGTTTGAGCTTACAATGTGTGTGTGTATTAGAATCTGTCGGTTTACAATTTGCGACGTATACTTCTCTTGGAGAACACCAAGAAGAAAAAAAAGTACATGAGTTACAATAGTTTCCAGTTTTTTAAAAATATTTTTTCCTGTACTCATTGCGTTTACTATGTTGACTTTTGAAAAAAAAATAGCTTAAGAAGTTTACTCTGTTGATGTTGTATGAGCAATAAATATATATTTTTAATGATAAGACTTCAACACACCTAAAAATAAATACAGTCAGGTTTTTTGACAACGCGGTATTTAAGAGTTTTTTACACGGGTTAACGATTTTCTAATTAACGAGGTTTTGTACGCGTTACCGCGGTAATTCAAAAATCTACGTGGATTTCCGAATTAACGCAAATTGGGAGCCAAAAACGTTTAAATGTTTATTGAGTAAATCACTTAGTAAAAAAAAAAAAACCGTTCGCCTTCCGAAGGATCCGGAATGACTGGTCGTAGAGCGTTTCGGGTTTTTTTCTAAAGCCTTTTTGAGGGTTAATTTCACGCATTTTTTCAATAAACCGTTTTTTACGCGGATTGCAAAATTAAAGTGGTTTTTTACGCGAATTTTCGAATTAGCATGGTTCATTACGCGTGTTTCCGAATTACCGTGTTTTTTTACAAGGTATTTATCCCCCGCGTAAAAAAGTCTGACTGTATTCTGCTAACTTTAGAAGATAGCTGTAGTATACTCAATCTTTATTTAAAAAAAAAAAAAAAAAAAAAAACAAGCAAAGCAAAATGCATACGCACTCTAACATTTTATGCCGTGGTTGCTAGTCCTAACAATTTTACAAGCCTTCTTTATCAAGTTGTTCGACGCTTTATGAAATGCCACCTACAATGCGTTATTATGTCTCGTCTTTGAGTCAGCTTGATGGCGATTGTCAATTTCAATATAATCAAATTTGCTCAGAGATGATTTCCAATGAATTTTACCTTTGATTATTACCTGATATTAGCGCGCTCCGAAGCTCGTCATTACTAGGAACACCAACTTATAAAAAAAGATAAAATAAAACATGCTACCAGCAGATCGCGGTGTCCAGTTATTGCCCGATTCAGGAACCTTGTGGCCAAGCCTAATAGTATACAAAGAAGGAAACCCTATGCAGCGAATTATCAAGCTTTATACACGAGCCATTGTATAGCAGAGTAGCCCGAAGTAGAAAAGTGCTCTATATGAAACGACAGAGCTAACAGGGCGACAAAAATGTAACACGATATCGTTGATAATTCATTTTTGAAGCCGACTGAGCGAAAGCGATAAAATGGTTTTCAACCACCGTGCTAGTCACTGGAATAGGGATGCTAGGAAAATGACAACATATAGATGAAATGCATGAATAGAAAAACATATTAAAATAAAAAACGTTCATATTTAAAAACACTTATCATGTAAAATATTTGATAGCCGTATTCCCTACCTATGGTAATTTTTTGGTATAAGCCCAATATATTTTTTGATTTTTTTTTTTCATAAATTTCGAAGTATTATAGTTTCACCGATATATTACTAATGTACATCTCTATATCTGTTCGAAGATTGCGAGTTTTCAAACTCTCTACAAACCTGACGCTGCAGTGACGGTAAATCTTTTCGCTGCCGTCAGAACATCATAAAGCTTAGTAGGGTAGAAGAAGGTAATTTCGATCTACTGATATGTTCAATCTATTCTCTGTTTTTTGTTTGTTCACATGTACCTGTACAAATAAACTTAGAATCTGCTCGCTAACAGGTTCTAGGAGTTTTTTTTAAAGATAATATTTAATAACTGAATAAGTAAGTTTCACATGTCAATTTCACGATGTTATTTTAATATCTGCAACACTAAACTAGGCCGCAAATTTAGAATCATCAAGGGACATGGTATGGGAACCATGCTAATCAGATCAAAAGAATTTACTAACGTGAAACAAAATGTAGACAAATCAAGACTCAAGTTATAACACTGACTGCATATTTATAGACAAAAATGGCAATGGCACTTCACCAAAAACTAATACGATAATTATTAAATTGCACATATGAAAGCATTGCATATAAGTCGTTGTGCGAGGCCTTTGTTTTGATGCGCGGGGCTATATTGAACACTTCAGTTTTCTCATGTTTTTAGCAGAAGAACTTTTTAAACTGTGTATAAAACAATTTATTATGTATGTAGTAGTATGTAGTTAAAACAATTTACAATATTCAAGTACTTCATAAAAATGATTGACTCTTGCGTAACAAGCCGAGAACAGGTCTTTTGCCCTATATTTGTTTGAAGCACGATAACGTATCGAAGCTGATGTTTTTATAACAATGTTCTGCATATCTTTGAAAATAAGAAAGCAGGGCTGGAAATTCGCAGACTGAAACAGCTACAGTCAAAAAATAGAACCAGAAGCCCCATACATTTTTTGAATCTGTATTTAACTTTTGAGTGTCTATTTGCGCGTACTATGTCTACCAACGCTTGACTACACAAATTGGCCGACGGCCGAGTATTCGATGATACATATACCGTATGGATAAACTGCTAAGGAGCCATCCACATACCACGTGGACAGATTTTTAACGATTTTGAAGTTCCCCCCCTAAATTCTAAAAAATTTATATGGACCGTGGACACAGACCCCCCCCCTCCTTTCCAAACCTGTCCACGTTGTATGTGGATGGCCCCTAACTACTCCGGGATCTATTTAGTCGTACGGAGTTGTTGAATAAATTTTAAGCTCCAAAATTGATTGATTGACACAGTGGAAAATTTACTTTAACATCTTCGTTCCTCGATAGTACGATTTTTTTGTGTGAGGATTTTTTAATACGTTTTTTGTGAGGATTTTGTAGGTATGCTTGTTTCTCTAATGCATTATTGTAAACTATATATAGTTATGGATAAACTAATGCTCTATCCACGATATTCAAACGATCGTGGAATAGACGCCGACAATGCACATTCCATGCTCCGATCCATGAACATTATTGAACGACAGTAGCACCGGACGCACTGCCCTGACGCAGCACGTCACCCGACACAACACGTGGATGGCCGGTATTCCTGACACAACAAAACGAGCCACCATCGACACCATCGACGGCAACTCTGGAAAGTTTCAACGACGACGAACAGCAGGAACACCTGACGCAGCAGTATGCAGTACAGTGGACAGGTAGAATACAATTCAGGAGCACAGGTTTAGTCAGTCTAATTTTGAGTGTGAAAGAAGCAAGTTGTACAACGAACTTTAATAATAAATATTTTTTAACAACTCACTAATGTGAGCACATACTTATCTATATATCCATTAGCAGCATGGTAGTTCAGATTCGAAATATTTCTAATTCAAAACCGATTTTAAAAATATTGTATGAGCCTATTCATATAGCACTATATCAAATCTCGAAAAGTTCCCATTGAATTCTACTATCAACTTCAAAAATAAATATTGAACTTACTCGTACGCAGTTACGTATTCCGATTACGACACTGATGTATCCGTGCACATGAAAACTAGTTCAGTACATATGTTACATATATTTTCACTATTCCGTTAACCAAAAATTGCAGCAACATCAATTCGAGCATGAGCAATTATTGCATTCTTCTAGTTCGCTCAAGTTTTGATTTGAATTCGTTTAGGGGTAAACAGGATAAGACCGCCCTGCGGGGTAAGACCGCCCACCGTAGTTTTACTAACAAGTTATAAAATAATTGGAACATTTCTTTAACGTGTCTATTACAGTATAATTACATAACATTTTGCACGTTTTTCTGTTTTGATAGTGCGCGAACCAGGGGGGATTTACCGCTGTCAAATTTCATGTATGTGTGCGTCCATGAAGTTTGTTGGTCCATGACGTTTGATAAATTACCAATGTGACGATAATCCATCACCAATTTTCGTTAAAAACTTGTTGCTGTCCCAAAATTTCACTACGGAACGCATTATTAATAAAAGTTTTCCGCTATTTCTCGAGTTTTGTTAAAAGAAAACGTTCCATTTTACTTCGATCAAAACGACAAAAACTAAAACATACAGACGCCTTGTTGCCAAATGTGCTGGTCACGGTTTCACGATATTTGACAGATAGATTCCCCCTGGCGCGAACGGTCGCAGAAATAATCAAAAACAACCTTTCAGCTGGCAACCAGTCAATGCGCTTTTGTTTTGCGGCAACGGGACTTAAGGTTTTTCAGTCTAAAAATCAATTGTTTTGTTCGTGAATATACGTTTAATCGCTTGCCTGAATCTATCTTCTTTCGGAAATATCGAAGGCCGTGAGTAATCTTGTAATTTTGACTACTTTTTCGGTCAAATATGAAAATGTTCCACTGGGGGTAAAGTCGCCCACTATACAAGGGGTAAAACCGCCACGTATACAACTGCTTGTTGTTTTACTTCAAGACCCAAATGCCTCGACACTACAAAGGGAATATTTACAGGATCAGTAAAGCAACTTCAAGCCACATAAGACATCGATGTTAATCGACCATTTTCGATTTGGTTGAAGCTTTTCTAGTAATATATTTTAACAAGACTTATTTTTGAAAAAAGTAAACCTGTTTGAAAATGGTGTTAATGAACCAAAATAATTTTAGAGCCAGGACGGTTTCCGCAGAATTGAAAATAGTAGTTTTTTACTTCCGAAAAAGTACACACACACACACACACATATATATATATATATATATATATATATATATATATATATATATATATATATATATATATATATATATATATATATATATATATATATATATATATATATTTAATTCTATTTTTATATCTATTCTTTAAATTTTTTTAGAGTGTGTACTTTTTCGGAAGTAACAAAAAAAAAAAAAATATATATATATATATATATATATATATATATATATATATATATATATATATATATATATATATATATATATATTTTCCAATTTATTTGAAAAAAACATGTTTTTGCCCGTAAAATCTACGAAAGGTAAGCTAAAATTTTATGGTTGTTGGATCGTGGAGTTATAGAAATATATATAGCTCAAATTTTGTTAAGAAATTTTTTTTTTGGACGGTTTGTTTGGTGTATAGAGTCGTTGGTAATTTTGTTCTTAAAAAAAAAGAGCATAGAAAATTGAAAATATAAATAAAGTATTTTTCTATACATAATAAGTCTTCAAAAGAATCATACAGACAGATTTAATGAGTTTTAATTTTTAGCTTAAAGATAGGTATATTATGAATTAGTTATCTTGAAAACCCCCAATTCTGAAAAATCTATTTATTTTGAAAACCAAAAAAGTTGCCTAAACATTGATTTGAACTTGAACAATCAGAAACCAAAATAAGTTAAAACTTAGAAAAAAAATTTTTTTTTCAGATTTTTCACAGTGTATATTTTATTTAACCCTTAAATGCACAATGTTGTTTTGAAACAACAGTACTAAAAACGTTTTTAAATATACATATTTTAGTATTTTTTAGAAATTTAATTCATTAGAACAGCTCTCTAGACTCTAACGAAGAAAACTTAACAGCTGGAAGTACTGTATTTGATGTTTTGTTTTTATGTTTGCTGTTAAAATCTCGGAAACGAAAAAAAACATGGCGAGATTCCCGACTGGTGCTGACTGTCTTTGAAAATAAATTTCAAAATAAGGTTACTGGTTAGAGAAAACGTCTGAATTATCAGTAATTATACCAACAAAAGGTCAATTTTAAAGTTACTGTTAACAAAAGTAATTGTTTCGACTTTATTCTGCGATAAAGTCACAGTGTTGTTTAGAAACAACATGGCAATATTTGCACATTAATAAGTAAATCTTTCAAATTTTTTAAGCATATTGGTTAGTTTTAGAGCAGTTAACCTGTTAAACAAAGATTTTATGTTTTTAGATGATTTTTTAACGTCGTGCGCATTTAAGGGTAAGAAAGAAAAAAAAATACCATCTATAACTTTGTGAGAGACACTATACCGATAAAATCAACCGTTTCGGCCATGGAAATATTGTTTATCCTCAAAAAATGGTGGGCGATCTTACCCCGCTGGTGGGCGGGCTTACCCCGCATAAAAAGGATCTGCACATTTTCAATGAATTTTAAAAATTTAAAAAAAATCTGGAAAATAAACAAGAATATTTCAGTTCTTATTTTTTGAATGTGGGTATTAGAACCTAATAGAAGAACCTTTTAGCGAAGAAAAAATGAAATTGCAGCCGCAACTTTTTTTTCTATAAACAGAATTGCTTAAGGGGGCGGTCTTACCCCGCTTATCCCTACAAACATTATGCACTGTACAGAGCTTGTTGAATCAACATCGTACTTCGTGATCAGCCAGGAAGCATTTCGCTAAGTATATTCAACGTCTATTTCTTTTTGTACAAATAGCATGTTTTAATTTTAATATTAATGGCAATTCATATTAATCATAATTATATTCTTATAATGTATAATATCTTTCAAATGAATTTTTATACAATCGTTTAAATCTAGTCTGTCCTTATTTCAGATTTCATCCATATCTAAAAACGTGAAATGTTGTGTCGCAGGATGCGTTTAACCGAACGTCACATTCAAGAACCACGCGAGCCCATCGAAGGACCAATCATGCGACCGTGCACTGCTCGCAAATTGGAAGGCAACGACAAAGACTCTGCGATTTCCTCACTCGGACAGCATGGAAGGTAAGCACATTAAAATGCTTATAATCGGACAGATGCCCGAATATAATAATCTGGTTGTTTTTAATGGTAGATACGGTCTGTACATAAAAATTATCTCTTTATGTTTCAATTCAACACGTTGGACATCATCAGAGAGCGAAACTGCTGACAGTAAAATATGTTTTATGGCAATGAAATTCTTTGATTGACGATTCATGATGCTCATCCCAAGTGCAAAAAAAATGTGCAAAATAGTTGAAGAGGTTGTTTACATGACATGACCACAAGGTCAACGTAGAATTACGACAGTCTGGTTTATGTCAATATTTTTTTCTTTTGCAATAGGTTTGGAAATACACTCGATTGGGGTTAATCAATTTAATGGTGTGAAGCGGTACATTTTTTCGTATATTATTTTTGTTTAAAAAATGAACGAAATTAGTTGGAAAATGACTGAGTTTGAAACATTAGAAAGTGGGCTACTTTCGTGACGCTCCCGATTTTTTCGGTTTTACAATTTGTACCCCTATATATGTTGCCGTATGACGTAATTCTACGTCAAAAGCGCACTAATCGATGTGCTTATGTTGACTCTGTTGAAAAAATATAAAAAGAAATTGTATTAATTAATTCATAAATGCTTCATGATCGCGTGCGATAATGAAATTTCAAGCTCCCACAGTTTGTCCCAGTTTCGTAATACGGATGCACAAGAAATGATGAGCTGAATGACCCCTCAGGTTATAGCCTCTCCAACAAAATTCAAATCAAATCAAATCTGTCTAGCCGGACTGAGAGAGCTCTCATAGTGGCTGCAAAATAACATGTATCGTGTCGTGTTGCAGCTTGAAAGGAGACAATGTTCCCGTCCCCGTGTCGCATGGAAGCAGATTGATATTGCCGATGGTAGACATGAGTATAAAGGTCGAAATTCTGCTGTGATGTTAAACTATAGCCGTCTTCTTCAAGACGTTACATCCTTGTTAATGAAGTGTTGTGATTTTTCTAAAACGGACCCAGCACCGTGGGCAGAACGTGCCGAACTTTTCTGTTTGAAATCGGATGTGTTCCCTATATGTCGCCGGTTATGCACAGTATCAACGAATCGTAATAAACATCACACTTCTGTGCATTTGCAGCAGCATCAAACCACAGTTGCAGTTTAATAATAACCATTCATTTTGCTCTTCAAAAAACATGTAGTAGCCATGAAAAAGGCCGATTACTGCAATTGCAATTTTCATTCAATTATCGCATAAATGCTTCATGGTCAGATCGCGTGCGATATCCATTCTGACATAATTTTTTTTTTCGATCGGTAGAGAATGATATAACTGGAAAAAGAGATGTGACTTCTTTATTGCCAGTTATACCATACTCCAAAGTTCGAAAATTTTTATTACGTATGTCGCAATATTAATGTACGAAAAAAAATCTCATTTTATTCGGGTTTAGAGCTATTGTTTCAATAGCCTCGCCTTAATTTCAAGTTCCCACAGTTCGTCTCAGTTTCGCAATACGGATGTACAAAAATGATATCTTGTGGACATTCTGTCAGGCCGCACCGTAGAGCTCTCATAAAGGCAACAAAATAACATTGTATCGTGTCGTGCTGCGGCTTAAAGGCAGACAATGTTCCCGTTCCCGTGTCGAATTGAAGCAGGTTGCTGCGTGTTTGACATTGTCGATGGTAGACATGAGTATGAAGGTCGAAATTCCGCTGTGATGTCCAACTATAACCGTTTCGTTTTAAGACGCAATAGTTTTTTTTTCTTCACAAAGACGCAATAGTGTAAGTGCTGCATTTCTGGTATCTGCTGCCATCTAGCAGGAGAACAAGTATTAATTACAACCGACCCTTTTCAGGGCCACCAACGCGTTCTTGAGGCAATGTTGGTTTTTTCTTGGCTTGCAAATGCTGCAAATGCTCTGCAGTTTGCCGTCTGTTACACATGATGAAAAATCTTAACTACTTCAATCACATAATTGTAGAGCACCAAAAGGTGCTATTATATTTCACAACAGTAACAACACTGGCAACTTTTCGATTCGATGTAGACGTTAGTCAACGTCAAAAAAATCTATAAAAAAACCCCTAAATTCCGGAATCCGCGTGAGAAAAACGCGTGAAGTTCCGGAATCCGCGTAAAAAACCGCGTAAATTCCGGAATCCGCGTAAAAAAAACCGCGTGAATTCCAGAATCCGCATAAAAAAAAACCTGCATTAATTCTGCATTCCGAGTGAAGGGAAACCGAAATCCGCGCAAAAAAAATACCGCGTAAATTCCGGAATTCGCGTAAAAAGGGACATTAGTGTATATGTAAGTACGTTCATCATAATGATTTTATAATTTACCATTGATTAAAGCACACAAAGGTCCTATAAAGTTTTGGACGGATTTAGCAAGCTGCTACCACGATCGGGAGGCAGTTCAGTGGTACCATGACTGCAAGGTGAATTTCAACACAAAGAATAAAAACCCACCCAATTGCCCCCGATTTCGCCTAATCGAAAAACACTGGACAATAATCAAGAAGAAGACTAAAAGGCAATGCGGGATACTGCACGGATGGCGATCAATTGGAATAAACGAGTGGCTGAGGTAGACAAGGTGTGTGTAAAAAATGATGGCGTGAATTTCAGAAAAAGTTCGCGATTGACGGAATAATTTTCTAATGTTATTTTTTCTGAAAGTACAATTAAATATCATTTCCGAGATAGAGCTAATCCATTTTCTCAGCATTTTATATGAAACAAACCTTACTAGCTTTTCATTATATCAAATTTAAAAGATCTTGTGCAAATAGAGTCTAATTTTAGCGAGAGTTACTGTTATATTCTTGTGCAATTTTTTTTTATTCAAACGAGGGATGCGTTCCAAATTTGTATGGGATCGCGTAAAAAAAGACTCTTTTGAGAACGAGGAAAACCGTTTTAAAATGTTTGAACCTCGTTTGAATATGATAGAGGTCAATCTGGAGACCAAAATTCAACATTTTTAATTTTCAGTATTTACACCAAAATTGTGATTTTTTTTTGAAAACGGATATATGATAACCATATATCCCGCGTGAAAAAAACCTGTAAAAAAAGACCTTACTGTATGAATTTCCCAACAAAAAAAAAAGTAATTGAGTTTTAGATAATGTTATCATCAGTGATAGTTTCTTAGTTTTTCCCTAATATACTTTTTCTGATAATGATAAATAGACATCAACAAAGACTTCAGGGAACGGATTCAACTGCTATCAAACCTGTCAGTAAAACTAGCGTTCCATCCGGTTATGACATGTTTTTAAACTTGGATTCTTACGAAATGGATGACTGCGGCCCTCAGTCGGATAAAACTGAAAATATGACGGAAGATTCACCACAAATACCGGCTGGTTATAGATCACTTTGTTATCGCACACCAAGTCCCAGTACAAGACAAATAATCCGAGTGAATGTTACCATGAACAAAGAGAAAAATAATGCAGATGGCTGTCGTTTCAATCATTAAGTAAAAAAATCAAGCTAGTTAACTTATCTAATTGTGACAATATTATGCATCCGAAACAATCAGTATTCCTCATGGATATATTCATTGATCTTCTGTTAGTAATTGAATAAGCTCTTTTTTTCGGTCATAGTGCATAGTTTTTATGATTAGGCCAAAGGTTCGTAAAAACAATGCAAGCACAAAAGCACACAAAATTTTCAATCTAGACAGGTTACATGGTTGGTTAAAATACTTACAAAATGTGGTCTATTAGCTACTTTTGAAAAATTTGCAATTCCAAATAAAGCAATTCCAAATAAAATATGTCCAAATTTTGATACATTCTTCAACTGTCATTTTTTATTTGGATGAAACTTTGCACACATTCTTATGGGCTAAAATGTCACTTTGTGCTGTTGTTTTTTTTTTTATCGCGACTGTATGAATTTCCCAACAAAAAAAAAAGTAATTGAGTTTTAGATAATGTTATCATCAGTGATAGTTTCTTAGTTTTTCCCTAATATACTTTTTCTAGTCTAACAGGTGGAAAAGTTATTCCTTTATATACAGTAACGTCTTTTTTTACACGTTTTTTACGACGAACGCGATTTTTTAAACTTTTTTCGCACGGTTTTTTATCCTTGCGTAAGCAGTTACAGTAAGTAACAGTAAGGCTTACAGACATTAAGGTGTATTTTGCACACATTTTTTTCCGACGTTATTTTCGAGTGTTTGTTTTAACGACGTTAATTTCATTTTTTTTCACGGTTTTTTTCCGCGGTCCGTATCTCTCGTGTAAAAAAATACTCTGCTGTACTTATTCTTGTAACCAAACCAGATTATGTGAGCTACTCAAAAGCAACAGCATTACAACCTTAAAATCAATAAAACTGCTTTGTATCCTATTTTAGCTATTAGAAGAATAAATTTTATTTTTAAAGTTTGTTTAGTCTCCATTGTCTGGAAAACTAACATTTATAATTTTTAAATACAGTCACATTTTTCTACGCGTGGGATACGTACCTCAAGAAAAGAAATCGCGTAAGAATAAATCGTGTTAATTCGAAAATCTGCATAAAAAACCTCCTAAAAAATCAGGAAAAAATACGCTTTAAAGACCTGATTGTTCGAAAATTTGCGAGAAATTTCAAATGTCTTTCTATTCCATTCATATTAGTAGTATGAAAAAGAAAAAAGAGAAAAATAGAATAAACAATTTTATGAAAATAGACTAAACATATGTTAAAAGTCTACATTTCTGTTTGAATATTTATTTTTCAAAATACATTGGTGAGTCAAATTTCAGATCATGGTTATAACAAATGCAATATGTTCAGAATGATCCGATCTCACGATTAACGAAGATATCTCACTCTATTTTGTGACTAGCTAATATCTGTCTGGATCTAGTTTCATTTGCTCTTACATATATCATATCTGCATAATATATGGAATCACTGCTTAGATGCAAAAAAACAAGATGAGGCGGCTTCGTTTGATTGCTAATATTTAATAGCCAATATAGCGCATTCACATAATTAAAAATATATGTAAATAAGTTTTGACGCGATTGTGTATGTATTCATGCCGCTTCTTTTCCGAGAACATCGAAACAGCCACCAGGGTCAATTAATGAGAAGACATTAAATGAAGTGTGCTGCTTATTGGACGCGGCAGCCACAGAACTGAGTATCAGAAAATGAACAGCGATTTCAGTGAACATCACCCAAGCTCGCTGCTCAGAAGAAAAATAAAGAAATAACTGCAAAAAATCCATCCCAGAGGCATAGTATATCGTATTTGATGTAGGTTAGCGCGAAGACTTGCAGACATTATGAGTCACTTCTAGACCGGTATTTGCGAGAATCGACGCGATATTCGCAAAGAAGAAGGCAAACTCTGTTACGACCAAATTATTTTTAATCTACGAGGCGCTAGCGGTTTGTGTTGATTCACAAAACAGCATGAAACAACTTTCACACGCCATATGAAACCCTGAAAGGCTACCTCTGATAAATTTTAACTCACCGCTCTTGTGTTATAATTTATTATTTTTTATGTCTCTCTTTCTTTCCAGAAAATCGTATGAGAAACCTAAAACACCGCTGATGATTGTCAATCTAAATATTCCCCCGGGCATCAAAACTCTAGCGCCAAAGAGCCTAAAAAGCTCAAGAAAACTGCCCCCATTTTGTGTACAACATCAGCAACCCACGAAAGGCTGCAACCTTAATCAGACTGTCGTTGAAAGCCAAGCGTGTACAACTTCGACAGTACCTCAAATCTTTATTCAAGGGTTTGAAATTCACGATAAGAAAAATGGTCCGATTCAACAACGAGAACTTCTGCAATGCGAAATTCGACCAATAACTGAAAACGAGGAAGACAGTTTCGCTAACATTTTGCTGGATAGTATTTCGAATATATCTTTAGAAATGATAAATAGACATCAACAAAGACTTCAGGGAACGGATTCAACTGCTATCAAACCTGTCAGTAAAACTAGCGTTCCATCCGGTTATGACATGTTTTTAAACTTGGATTCTTACGAAATGGATGACTGCGGCCCTCAGTCGGATAAAACTGAAAATATGACGGAAGATTCACCACAAATACCGGCTGGTTATAGATCACTTTGTTATCGCACACCAAGTCCCAGTACAAGACAAATAATCCGAGTGAATGTTACCATGAACAAAGAGAAAAATAATGCAGATGGCTGTCGTTTCAATCATTAAGTAAAAAAATCAAGCTAGTTAACTTATCTAATTGTGACAATATTATGCATCCGAAACAATCAGTATTCCTCATGGATATATTCATTGATCTTCTGTTAGTAATTGAATAAGCTCTTTTTTTCGGTCATAGTGCATAGTTTTTATGATTAGGCCAAAGGTTCGTAAAAACAATGCAAGCACAAAAGCACACAAAATTTTCAATCTAGACAGGTTACATGGTTGGTTAAAATACTTACAAAATGTGGTCTATTAGCTACTTTTGAAAAATTTGCAATTCCAAATAAAGCAATTCCAAATAAAATATGTCCAAATTTTGATACATTCTTCAACTGTCATTTTTTATTTGGATGAAACTTTGCACACATTCTTATGGGCTGAAATGTCACTTTGTGCTGTTGTTTTTTTTTTTCATCGCGACTAATTTGTGCAGAGGGGTAATGTAAAAAAGGTATTTTTGATTACATTTGTAGAGCAAGAACGGTTTGTTTGATCTTTTTTTTAAATTTTAGTTTATTGTTTAAAACTACAAGATATTAGCTAAACATTAATAATTGTCTGAAAAAAATCATTTGAAAAACCAAAAATGATTCAAAAGTTAATAAAATTGTTAATCAGGCTTCCACGACTTTTTTTCAAAATAAGTTTTTTAGATAGGCAATTTTGTTACCTGAAAGTCTTCCGAACAAACCCGTAAGAAAAATAAAAAAAAAATATTGACAAAATAAATTTTGAGTTTCTGCATCGAATAACAGTTCTTTTTTTTTTTCAAGAACAAAAAGTGGGATTAGAAAACAGCTCTTAAACGATGATGCATGGAGCCGCCTGAAAAGTTTGTGTTAGAAAAACCTTTTTTTCCTCAAGTGTGCCAACTTTTGAACACTTTTACGTTAATGGAAAAAAATCACAGTGTAGGATCTCAATAATCCTTTTTTTTATAATTGTAAATAAAAATTTTGACGTTTCCTAAAAACCTTGACAACTTTTCTCTAACTCTTGTCATTACCGAAAAGGGCTCAGAGGCAAAAACGTGAAACCGCGTCAAACATGAAAAAGTTTTTGTAAAAGGAATTTTTCTGCCCACTTTGGTTTGTTTAGGAGAGTTTTAGGCACCTAAATCTATCTAAAAAACTTATTTTGAAAAAAATCCGAGATGAATAATTATTTGAAAACATTCGTTTTTTTTTTTTAACCAATCAGTTTCAGTGTAGAATCTCAAGTTCATTTTTTTAATTATTTTTAAATGAGGGCTCAGACAATTCCCTAGAAGTCATCCTTTGATAACTTTTCTCTACCTCTTTTTATCATGCAAATTCAGTATTTACTGCTCGATTTTGTCTGCCACCGATTTTATCATTATATAACATTTCAACAAAAAAATAGCAGGTTGAATTGATTTTCTATTTAGATTCAATGATTTAGTACTTTTGCACAACTTTTTTTAGAATAACATCATTCTGAATATAGTTTACAAAAAAAACTTAATTATTGCACAGTGTTTCATTTTGCCGTTTTCGTGCGAATAATTAAAAAGTGATTCAAATGTTAATTATAGCCATAGCTTATATTCGAAAAAGTTTCTAGGTATTCCGAAACGCATCTATTGATATAAAAAACTGGATGATCAATCTACCTAAAAGTTTGATACAAAATTTACTTTTTTATCTGATTTAGATAGACGCGTAGTGTTTCCAGCAAAATTTTAAAACATCTCAAAGCAAGAAACTTTACTGAAGGTATAGTATATTTTACCGAAGGTAAAATCTTTTACGAATTACGAGCCACATAAAGTTTTCTTTGAATGGCGCTTAAATCCCAATGTTCTGTTTTTTCTGAACTTTCAAACCTTCTACAAAGTTATCAGCCATCGAAAACTTCTTCTTAATAAAAATTAGTAGTTTTATCTAATAAAACAAAAAAAAAATGTTGACATATTTCGACATTTTTGGGGGTACTTGCACCTTGACCATCTGCAAATCTCGCAAGGATCATTTAGGATCATTAGATTTTAGTATACACAAATTTCAACCATAGATTTTAATCAAACTCCCTTCCTTCTTAATAGTTCACGTTTTTCGTCTGTGATTATAAAACGGGCTATCAATATTCTTCGTTGTTGGTTTTTGGTAATTTTGGTGATTTGTTTGATCATCTGATTCTTACAAGTGATGCAGTCTGTATGAAAATTTTAAATATTGCTCAGTTAAGTGCAAATTTGAGGCACAAATTCGCATTTTTTATAAATGAATGTGACTAGTAGGTTATTACTGAAACTGTATCGGAATCTCTTTGGGTTAGTTATATTAGAAATATGTGATTGTTTGCGTACCTTTTTTTTTGTCACTGCGACTAATTTTTTGATATTTTGTGACATATTCCCCCTTTTTAATCTTGCTAAGTCAGCATAACGAATCACTATAGGATGTGGTCGTTGCAATCTGACCAATAGCATTAGTCCAGTCCGGTATTACACTTCGCATGAAGCGCACAACCGATCTGGGATTTGTTCTCCAGATTTCAGAGGGTTTCAGTAGCCTTCTCTCGAAGAACTTATATCTTTTGATAAAAATTGCCAAACATCGGCGTAACAGATTTTTTGAGTCTTCTTCTTCCATGCCACATACGCGACATTTATTTATTTCATTTTGAAGTTTTTTCATAACTTCCAAATGATAACGGCACGGACTCTGTTATTAAACCAGTATACGTGCATAGATCTTTCTTTCAAACTTTCATTATTTTGCGAGTCATAGAAACGTTCGATGTGATGGAACACTTCGCCTGCCTACCAATGAAAATGCTTGTCCAATCGGATTTTACTGTCAGAGTTTTCCATGCTTTCAGTTTCATTCTAAAGAAACAAGCGGCCAGAGCACAGAAGGGTTCTGTTCCTATGAACTGATGAGACGATCCAAGTCTTGCCAGTTCATCGGCTTTTTCTTTTCCATCTATTCCACAGCGATCAGGAACCCAATATAAATCTACTCGATTATTACAACCCAATTTTTGAAGTGACACCCAATTTTTGAACACACTCTCTAACTAGTTTTGATGTGCATGTCGCAGACTTCAAAACCTTTGACGCTGCTGGCCTGTCGGACATAAGGCAAATGTTTGAGTGTCTGTATTTCCTGCGTAGGCATATTTCAGAACATTCTAGTATTGCTTGGACTTCAGCTTGGAAGACAGTTGGCCATCGGCCCATCGGAATTAACAGGTCTATTCCGGGGCCAGTTTCTCCTGCTCCCACCCGATTGTTCATTTTTGAACCATCTGTGAGAAAATGATTGATCCTGGACGAAGATCAGGACCATGGCGTTCCCAAAAATCACGGTCAGGTTCAAACATTTGAAATCGTCTTTTAAAATTGTATCTTTCCTCCATCCAATCTTCATCGTTGATCACTAGGGAATTGATATGAATAGTGCGTTCCTTTTTTTGTAAGATTTGGACCACTGCGACCATTATTTTGATCTTTTGTGGTATACCGCTGCGTTCTTTTGTGCGTTCCATAGAAAATAGCTCAAAACCACGAAAAATGCTTTTTCAGTTTCTCGAAAAACGTTTGATGTTTTTTTTTGCGACCAGAGTCTATTGGGATATTGCCCAGGTGTTTTTTTTGTACTCCGCACTTCATATTATTTCATATTTTTTTCTTCATCTATAGTTTATTTGACACGGCACAAATACAATTCAATGTTTAACGGCGCCAATTATATCTGGTAGCTTACTTTCTAAAGTATCTTAATAACTAAAAGCAAATTTTTTATCCTCGCTGCCGACTACGAGCTGAAACTAAATCTAACTTAAAGCTAGAATATTTTGCATTTAAAGCACAGGTTTGCTGTTTGATGGTTTTCATTGCCATAGGTAAGCAGCATATTAAATTTGTTCCGCTGCTGGGCCAAGATATTACGGACTGGCATATTGGGTTGTTTCCATCGGGCCTTGAGAGTATCGTGCGGGTCTGATTGCTGTTTCCGGATCCGGGGTCTTAACGTGTTCTTGTCGTTTGGTTGGATGTAGGCGGAAGGGGATAGGACTAAACTGGGGCGTGGATGGATTTCAGGAAAACGTATACAAGGGACATGTAGGATAGGTCACGGCTCGCCAAGACATCACAAACAGGAACAGCCGGCTGCCTACCTTCGGCCTGCAGGGAAGCTATTAATCTAGACCTGGCGTCACGGTGTACAGGGCATGACCAAACAACGTGCTCTATGTCGTGATACCTTCACCACAGGCACAGATACCACTCTCCCCGAGCCCAACACGACGGAGATGCGCGTCAAATCTATAGTGATTGGACATAAGCCGGGACATCACGCAAATGAAATCCCGACCTACATCTAACCCCTTGAACCACGGGTTCGTCGATACCTTGGGGATTACGGAATGTAAAAACCTTCCCAGTTCCCCCTTGGTCCAAGAATTTTGCCAACTGATGATCGTATTCTGACGTACAAATGCGAAAAATTCATTAAAGGCAATTGGTCTTTCATAAATATCACCGTTTGTTGCGCCCACCTTAGCCAAAGAGTCCGCTTTCTCATTACCCGGTATCGAGCAGTAAGAAGGGACCCACGCTAAGGTAATCTGAGTAGATTTTTCGGATAAAGCACTCAGATGTTCCCGTATTTTCCCCAGGAAATACGGAGAGTGCTTAACATCTTTCATCGATCGGAGAGCCTCAATGGAACTGAGACTGTCCGTAAAGATGAAATAATGGTCCTCGGGCATTTTTTCGATAATCCCTAGGGTGTACTGAATTGCAGCTAATTCTGCGACGTAAACAGAAGCAGGATTATCGAGCTTATGGGAGACGGTTAAATTGTTATCGAAGATACCGAAGCCAGTGGACCCATCAAGAAGTGATCCGTCAGTGTAGTACATATTGTCGCAGTTGATGTTTCGATATTTATTGGAAAAAATTTTAGGGATCTGCTGCACGCGTAAAAGATCCGGGATTCCACGAGTTTCTTCCACATGGATGTATCGAAAAACACAGTAGAATCAGAAGTATTTGATAAGTCGACACGATTTGGAATATTCGAAGAAGGGTTAATATTTTGGGACATGTGATTGAAATACAATGTCATAAAACGGGTTTGAGAATTAAGTTCGATTAACCTTTCAAAATTTTCAATCACGGGACGGTTCAAGACCTCACATTTGATTAGAATACGAGAAGACAGGCTCCAGAAGCGGGTTTTCAATGGTAGTACTCCAGCTAAGATCTCCAAACTCATCGTATGGGTCGATTGCATGCAACCCAAGGCGATACGCAAACAACGATATTGTATTCGCTCCAGTTTGATCAAATGTGTGTTTGCTGCGGAGCGGAAGCAGAAACACCCGTACTCAATGACAGACAATATCGTTGTTTGGTAAAGCCTTATAAGGTCTCCTGGGTGGGCTCCCCACCATTGTCCGGTTATTGTACGAAGAAAATTCACTCTTTGTTGACATTTTTTCATCAGATACCTCACGTGACAACCCCAGGTGCTTTTAGAGTCGAACCAGACACCAAGATATTTGTGTACCAAAACCTGAGAAATCGTTTTACCCATTAATTGTGTTTGAAGCTGAGCAGGTTCATGCTTCCTAGAAAAAACTACTATCTCAGTCTTCTCCGGAGAGAATTCGATACCTAGCTGTAAAGCCCAAGCAGACAAATTGTCCAAGGTATCTTGCAATGGTCCTTGCAAATCGGCAGTTTTGGCTCCTGTAACAGAGATTACACTGTCGTCTGCAAGTTGTCTTATCGTGCATGAATTTGCCAGACATTCGTCGATGTCATTTACATAAAAGTTGTAAAGAAGGGGGCTTAAACATGAGCCCTGGGGAAGACCCATGTAGCTAATGCGAAAAGTTGCCAAATCGCCGTGCGTAAAATGCATGTGCTTTTCGGACAACAAATTGTGCAAAAAATTGTTCAAAATTGGAGAAAATCCTTGTCGGTGAAGTTTACCCGAAAGAATGTCAATAGAAACGGAATCAAAAGCCCCCTTAATGTCCAAGAATGCAGACGCCATTTGTTCTTTGCGAGCATACGCCAGCTGAATATCTGTTGAAAGCAACGCAAGACAATCATTCGTCCCTTTGGCACGGTGGAAGCCAAATTGAGTATCTGATAGTAGACCATTTGATTCGACCCAATGGTCTAAACGACGGAGTATCATTTTTTCCATCAATTTCCGGATACAGGATAGCATTGCAGTCGGCCTATAAGAGTTGTGATCAGAAGCTGGTTTCCCTGGTTTTTGGATGGCGATCACCTTCACTTGCCTCCAATCCTGCGGTACAATGTTTTGCTCCAGGAACTTATTGAACAAGTTCAACAAGCGCCTCTTGGCATTGCCGGGTAGATTCTTCAACAAGTTGAATTTGATTCTATCTAACCCAGGCGCGTTATTGTTACAGGACAGGAGGGCAACTGAAAATTCTGCCATCGTAAAAGGTGATTCTATCGCGTCGTGGCCCGGAGACGCATCGCGAACAATGTTTTGCTCAGGAACAGAGTCCGGATATACTTTCCTGGCAAAATCAAATATCCACCGACTTGAAGACTCCTCGCTTTCGTTGACCGTTACGCGATTCCGCATTCTTCGGGCTGTGTTCCAAAGAGTGCTCATCGATGTCTCCCTCGACGTCTCGTTCACGAACCGACGCCAAAATCCGCGTTTCTTTGCTTTAGCCAAACTTTTAAGCTTGGTATTAAGCTCCGAATACCGTGAATAGTCGCCAGGTATACCTCCCTTCTGGTAGGCCTTAAACGCGTCGGATCTTTGCGTGTAGACATCGGAGCACTCTTGGTCCCACCACGAAGTGGGAGGCCGTTCTTTGATCGTTACGCCGGGATATTTCTTCGTTTGAGCTTGCAACGCGGCGTCGAGAATCAAGCCCGCGAGGAGGTTGTATTCTTCAAGTGGTGGATGATGTTGAATCGACTCGACCGCTTTTGAAATCATTTCCTCGTATAACTTCCAATCGACATTCCGTGTGAGGTCATACGGAATGTCAATTGGTCGCATGCGAGTCGACCCGTTATTAATTGAAATAAGAATAGGCAAATGGTCGCTACCGTGAGGATCAAGGTTTACCTTCCATGTGCAATCCAACCGTAGCGACGTCGAACATAAGGATAGATCCAAAGCGCTTGGGCGCGCTGGAGGTTTCGGGATACGTGTCATTTCACCGTTGTTTAAAATAGTCATGTCGAAGTCATCGCAAAGGTTATAGATTAAAGAGGAGCGGTTATCATTATATGGGGAACCCCAAGCCACGCCATGAGAGTTGAAGTCTCCCAAAATCAAACGTGGCGAGGGAAGAAGTTCTATTAAATCAAAGAGCAGCCGTTGCCCAACCTGTGCTCTGGGAGGAATATATATTGAGGCAATGCAAAGCTCTTTACCTTGTATTGTCATTTGACATGCGACAACTTCGATGCCTGGAATCGAGGGGAGGTTAATACGATAGAAAGAATAGCACTTTTTAATCCCTAAAAGTACTCATCCATATGGGGTGTCTCGATCAAGGCGAATAATATTAAAATCATGGAAGTTGAGATCAATATTTGAAGTAAGCCAAGTTTCACAAAGGGAAAATGCATCGCATTTGTTTTTATTTATCAAAACTTTAAACGAATCAATTTTTGGTAAAATACTTCTACAATTCCACTGTAAGACAGAGATAGAATCCTTCATATACGCAGTTGAATTAGGCATCGAAGGATACAATCGCTGCAAGGAGGGGCCATTGGGCAGTCAACTGCTTCAAAAATTATCTAACTGTTGGGAGGAATGCTGTAAGAAAAATTTTAATTGGATCGGGTATATTGAAATTTTCAAAAATCCAGTCCACAATGTCAGAAAATTTCACTAATCCAGAGTTTGTTTCATCAACTGGATGTGCAAAAGGAACAACTGGGGTTTTAGATGTTCCTGGCAGTGCTGGGAACTCCTTCTGGGACTTTAAATTTGCAAGCCCAGGAGGAGTTTGCTTCGGTTTTTCCGCAGCACTGTTTGGTCTGTTCGTACTTTTCATTACACTTTGGGAAATCTTAGGACCTTTACGGGGAAGTTTAGGAGAAGAAACATTTTTCCTCTTCCTAGACTCCCCAGGATTGGCATAAGATGTTCCCGCTGATGAATCGTCAGAATCGGTTTCATCGGAGGGCAACAGATCAAAGGGGTTCGATGTTATGGTAGAAGTGGTCACGGTCTTCTTCAGCATCTCAGCGTAAGAACGCTTTGAACGCTCCTTAAGTGACCGCTTGATTTTATCTCTGCGCTGCATGTACACCGGGCATGTGGAGAGCTCATGCTGGTTTTCCCCACAGTGAATACATTTTTCAGCATTAACACTGCAAGAATCTTCCGCATGAGTCTCCCCACACTTGCTACATCGTGCCTTATTGCAGCAGTAGGCGGCTGTGTGGCCTAACTGCTTGCAATTGGTGCAATTCATAACACGGGGTACATACAATCGCACAGGCAGACGAACCCGGTCGATCGAGACGTGGCTAGGGAGTGCAGATCCGGCAAACGTAACGCGAAACGAGTCTGACGGAGTGTAAACTTTTTTACCGCCGACGAGAGACATGGACCGCAATTGCTTACAATCCAAAATCTTCGCCTGTGTTTCGGTATTTTTGCAGCAACCGGTTGCGCTTTTTAGGATACACTCGACAGACAGACTCGAATCGGTTATGACACCGTCGATCTCCACGTCTCGTGCGGGTATGTAAACGCGATACTCGCGTGTGAAGAGCTCAGAGCAAGCGATAGCATTGGCCTGTGCCAGATCACTGACCACGACACGGAGCTTGTTAGGTCGGACCTTGGAAATTTCGGTCACGGCCTTGTACCCCTTCGTCAGGTCTTTTGAAATTTGCAGTATGTTTAATCGCTTTGAATTCACTCCTGCCTTTGGACGAAAATAAACAGTATAGCTGCCCTGTTGAGATCCGTCCGGGTAAAGCCTGGGGCGAGGGGGGACTGGAGAATGAACAGGGGAGGGGGTAACAGAAGGGTCAGGGTCAGGGGGGTTCGGGGATGGTGGCACGGCGCCGACAAGAACACGTACCTCTTTACTTCTTCCTTCCAGCAGTGGTTGTCCGATCGTTCGAAGCTGCACCCAAAGCAGCCAGCAGCACCAGTACAGCAGCACCAATACAGCCACCAGCAGTGAGCCGGGTGTGAGATCACTCAGCACAGCGACACGGACTCGACTGTCAACTGATGGCCTTGAATAATACACTCTTTTGTTTGGCTATTCGTACACACGGACCGGATTGTAATAGAACGACCACTTTGCACGTCCGTTTCTGTCGAGTGTTCGACGCGGAATGACTTCATATTATTGGCAGTATCACTATTGAAGTAAATGATACGCTTATAATTTATATACGTGCTTGTGTGTGAGAGTTTACCCTTTCGTTTCAAGCTTACTGCTCTATTATACCGAGCCTCTTTTTATACTCCAATATCGCCAAATTACAATTCCCTGGACTGAGACTACACCTAACGTTCCTCTCTGGCCAGGTTAATTCTGAGAGGGACTTATTACGTCATAAGGAAAGAGTCTTATCGAAACTTCGTTCCCCGCGCCAATATCACCAATTACAATTCCCTGTAGAGGTAATATATTCCTGAGATCAGTTTTATTCCAAAAAGGACTTATTTTGTCAAGAGGAAAGAGTCTTATCGAAACCTCGTTCTTCGTACCAACACCGCGTCACAATCACAATTCTCTGAAGAGGCACTTAATGCTTTACCTCTGGTCAGTTTTATTATATGTAGGACCTATATAGACCGCGCCATAATTACAATTCCCTGAAGAGAACTATTATACGTCACTCAGATCACTTTTATTATAAGGCCCTTTTTTGTTAGGATGAAGAAAGTCAGCAGGGGTACTATAGAATTCAGCTTGAAGGAAGGGTATGCATTGGAGAGCCAGATAATAAACCCATGTTAAAGTCCTTTGACAACCAAATGGCTTAATTCTACTAAGATTCGAACCCACGACCACTCACCTAACAAAGCGGACTCTGTAACCTTGCGGCCACGAAGCTCCCTAACGTTTGATGTTTGTGCAAACACTAGTACAAACTACATACCTAAAATTTTCTCCCGGGTCTCGGTAACTTATTGCCGAGAACGGCACCACTGAGTGCACGGTTAAAAAAATAATGACAGCTGTCACATTTTATCGTAAATCTCGGTTCAACCTAACTGAAATTTCGGTACAAAATATCCGGAATCTCGGTAGTAATATTTTGTGCCGAAATTTCATTTAGGTTGAACCGAGATTTACGATAAAATGTGACAGCTGTCATTATTTTTCTAACCGTGCACTCAGTGGTGCCGTTTTCGGCAATAAGTTACCGAGACCCGGCCAAAAATTTTATGTGTGTAGTAGTGAAGTTTGTTTCATTTGTATGGGAGTTCTCCTTTCCGAAGGGAGGCAAAAAATTTTAAGTGTGTAGTAGTGAAGTTCTCCTTTCCAAAGGAAGGAGGAGTATCGAACCACCATAGGAATATTTCTTGCTCGCAAAAACCTCCACATGTCAAATTTTGTTCCATTTGCTTGATTAGTTCTCGACTTATGCAGAAATTTGTGTTGTTTTTGTATAAAAGCCCTGGGTAGTTTACCGGTAAAACAAAAACCGGTAAAACCGATATTTTTTTCAATACAGAAGTACCGGAGGTGGAAAAACCAGTATTTTCAATATTTTTCCGAAAATTAAAAAAAAATGTCACAATATTCACAATTCATTGTGAGACAAATAAATGATACCCACTTAGGCAGGCGTTACAACCCACTTGACGGCGTATATAACAGACACATTTAGACAAAAGCAACATTGAATATTAAGTAACTCTAACTTAGATATTTTTCAATTTTTGTTTCCTTCTTGTTTGTTTTACTTGGATTTAGAGGATCTGTTTGTGTGTATCGACAACATGTTAAAATTACAGGGGCACTCATGACTTTTGAACCTACTAGTTAAACGACAAATTTTGAAAACATAGTTTGGGGAAGTAATCACAATACAGTCCGCGAAAATACGGAAGTCATTATTCGTTTTTTACTATTTGGAAATAAAATTTGGATTTTTTTTCGTGTGGGATCTCCGTGCGCAATGCACAGGTTGCACATAGTTATGGACAAGTTGCCTCTGATACAAAGTGTTAACAAATCGTGTTTACAGGATAAAACAATAGATCATTAAAAGATTTCATCCTAAAAATTACTGCTTCTCATTCTTGAAAAAGTGGAATTCCAACAGGCGTAGCATAGGTTTTATTGGCAATAATTCTAGCTAAGGAAAATGCTTTCTCAGGTTCGAACAAAGTTGGATGAACTTAAAGAGCATCGAACAGAGCAGAGCAGAATTCAATGTATTGATTTACAAGTTTTCGGCAGAATTTTTAAGAACTTCGGCAAACAAAATGTCAATGCATGCTGGTTTACGGTAGATCGATATATTTGCTGAATGTTCATCGAAATATTTTGCTGACATTTCTAGAGAAACATTTCAAAAGAACCTATCTGCTTCGATCGATTTTTTGATCGATCACTTTCATTCAATCACCACAACTTATCAAACACCTCTTATGATACGTTATTTGCACAAGTTGATAGCGGAGGGATCTGAACGAAAACAACGCTTGGGAGAGTTATTAAAGTTGAACCATTACCAAAATAAGAAGATGCTTCCGAAAAACGATGAAAGCAGATAGGACCTTTTGAAATGTTTATCTAGATTTGTTAAATACTTCGTCGAGTTTGGTCAGCTGTTGGGAAGTTTACCGAGATAAATTAAGTGTGTATTCACTAACCTAATACTAAGCTTTGCGATCTGAACGAAAATTGATATAAAAATCTTTTCATTCATTTTCCCCAGCAAAATTCTTCGAAAATTACAGCCAATCATTTTCAATTTTCACTTCCAATGATCGCAGCACTCCTTCAGATACACTAGATTTTCGTCCTAGTAACGTGCTGTTATACTCAGATGAAATAGAACGCGCGCATCTTTCACGGTTACGGAATGAAATTTGACGACCAATCCAACCAAATGATCTTCACTTCAAAGCGAAAAAGAAAAACAAACAGTCCACTCATCCAATATGAACCTCACCGAAACACTTTTTCACGGACACTGACCGATGCCTTGACAATCTTCGTTAACTGATAAACTGATTTTGTTGTCTTGCTTCCATCCAGGGGGAATCTATCTGTCAAATATCGTGTAACCGTGACCAGCATATTTGCCAACAAGGCGTCCGGTTGTTTTGGTTTTTGTCGTTTTGATTGAAGTAAAATTTAGTCGAACTGTAACGTTCTTTTTTAACAAAACTCTAGAAATCGCGGAAAACTTTTATTCATACTGCGTTACGTAGTGAAATTCAGTGGCAGCAGCCTGCAATTAGCTGAAAAACATGAAGTTTCCTCGCCACACAGGAAATCTTTTAAACGACATGGACCAACAAACTTCATGGACCAGAGTTGATCTGCGATAACGCACACATATATGAATTTTGACAGCAGTAAATCCCCCCTGCTTCCATCGCATGAAATATAATGAGGTGTTTTGACAGTTCACTTCCATGCAAAAAGCGGGAAGGGAGAACTCTGAAAGGATTGTAAAAAATAACGTTTATGGATGCTTTTTTTCACTTTCACTCAAGAGTGTCAACAAATATCAACCCTGATGCCAATAACTGCATTTACTCTGATAGTCAAGCAGACCTCAATGCATTACAAGCATACACATGTCAGTCGAAGTTGGTATGAGAAAGTATTCAATCACTACGACAACTAACTGTTAGGCGTCGTACACAAAATACGTAACGCTAAAAATCTACATTACAGACCCCCTCCCCCCACCCCCCCCTATTGTAACGATAGGTAACGTTCGACATGACTCCCCCCCTAAAATTATGCAACGCTGATCAAGCTGATCCCCTCCGGAATTTTCAATTTCGAGCAATCATCACAGTTACGTAACTGTCTCTACTACCCCCCTCCCCCCTACGTAACAATAAGTAACGCTGACTCAACCCCCCCTCCCCCCACATTCATGCGTTACGTAATTTGTGTACGGCGCCTTACAAACGTTCCTAATGAAAATGCCTTAGCAAAAGCCATTCTGTGCAAAAGCCATTCTGTGGGGTATCTACATCCTGTTTGAAATCTGAGCTCAGAGGCTCGGAATCAATGATGATTGATTTCAACTGGAGGGCTTATTCTAAAGCAAGACAATCTAAACTTTTCATTACATCATGTAATAGTGTAACACGGAACCTACTCAGTATGAATAAAGCTGATCTAAGTATGTTAACTGGCCTACTGACTGGACACTGTCCGAGTAAGTATCACCTTAAAAAAATTGGTAAACTGACAGATGACATAACTCGTTTCTGTAATTCTGAAGTAGAAACCTCGGAACACTAACTGTGCCAATGCAGCGCGATAATTCAGTAAAGACTGCGTATTTTCAGAAAAGGTATCCTTACGCCTAACGAGATATGGTCTGCTGAACTGATGAAGGTAAGAAACTTCATCAAAGAAGTTGTACCTTCTTGGGGTGAAATACAAAGTCTGGGTGCGACTATCACCTTAAAAAAATTGGTAAACTGACAGATGACATAACTCGTTTCTGTAATTCTGAAGTAGAAACCTCGGAACACTAACTGTGCCAATGCAGCGCGATAATTCAGTAAAGACTGCGTATTTTCAGAAAAGGTATCCTTACGCCTAACGAGATATGGTCTGCTGAACTGATGAAGGTAAGAAACTTCATCAAAGAAGTTGTACCTTCTTGGGGTGAAATACAAAGTCTGGGTGCGACTATCACTGATACCCATAGTGGGGGACGGGACACTAGGCATATGGACGCTAGGCATATGGATGTTAGGCATAGTATGCTAGGCATACAGACGCGAGGCATAATGGATGTGAGGGATAATGGATACGAGGCATACTGCCAAAAGGCATAACGGACGCGAGGCCGAATGGACACAAGGCCGAATGGACACAAGGCCGAATGGACGCGAGGCCGAATGGACGCGAGGCCGAATGGACGCAAGGCCGAACGGACGCGAGGCCGAACGGACGCGAGGCCGAATGCGATGTTGTATGATCGCATGAGATCCAATTATGTAGTTCAGGTGTTATTATATTTCTAAAGAGTTTAAGTTGAGTATAATACTTCTCTTGAAATCATGCGGCGAAGACGCATAATCGAGGGCAAGGAAACGAGGCGGCCCTAAGCCGCCGTGGTTTTCGCAGTCCGAGCCGGCCGCCGACCCGCCGTCGGAAGCGGCGGCCTCTCGCACCCAAACGACTGATCTATTGGTTTGCTAGGTCTACTCAAACATAGTTTTCTTCCCTTAGTTAAGTCCGAACGAGCGGTAGCGAGTAAGGACAGCATTCGCTCGAACAGCGAGTCGTCCGAAGGCCGCGAGTGTATTGCTTTTGAAATGACACTTTGAAGCGAAATACATGTTATTGAATGCTGTGATGATGATGACGATAATAACATATTCCGCATCACTTCCCCTTGACCTTGTGTCTTTTCGGCCTTGTATCCATTCGGCCTCGCGTCCATTCGGCCTCGCGTCCATTCGGCCTCACGTCCTTTCGGCCTCGCGTCCATTCGGCCTCGCGTCCATTCGGCCTCGCGTCCATTCGGCCTCCCGTCCATTCGGCCTCGCGTCCATTCGGCCTCGCGTCCATTCGGCCTTGCGTCCATTCGGCCTCGCGTCCATTCGGCCTCGCGTCCATATGCCTCGTGTCCGTATGCCTGCCATCCATTATGCCTAGCGTACTATGCCTCGCGTCCGTATGCCTCGCGTCTGTATGCTTAACGGGGTGTCATCCCATAGTGATGGAACGAACTGACAGTGCATGTAAATTAACGCGGAGTACACCACAATAGATCTAACTAATGGTAGCAGTGGTCATAGGCTCCTAAAGGAATTAAATACCGACCACTCTAGAGCCCTCCCATCAAGAAAAGGGAGTGGTCTCGAACTATTCCTTATTACCTTTCTCGGCTCCTAATACCTCTACATAGCACAGTGGTTTAAAATAGCAATGTCGCGAACTTAATTGTATAGTGCCTAAGTGCTTTACTTTAGGACTATAGTGTCTTCGAAGCAATTGTTTGTATTAAAATTGCCCACATGATGGTGCTATGCAACAATAGCCATAGCCTACTATGTAAAAAATAATATTTCTAACTTTTTTGTTTCTGCATGAAACTAAAAGTTGTCTTCGGCAAAGTTGTAGATAATTTCATTACAAACAACTTTGCTAACAAGACTTTTGTTCTATATACTGCAGATTTTGAAATAACTTGAGTTTCGTATGGCTATGTCCGTAAAATCTGTTTTTTGCTCCTATCTTTTTGGTTTGATTTTTTTTATAAACACACTGTTCTAGAGAATTTTAGGCCTCATCATGCTTCAAAAATTCCATGAAGACACTATGTTAAAATTCCTTTTGGTTTAAAAGATAAAAGCAATATTAACAATAATTTATTTAATAAGTCTTGTCAGCAAAGTTGTTTGTAATGAAATTATCTACAACTTTGCCGAAGACAACTTTTAGTTACATGCAGAAACAAAAAAGTTAGAAATATTATTTTTTACATAGTAGGCAATGGCTATTGTTGCATAGCACCATCATGTGGGTAATTTCAATACAAACAATTGCTTCGAAGACACTATAGTCCTAAAGTAAAGCACTTAGGCACTATAGAATTAAGTTCGCGACATTGCTATTTTAAACCACTGTGCATAGGCGTCATCCATGAATTATGTAAAGACTGTTTTCGAAATTTTCGACCTCCCCACTCCCATAATAAGGCTTAGTAAGATTCTGCATTACCTCTCTCCCCCCACGAATCATATGTAAGCTTTTCTCGTTAGGTAAAAGATTATTTTCGAAGATGAAACATTTTTTTACACATAGCGTATCCGTAGAGCATAAAAACAAAGCAAGTTAATTCAGTTAATACCATCCCTTTTTTATTCTTATTTTTAAGTTTCCTCGTTTTTCCTTTAACAAATTTAGGTTCAAAAATCGCCAAAAGAGCTGTATTATGGTGCTTCATGTTGCCGAGTTGAATGGCCGGAACCGGTTCCGGAGCTGTGGCTGGAACATGTTTCGGTAATATAATAGTCTTGATCAAAGCAGTACTTAGAAAAGTACCACGCCTTTAATTTCTCGGATGGTCATATCAATCAATTCTTTGTCGTCATAAACCACATGCGGACTTGTTCCGGTTGTGTTTCGGATACTCCTAGATTAGGGAGCCAAAACCCATCAAACGACACCTCTAACCAGTAGGAATCCTAAAACTCCATTGGTGGCGATACCTAGAGTCCAAGTCATCATAGGCCACCTAAAAAAATATGATGAAATATAACCGTTCCTTTTTCGGTATGGTTCGATTTTGGAAACATAACAAAATTTGCCGTGTTGCTTGCTATTCATCAAATAATCAATTCTTATTCTTGTATAAATGACCTTATAATAACTAATTCATTATTTTCACCTTTGTTTACTTAATAGGTCGCTGTCTAGGGAAAAATATATAATGTTATAACTAGTATCGTCAATTTGATGACTCCCAAAAATCTCACATTACCCAAATAAGCCATAGAGACATTGAGAAACGTTTCATTTCCTTGGCATTTACTTAATTAAATATTGTTAATCAGATATTGGAAAAATTTAATAACGTCGTATGGCAAATCTAGTTCAATCATTTGAAACTAAGATTGTAAATGTCCAGCCATCTATGAAAAAAGTGGGTGAGAATAGTGAGTATTAAACAAACATATTTACACAGCACACGTGCACACACGAAATGAGTCGAACTTTATATGCAATTCCACCCATTGGGCTTTGTTTAAAAATTTCATTATCACAAAGATACTTTATATCTTTCTGCTACTGTTGAACACATCATTACTTTATAAGCCATTCTTCAACAAACATAAAAACACAAGTTTCTTGAAGTTGCTCGATGCAAAAATCAACATCATTTTGATCCGATTAAGAAACAAAATTTTCCCGTTTTCATATTTTTAATTTTTGGTGATTTAAATAAAAACAAGCGGGTATTTGGTTCAAAAGCATGTATACAGTTTAAAACAGCGGGTCTCAACCTGGGGTACACAAAAGGTTCTAAAGGGTACGCGAAAAATTGAGTTAGTAATGGCGGACGAAGTAATTTTTCTTTGTAATCCTTCATTTGATTTTCAATCTTGCTCTTAAAAAATGTGGCAATTAAAACTGTAGCAATTCAGCGATGTTCTATTCGAGAGTACAACTAACTTTATTGCAGATTACGTCAGTTATTTTCATGGATAATTATATGAAAAATTATTTGAATCAACACTAAATTATGAGGGGTACAATTGATTTTGAAAATATCCAAAAGACGTACGCGGACAAAAAAACAAAAACAGACTACAAAAACTAATGTATTCATTATCACCCTCTATATCGAAACATGATGGAACATATATTTCTAAGTTGTTACAATGAAACCAAATTCACGTAGCAGGTTATGAATTGAAACTCTAGTATAATGAAATCACAAATGATTGAGCTCAAAAGCATAGATATTAAAAATAAAGGCTCCGAGGGGCTTGCTAAAGCTGCGGTATCTGAACACTTTGGAATAAACATGATATGTAGCGATATAATTTGAATACTGGTGATCATGGCGTTATAATAGGTTAAAACTCGTTAATAATACACCCAATACATGATTTATATCAAAATGCTCCAATCAGCTAGAAATATTGGGCGTTCTTTATTGCCCATAATTACAAAGGAAACGTAGCTTCACAACAATCTCTTTAGGAGAAAACCCGAACAAATAAAATGAAACCATGCAACCACACGCAGATTTTACATTTTTCTAACTTACCTTTCTTTTGAAATACCTATAAGCGCCACAAATACCAAACAACTTTAACAAATGTCGTCAGGACGCACTAATTTTTTTTTGTAATTTCAGATTTAGAAAATCTATGCTAAGCTGAAGAGCTTATTTAAATTTTTATTTTTTGTTTCTACATGATTCTAGAATGTATTTGACTATTTTGGCATACAAGTCACTCGGCGTTTGCTGGCGCCAATGATTGCTAAGAAATCTAATTTCAAATCTACCGTCAGGCGGAAGGTTTGTGATATCGATACCTTAAAACAGAAATCGAAGGAAATGGAAAGGAGGCATAGATAAATGAAAGACACACCGTTTCGCCGTCTATCCGTCCACTTGCTATGAATTACTAACGCTGCTGTCGAAAATTATCTATGTATTGCACTATGATTCTTCAATTCATATTCCAAAAGATCTCTAACATATATTTTGTCCGATGCCGTATATCTTCGAAGACATAGATTTAATTTTTTCATTCGTGTAGATACCGCCGTAATCGCGTTTTACATTTTCTACTGCGAGAGATGTATATTTATAATATTTCAAACTATCTAAAGCATCATATTCTTTAAAAAATTGAAATTTAAAAAGCGTAGATGAAAAGATTGATTTTTAGGGGCTATATTAGTTTGTCTAATGCTTTACTTAAGCTAATTTTTTTTTTCTTTGACACATTTTTTTGCCGTATAATTTACTCTTTTTATTTTTTATCTATAATCAAGTTGGCTAAAAGTCTCGCGAAAATATTAGTGAACAGGTCAGTAAAAATCAATAAAAAAATCTCTAATTTACACGAGTTTCTTTCCTTGATCAACTCTAGCTTCTAAAGTGTTTCATTTAAATAACACAGTTGTTAATACGCTAATCCTATATGTATGTATGCCCGCCCATGCTTGTGTGTATTATTAATTATTTTTATTACAATTTTTGCCTAAATGTGTGAGCAGGAATATCATGTGATTACTTTTTTGCATAAATGAAAATCGTTTGAAATTTGTTCATGACTCATGATAAAATGATATATAATTTACCTAAATTTCACATAAACGAGTTTGTATGTTTTCACCGTAAAAAAAGTAAGATAGAAAATTTCACACAACTTTCCATGTAGATTCCATGAGAAGGTTATACCGAGTGTTGACATTTATTTTGTTGATTGCTTATAGTTGTTATATAACTTCTTCCCTTAAATCAAAACAAAAATTGTACTGCCTGACATAATTCGATTTAAATTTTCCATATGATGCTTCTTCGATATCACATTATCTAGCTAATTATTTCGAGCACACTTTTTTAATGTTCTGTCTAATTGAATAACCTGTAACAGAGTTTCACAATGAGGCTTATAGCGTCGTAGACACATAAGAAATACCGCGCGGACTCTAATGATGATTACCAACTCAATGAGGAAGACAAATAACAAGAAAAAGTAAACGAGCTTTTGCAGATTATGTGCCGATTTAAGTTTTAGAGGGATTATTTATTGCACTTCATAAAGTAAACTATTATTTACCCGTCTCATTCTCGGTGTATCTCTTTCTGTCTACCTGCGAACAATGTTTATAGAACCGAAATATAATTACCGCTATGGTATTGTTTGCTTATTGCACCTCCAGACACTCATTTACCTAATACTGGCGAAGTATAAGCTATAAGAAATGAGAAAATAATGGGAGGTTCATACTCAACTACTAAACTGAGCAGCAAAGTAATCAACAGGACTCGTTCACTACATCATAGCCATGCAGGATGGCAGTTGGACTAGTTTAATGATTTAATTGTTGAGATTGCTAAAATACTTTTTCCTTACGATAGAGCAAGCAACACGCCCAAAAGAATGAGTTAATCATGTTCAAAAGAAATGGGTGTTGCACTGGAAAAAAGTTTGTACCATAAATTTGGTTTGTGATTGTACTTTTCACCAATTTCCAATACATTAAGAACTAATAATCCAGCATAACTATAGTTATGGAATTTAAAAATTTATTGAAAGTGTACAAAACATAAACATTTCTCAGTTTATTGCAACAAGCATAGTGTAATTGGGATAATTAATTTTTAGCGGTAACTGAAAACCCATTAACATCAGACTTTTAACTAATTTTTATACATATCGAACTCACAGTTTAAAATTTATGATCAAAATTGTGATTTTATCTAAAAATTCAAAATAAATCGCTTACAAACATAAATCATGTACACTAAAGGCCCAAACACAATGAGAACGTTTGCGTTGCGTTGACGTTAATTTGACAGGAAATATATGGGCTAACTGTCAAATTGCCGCAAACGCAGCCGCAACGTATCCATTGTGTTTGGGCCTTAAAAGCATTAGTTTGTTAAGAAAATCGGCAGCTTAGTTGACCATAGAGCGTTTCCGTGCCAAATGATCTGGGAATTCGGAAAAATTTGAATGTAACTCTGCACACGTGTTTAGCAAAGCAAACTGAATATTTTCACCGATGGAGAAAATTTTCAAATTCAAGACTAATTTCCTAAAAGGGAGTGTGCATTTTGGCATAGGTTTCGTTCAAAGCATTGTAGTTCAGAAACCATTGGTTGTATATAAAAACTGTCTGAGAACGAATTGCAGGCAACTAATAGTAATTCACAAAATAAAAACACAATTAAAAAAAAACAGTTTTAAACCAAAAAAAAATCTTCATAAATACTAAATTTTATTTAAATTTTAATTTATAAATTTTGTTTTATTTGGAAATTTTTTTTTAGCTTGAAGTTTGAACAAAATTTATTATAAAGAGCTCTGGATGGCGAAATTAAAAACAATTTCTGTAATTGAAGATTGAACTTCCTAAAATATGTTTAATTTCGACATTTTTCAAAATATGTGTATGTATTTCAATGATTTTAAACAATTTAAATAGTCATTTCAAATCGAAAAGCTCATTATAATTACCTTCGTGAATGCATCCGTTTTAAAGTCATTTTGGAGCCATAATCTTCTCCAAAACATCGCCCTTATAGTACGCGACGCTGATTTACACCTTTATTCTAGATAAAGACCAGTGGAAGCCAACCATCACCAACGCGGCGCTCTGGGACCGCGGGATGTTTATGTGGGACGGGGTGATGCTGGTCAACGTGCGCAAGTCGACACCATGCGCGTCGGTTAGCCTATATATGAGACTAAAGCTGACACCAACACCTATACACAAAATGCACATAGTGCGCACCTATACAATGATGAATGGTTGTATTCGAACTGATTGAGCACCATGTAGTATTGTTTCTTCATTTGTGAAATTCCTCAAAAAAAAACGGGCAACCAATTTAACCGACCATTTTTGATTTGGCTAAAGCTTTGCATAGACGTTTCTATGAGCAAAAGATGCTATTTTTGAAAAGCTAAAACACTATTTTGAGAGGGTATTGATGATAAAAAATATATTTAGAGCCAAATTTTTTGTTTGATCGGAGTGACATCTTCGGTAAAGTTGTAGAAAATCATTTTGTCTTTTCGCAAAAAAATACACTCTTTTTTTGAAAATAAGGTTTTAGGAAAATAATTATCTAAAAAAACTCGTTTTTTAAATCTATTTTTTTTATCATGAAATCTACAAAAAGTTACATAAACATTGAATACTGTCTGATCATGGAGAACACATTTTTCGTGGAACTGCACATTTATAAGAGCTGCGGTGGTGGTGAATTCTACTCTATCAGAGCGTCCTCCGGAACCCAAAGTATAAGCGGTTTTCTGCCATAATGCGCCAATGAAATTCTCTGCTGGTACCTCAATTTCATCACCGTCAATTTTCTCGTTTTCAATCGAGGTGGGAGGTTAACATTGTCTTCTCTAGAACCTCTTCCTTTCATATAGGGGTACCTGGGGTAATAAGCACCGATGAGGCAAGATGCACCCCCTATGATTTACAATGGAGAAACATTTTGATAACAAAATAATAATTCTATTATTATTAAAATATGTTTTCTATGTCACCTTGTCAATTTTGCAGCACTACAATGTCAGAAAATGTAAATAAATACGAAAAAAAGTTTTCGTTGCATACGGTCTCATTTTTTCTCAGCTGAATTAAGTGTTTTTAGCTCTTCAATTGTTATTTTCCACCAGCGAAAAGTGTTATTTACATCGAATATATGTCGAGCAACATATTTCTGATGGAATATCGGCAAGTTTCAATGAGAATTACCGTTATGTAACCAGAACTATTCTTTTGTTACGTTCGAGGCATAACGCTTCCCGTAGCTCAGGGCAAAAGGATTCTTAGTAAACATTTTTTTTACTAACGTTTCATTTCGTTTCCAACATTGTCCGGAAGCCCAATCGGCGGTCATGGACCGTTGAACAGCTACGATCGGTGCTAGAGGCAATCAAAAACGTTGTTATCAAAAACCATGCCGCTCGGGTGTATGGAATTCGAAAGAAAACCATTTTGCCATTATTGATTAGATGACAAAATGAGCCGTACTCTCCAATATTATGGTGTATTCTGCCCCGTGGACGTGGTGCATTTTACCTCATTTACATGGTGCTTCTTGTCCCTTTGTTGCGGTGCATTTTACTCCAGCAAGGGTGCATTGACGACTTTCATAAATAGTTACACTCACTTGAATGTGTTATGCCTTTTCTATAATGTTTTGGCATCAGGTGCGAGAAAATAATAAATACACTTGCAGTTTTGGTTGATTTCCCATACTTAGGCACTGATTTTAGTTGTTATATGATTTATGTTACGTCACGAAGATTAAATATGGTTTTACAAAACAAAGGATAAGCCACAAAATATTGAAAGTGAGTTTTGTAACGTAAAAGGTTACTTTGCTAACGATATGTAGAGAAATAAAGCTTATTTGGAATGTGTTGTATATATATTTCAATAGTGTACTTACCATTCTGTGCCGAACACGCATCAGTATAGGACGTGTTTGGTGATCGCTCCGATAGAATATAAAACAAAAGACGCGCGAGCAAGTGTTGGCATTGTTTGCCTGGTCGAGTGAAGGTTCAAGGTCGCCCGCCTTTGTGCAACTGTTTCGCATCGTGGCTGTTTGCTGGTGCGTAAGCCGATTTGGCTGCTAAGTGATTTGTGCTACAGCAGTGGACGAGAATCTCAACACAAAGGAGGAAAAAGAAGAAGCCAACAGTTGACAGCGAGTTGTGTCGCTGTGCTGAGTGATCACACACCCGGCTCGCTGCTGGTGGCTGTTTGGAGCTGCTGTATTGGTGCTGCTGGCTGTAACGGCTGCAGCTTCGACCGTTCGGACAACCAACCCTGCTGAAAGGAGAAGTAAAGAGGTACGTGTTCTGTCGGCGCTAGTGCGCTAGATTTAGCGCGATAGATGTAGATCCCTCGCCTCCCGTGCCACCATCCCCGAACCCCTCCGACCCTGTCCCTCCTGCCAACCCATCCTCTGTTAATTCTCCAGTCCCCCCTCGCCCCAGGCTTTACCCGGACGGATCTCAGGGCAGTTTTACTGTTTTCTTTCGGCCAAAAGCAGGACCGAAATCGAAACCGTTAAACATCCTGCAGATTTCGAAAGACCTGACGGAGGGGTACAAGGCCGTGACCGAAATCTCCAAGGTCAGACCCAACAAGCTCCGTGTCGTGGTCAGCGACCTGGAACAGGCCAACGCTATTGCTCGCTCCGAGCTCTTCACACGCGAGTATCGCGTTTATATACCCGCACGAGACGTGGAGATCGACGGTGTCATAACCGATTCGAGTCTGTCGGTCGAGTGTATCTTGGCAAGCGGTTTTGGCTGCTTCAAAAATGCTTTGTGTCACGACGTAAAAGTAAAGATCATAGATTGCAAGCAATTGCGGTCTGTGTCTCTTGTCAACGGCACAAAAGTGTACACTCCGTCAGACTCGTTTCGTGTTACGTTTGCCGGATCTGCTCTCCCTAGCCACGTCTCGATCGATCGGGTTCGTCTGCCTGTGCGATTGTATGTACCCCGTGTTATGAATTGCACCAATTGCAAGCAGCTAGGCCACACAGCCGCCTACTGCTGCAATAAGGCACGATGTAGCAAGTGTGGAGAAACTCATGCGAAAGATTCTTGCAGTGTAAATGCTGAAAAATGTATTCACTGCGGGGAAAATCAGCATGAGCTCTCCACATGCCCGGTGTACATGCAGCGCAGAGATAAAATCAAGCGGTCACTTAAGGAGCGTTCAAAGCGATCTTACGCTGAGATGCTGAAGAAGACCGTGACCACTTCTACCATAACATCGAACCCCTTTGATCTGTTGTCCTCTGATGAAACCGATTCTGACGATTCACCAGCGGGAACAACTTATGCCAATCCTGGGGCGTCTAGAAAGAGGAAAAATATTTCCTCTCCTAAACTTCCCCGAAAAGGTCCTAAGATTTCCCAAAGTGAAATGAAAAGTACGAACAAACCAAACAGTGCTGCGGAAAAACCGAAGCAAACTCCTCCTGGGCTTGCAAATTTAAAGTCCCAGAAGGAGCTCCCAGCACTGCCAGGAACAGCTAAAACCCCAGTTGTTCCTTTTGCACTCCCAGTTGATGAAACAAACTCTGGATTAGTGAAATTTTCTGACATTGTGGACTGGATTTTTGAAACTTTCAATGTACCCGATCCAATTAAAATTTTTCTTACAGCATTCCTCCCAACAGTTAGATCATTTTTGAAGCAGTTGACTGCCCAATGGCCCCTCCTTGCAGCGATTGTATCCTTCGATGCCTAATTCATCTGCGTATACGAAGGATTCTATCTCTGTCTTACAGTGGAATTGTAGAAGTATTTTTCCAAAAATGGATTCATTTAAAGTTTTAATAAATAGAAACAATGGCGATGCATTTTCCCTTTGTGAAACTTGGCTTACTTCAAATATTGATCTCAACTTCCATGATTTTAATATTATTCGCCTTGATCGAGACACCTCATATGGAGGAGTACTTTTAGGGATTGTAAAGTGCTTTTCTTTCTATCGTATTAACCTCCCCTCGATTCCAGGCATCGAAGTTGTCGCATGTCAAATGACAATACAAGGTAAAGAGCTTTGTATTGCCTCAATATATATTCCTCCCAGAGCACAGGTTGGGCAACGGTTGCTCTTTGATTTTATAGAACTTCTTCCCTCGCCACGTTTGATTTTGGGAGACTTCAACTCTCATGGTGTGGCTTGGGGTTCCCCCTACAATGATAACCGCTCCTCTTTAATCTATAACCTTTGCGATGACTTCGACATGACTATTTTGAACAACGGTGAAATGACACGTATCCCGAAACCTCCAGCGCGCCCAAGCGCTTTGGATCTATCCTTATGTTCGACGTCGCTACGGTTGGATTGCACATGGAAGGTAATCCTCGATCCTCACGGTAGCGACCATCTGCCTATTCTTATTTCAATTACTAACGGTTCAACTCGCATGCGACCGATTGACATTCCGTATGACCTCACACGGAATGTCAATTGGAAGTTATACGAGGAAATGATTTCAAAAGCGGTCGAGTCGATTCAACATCATCCACCACTTGAAGAATACAACCTCCTCGCGGGCTTGATTCTCGACGCCGCGTTGCAAGCTCAAACGAAGAAATATCCCGGCGTAACGATCAAAGAACGGCCTCCCACTTCGTGGTGGGACCAAGAGTGCTCCGATGTCTACACGCAAAGATCCGACGCGTTTAAGGCCTACCAGAAGGGAGGTATACCCGACGACTATATACCGTATTCGGAGCTTAATACCAAGCTTAAAAGCCTGGCTAAAGCAAAGAAACGCGGATATTGGCGTCGGTTCGTGAACGAGACGTCGAGGGAGACATCGATGAGCACTCTTTGGAACACAGCCCGAAGAATGCGGAATCGCGTAACGGTCAACGAAAGCGAGGAGTCTTCAAGTCGGTGGATATTTGATTTTGCCAGGAAAGTATGTCCGGACTCTGTTCCTGAGCAAAACATTGTTCGCGATGCGTCTCCGGGCCACGACGCGATAGAATCACCTTTTACGATGGCAGAATTTTCAGTTGCCCTCCTGTCCTGTAACAATAACGCGCCTGGGTTAGATAGAATCAAATTCAACTTGTTGAAGAATCTACCCGGCAATGCCAAGAGGCGCTTGTTGAACGTGTTCAATAAGTTCCTGGAGCAAAACATTGTACCGCAAGATTGGAGGCAAGTGAAGGTGATCGCCATCCAAAAACCAGGGAAACCAGCTTCTGATCACAACTCTTATAGGCCAATTGCAATGCTATCCTGTATCCGGAAATTGATGGAAAAAATGATACTCCGTCGTTTAGACCATTGGGTCGAATCAAATGGTCTACTATCAGATACTCAATTTGGCTTCCGCCGTGCCAAAGGGACGAATGATTGTCTTGCGTTGCTTTCAACAGATATTCAGCTGGCGTATGCTCGCAAAGAACAAATGGCGTCTGCGTTCTTGGACATTAAGGGGGCTTTTGATTCCGTTTCTATTGACATTCTTTCGGGTAAACTTCACCGACAAGGATTTTCGCCAATTTTGAACAATTTTTTGCACAATTTGCTGTCCGAAAAGCACATGCATTTTACGCACGGCGATTTGGCAACTTTTCGCATTAGCTACATGGGTCTTCCCCAGGGCTCGCATTAGCTACATGGGTCTTCCCCAGGGCTCATGTTTAAGCCCCCTTCTTTACAACTTTTATGTAAATGACATCGACGAATGTCTGGCAAATTCATGCACGATAAGACAACTTGCAGACGACAGTGTAATCTCTGTTACAGGAGCCAAAGCTGCCGATTTGCAAGGACCATTGCAAGATACCTTGGACAATTTGTCTGCTTGGGCTTTACAACTAGGTATCGAATTCTCTCCGGATAAGACTGAGATAGTAGTTTTTTCTAGGAAGCATGAACCTGCTCAGCCTCGAACACAATTAATGGGTAAAACGATTTCTCAGGCTTTGGTACACAAATATCTTGGTGTCTGGTTCGACTCTAAAGGCACCTGGGGTTGTCACGTTAGGTATCTGATGAAAAAATGTCAACAAAGAGTGAATTTTCTTCGTACAATAACCGGACAATGGTGGGGAGCCCACCCAGGAGACCTTATAAGGCTCTACCAAACAACGATACTGTCTGTTATTGAGTACGGGTGTTTCTGCTTCCGCTCCGCAGCAAACACACATTTGATCAAACTGGAGCGAATACAATATCGTTGTTTGCGTATCGCCTTAGGTTGCATGCAGTCGACCCATACGATGAGTTTGGAGGTCTTAGCTGGAGTACTACCATTGAAAAACCGCTTCTGGAGCCTGTCTTCTCGTATTCTTATCACATGTGAGGTCTTGAACCGTCCCGTGATTGAAAATTTTGAAAGGTTAATCGAACTTAATTCTCAAACCCGTTTTATGACATCGTATTTCAATCACATGTCCCAAAATATTAACCCTTCTTCGAATATTCCAAATCGTGTCGACTTATCAAATACTTCTGATTCTACTGTGTTTTTCGATACATCCATGATAGAAGAAACTCGTGGAATCCCGGATCATTTACGCGTGCAGCAGATCCCCAAAATTTTTTCCAATAAATATCGAAACATCAACTGCAACAATATGTTCTACACTGACGGATCACTTCTTGATGGGTCCACTGGCTTCGGTATTTTCAATAACAATTTAACCGTCTCCCATAAACTCGATAATCCTGCTTCTGTTTACGTCGCAGAATTAGCTGCAATTCAGTACACCCTAGGGATTATCGAAAAAATGCCCAAGGACCATTATTTCATCTTTACGGACAGTCTCAGTTCCATTGAGGCTCTCCGATCGATGAAAGATGTTAAGCACTCTCCGTATTTCCTGGGGAAAATACGGGAACATCTGAGTGCTTTATCCGAAAAATCGTTTCAGATTACCACTGCTCGATACCGGGCAATGAGAAAGCGGACTCTTTGGCTAAGGTGGGCGCAACAAACGGTGATATTTATGAAAGACCAATTGCCTTTAATGAATTTTTCGCACTTGTACGTCAGAATACGATCATCAGTTGGCAAAATTCTTGGACCAGAGGGGAACTGGGAAGGTGGTTACATTCCATAATCCCCAAGGTGTCGACGATCCCGTGGTTCAAGGGGTTGGATGTAGGTCGGGATTTCATTTGCGTGATGTCCCGGCTTATGTCCAATCACTATAGATTTGACGCGCATCTCCGTCGTGTTGGGCTCGGGGAAAGTGGTATCTGTGCCTGTGGTGAGGGTTATCACGACATAGAGCATGTGGTTTGGTCATGCCCTGTACACCGTGACGCCAGGTCTAAATTAATAGCTTCCCTGCAGGCCGAAAGTAGGCAGCCGGCTGTTCCTGTTCGTGATGTCTTGGCGAGCCGTGACCTATCCTACATGTCCCTTATACGTTTTCCTGAAATCCATCCACGCCCCAGTTTAATCCTATTCCCTTCCGCTTACATCCAACCAAACGACGAGAACACGTTAAGACCCCGGATCCGGAAACAGCAACTAGACCCGCACGATACTCTCAGGCCCCGAGGGAGATAACCCAATATGCCAGTCCGTAATATCTTGGCCCAGCAGCGGAACATATTCAATATGCTGCTTACCTATGGCGATGGAAAACCATCAAACAACAAATCAGTGCTTTTAATGCAAAACATTCTAGCTTTAAGTTAGATTTAGTTTCAGCTCGTAGTCGGCAGCGAGGATAAAAAATTTGCTTTTAGTTATTAAGATACGTTAGAAAGTAAGCTACCAGATTGAATTGGCGCCGTTAAACATTAAATTGTATTTGTGCCGTGTCAAATAAATTATAGATGAAGAAAAAAAAATAGTGTACTTATTTTTTTCGCCACCCTAAAACACTGACTCACGCAAAAACTTTCGGAATCACCGACACAGAAAAACATACTCTACTTTCGTTAACTGATGCGTTCACCCTAGGAACCCCTGCTTCGTCTTCGATACATTGTCGACCAGTCCTATTCGTTTGTCTTCGACCTTTAGTCCGATGTAAATGCAGGGGCGGACGAAGACTGATTTGAGCTGCAGGCGAAAACTTATTTTGGTGCCCCCCCTTCATTTTTTCGCTCACAGTCAGGTTTTTTACGCGTTGGATACGTACCTCTTAAAAAACCGCGTAATTCGAAAATCCGCGTGAAAAAACATGTTAATTCAAAAATCAGCGTTAAAAACCGCGTTAATTCAAAAATTCGCGTTAAAAAACTTCGTAAAAAATCCGCGTTTAAAAAACCGCGTAAAAAACCTGACTGTATATCTATAGTTATGTTCGACATCGCACCTGGATTCCAGAGAGTCCGGTTCGAAGTTCTTCCGGCTTCAATGTCTGATTTATTTTCGGACCGGACCAGAACGGAGCTATCTGGACCGGGTAATGTTTCCGGAATCCGGAACCGTATGTATATGTTTTTATTGACCCAATAAACGTAACTTAATCCACCTAGCGGTCAGACCCAGCCTTTCTCATTCAAACTTTTATTTGTAAAAATAGATTTACATGAACGCTTCAATCCAATAAATGTATATTCACTCTTTAGGTTCTAAAATATTGATGTTGTAATCTATACATATAAAAATGCAGTCCGGTCTGTCAGTCTGTTTGATCCATATAGGCTCGAAAACTACCGAACCGATCGACGTGAAAATTTGTATGTAGGGGTTTTTGGTCCCGATAAAGGTTCCTATGATAGTTTGAGACCCCTCCCTCTTCTGGAAAGGAGGGGTCCAATACAAATGAAACATACATTTCTGCACAACTCAAGAACAAACCAAGCAAATGAAACCGAATTTGGCAAGTGGATGTTTTAAAGGGTAATAAATATGTCCATAATGGTTCGACGCCCCTCCCTCTTATAGAAGCACATGTTTCTGCACATCTCGCGAACTAATCAACTAAATGGAACCATATTTGGCAGGTGAATGTTTTTAGTGGTAACAAATATGTTCCATAATCGACCTCAGGCAACATTTTGGACTGTAAGATGGCAACTTCCGGTTTCTGGAAAACAGCCGAAAATGGATAGTTCCACCCAATATAATAATATCCGAATAAAGAAAGATACACAGGAGCTAAATTCGACCACAGATACAATTTTGAATTCTAAGATGGCAACTTCCGGTTTCGGAAAAAACAGCGGCAAACGACCAAATACCACCCAATATGGGTATTTTCGGAATCGTAATGATGCACTGGAACCACAAATCGACTTCAGACACCATTATGAATTGTAGGATGGCAACTTGTGGTTTCTGGAAAACAGCCAAAAACGGCCGATTTCCGTCTAACATGAGTATCTCCGGATCTATAATGATACACAGCAGCTGAAATCGACTACAGACCCCATTTTGGATTCTAGGTTGGCGACTTCCGGTTCCTGGGAAACAGCGGAAAATGATCGAATTACCCCCAATATGAGTGTTTCTTCAACCAGAATGACGCTCAGAGGCCAGAAATCATTTTGAATACCATTTTGAAATCCAAGATGGCGACTTTTGGTTTGTGAAAAACAGCCTAAATTAACCAAATACCATCCAATATGAGTATTTCTGGAACCAGAATGATGCAATGAGCTAACAATTTACCTCAGGCACCATTTTGAATCGCTAAATGGCAACTTATAGCAAACAGTCGAAAATGACCAAATAATACTCAACATGGATATTTCCGTAATCGAGATGATGCATAGAAACCAAACATTGACCCTTGACACCATTTTAAATTTAAAGACGACCACTGTTAGTTTCTGGAAAACAACCAAAATAACTAAATACCTCCCAATATGAGTATTTCCGGTGTCAGATTGATGCCAGAAAATTTGCTGAAAATGACCGAATATCACACAATATGAATATATTCAGAATTAGGGCGCCAAAAGCCAAAAGTCGAAGATTTTGTCATTTCGATAAAACCAATCATTTCAAACGATTTGTCATTTGACTTTGATCATATCCTATGGCCGGTTCGTCGTGCATTTGCAGACTTTAAACACATCGCAAGGAATCAATGAATTTGGAACGTTTGAATAGTACAAAACCACATTTAAATTATGTTGAGACCACATATATCAACCAAAGCAGCTATAGTTTTAAATAGCCTTTGAATTTCTTTTCTTTTCATAACTTTTGAGCCACATATCAAATTGTTATGAAGTTTGTTATTTGTAAGTTTGAGAGATGACTCGTTCGTATGACACTAATTATGTTCAAATAAGTCATGTGAAATAATAGACTTTCATTGTTTTATTAACAATTTAATACATAACGGTGGCTTAAGTTCATTTATAATTAAATGAAATGGGAACGTATAGGGCAGCCAAACTTTGAAACCACGTGTTCAATCATAATTCATCAGTTAACCCTCAACTAGCCCGCTCATCTGATAATAATATTGATCAAATCGGTTGTGTAGTTTCTGAGATAATGAAGTTTCGTGATTTATACATTTCGGTACTTTACAGACGAAGTTACAGTCCGATTACAGTAAAATTCAATAGGGTGTTACGAGGCAGCTAGACTTATTAGTTGACACTAATTTTGTAGAAATCGGGTCAGCCATCACTGAGAAAAGTGACTGAGTTCAAGTAGTCTTCGGAATATGTTCCTTCATAGCTGGATTTCACATTTTCGAGATCTAATGTTATCTCGAAAATATATTTTTGGTCAAAATCGACCTTCTGGGACGTTTTGTGGGTAACCGAGGGCTTAATATGGAATATTTTAAAACTGGCTTCTGGTCATTTGCATTTGCGTTCCAAACCAGATGTAAATTATTTTAATGTCTATTAGGTATCTTAAACTTGTTTTTCATTAGAGTGGTTTCTAGCTAACCAAAATAAAACTGTGACCAATCGGAGTACAGCGTGCTAGGAAGTAATTTTTATTTTTCCAAATTTTTCACATTTTTAAGCTTCGCTATAGTTTAGAAAGCTAATCAATTAAACTTTATTATTTATTAAATATATATTTTGTTCTTTAATTTATATAAGCGTAAATTATGTTTTTATTTAAGTCTGTTTAATTTTTTCAATTATATTGTAATTGGAAAGATAAAATATGTTATGTTTGTTTGAATGACCAAGCGTCAATAAGCAAGCAAGACAGAAATCTTTTAATGACAACAATCTAAAATTTTGGGAATCTCACAGTCTAAAGTTTTGGGAATTTCCTAGAACACCGACAAGCTCATACCAACCTGATATTAACTGTAATCAATTTTAAACATCGAAAGAACTTAACACGGCCTGTTGACAATTGGCGTTTTCACCAAGTGCTTTTGTGTAAAACTTATATTAAAAATCTTCAAACACTCGCTAAATCTGTTCAGCAGTTGAAAAATAATGGAAATAATATGGAATACTTGAATTAAAAACTAACTCAGTTGACACAAAGAAACTTGACGGAAGAGTTTCCAGTTCAATCGATCAAGGCTAAGTTTGGTGAAGCTCTAATGATCAGGAGATCATCCATTTTAAAAATTATGACTCCTAATCAACTACGTGAGAGTAAAAAATAGCAGATTTAGTTAATTATTGACATGGAGTTAATTATAAAAAGGAACATGTTACAACGATTTTTGCAAGTTTTCATTTCTACAAAAAGTGCACTAATTTTAGTGAATGCACTCTATAAAATTTAAGTCACAGTCAAAACCTAGTTTGAGACCTTGACTCACATTTTTATGTTTAATTCGATTATTTTTCAACCGATTTTTTATATTTTGACCGTTTTGGCAAGATGAAAAATAGAACTTTCGAAACGTATAAATATGTGTATAGAATTTACCTATATGTGATGAATAGTTTTAAAATAAATAAGATGGTTTATGTTATTTCCAAATTTAACCAACTCATTAGCAATTTTTCACACTTTTTTGTAATGAAGGAGCTTCAATTGCTGTAGAATTTTGAAAGTTCTTCTAGTGCCAAATGAAAACAAAAACTGTTGTTAATGAAAACCTGCATTATTTTGGCTGAGAAATGATTTGATGAAATCTACGATTATGATGGAAATCATCAAATCATGTCTCAGCCAAATTATAACAGATTTTCATAAACTACACTTATTGTTTTCGTTTGGCACTAGATGTACTTTTTAAATTCTCCAGCAACTAAGGCTCGTTCATTACAAAAATGTGTGAAAAATTGCGAAAAGAGTTGCAAAAAGTTGAAAAAATATAAATCATCTTATTTTATTCAAAACTATTCATCACATATAGGTAAACTCTCAGAACATATTTATATGTTTCGATATTTCTATTTTTCGCCTTTCCAAAACGGCCAAAATAATAAAAATTGGTTGAAAAATAATCGAATTGAACATGAAAATGTGAGCTAAGGTCAAAAACTGGGTTTTGACCATAACTCATAATTTTTGGGGTATTTGAAAAACTTTAAGTAAACACGCAAGTTTAAGTAAAACTTAACTAAAGTTACAGCCTACACATCAGAAGTTCTGGCATTTTTTTATCATTTGTAGCACCGTGAAACAATTGTGCGATAGAAGCCAAAAATTCTGGTTTTCGTAAAAATACATAACTCGTTTCGTAAAAAATACATCCAAATATCAACCGACTTCCACAAAATTACTTTCATTTGATATGTCATTAAACAAACTTCGAAAATTCTAGTGTATTTGTGGTATTTTTCTTACAAAAATAGACAGTAAATTTCAAATTAAGTTGAAAAAATGCGTGAAAAAGTCTGAAAAAGCAGATTTAAACTCAAATAACTCAACATATTTTATTGATATTAGTACAAACCGTGATTGATAATTGATTGAATTAAAGAAAATTATTTGCTTTAAGGTCCAAAAAAACGTAATTCGACCATAACTTCAGTTTTTGGGGGTGTTGGAAAATTTTCTAGTAAGAGCGAATGTTACATTCAACAAGATCTACAACCTACACTAGGTCACTTCAAAAGTTCTAAATCGCTGTAGCACTGTGTATTCGACTATTGATTTTTCTCTTTAGTACGGTAGGCATCAAATTTAATTTGGACGTGTTGCCAAAATCGATCAAGGCCTGTATATATTAGGGTGGGGAATCGTTATATGGAAAAAACGAAACTGGCTTTCTGCTATGCCAGAACCAAGTTTCTTTGTTCTATTTAGAGGTCCAAACAATCTCAAATTTATCGGAAGTCGATTGGTTTAGTCTCCGCTTGGCGCATTGCATTTCAAATTATATGGAGATTTGTATGGAAAAACCAACGTTTTTGCATATTCCATTCTAAAGAGCTCAAAGTGGCTCAAACCATAGGTTTCATGACTTTAAATGGTAGGTTTTTTGATGCCTAACAACCTGGCCGAAGACATCAAAGAGCTAGGGTGTCCCAAAAAAATACTAGAGCTGTTCAAAGTTGAGTATGTCGAAATTTATGTTGCAAATCATTTTTTCTGCCAATACTGCCAGTATAACGGCTTTAGTCAGATTTCCATCAGAAGTAACCTCTGAAACACGTTGTAGATTCTACCTATGCCTAGAATATTAACCTGAATTTGTTTGTTTCATCCAACTGAGTGTATAAACTCGTTACGACAGGTTATTTCTAATGGAAATCCTACTGGCGCCGATACATTGGTAGTGTTGGCAGAAAACAAGATTTTTTGCATTTAAATCGACATACTCAACTTTGAACAGCTATAGCTCTTCTTAGGGACATCCTAGCTCTTCAGTGCCCTCTGCAAAATTTGTTAGGCATCTAAAATACTATACTTTTACATAATGTAGTGCATTATTAGATCATTATTGGGCTCTCTTGAAAGGTAAATGCAAAAAGTAGGTTTTCCCATATACATTTTCATACAAATTGGAAATGCAATGCGCCAAGCGGAGACAAAACCAATCGACTTCCGGTAAGTTTAGGGTTTGGGGCCCCAAAAGGAACCAAAAAAAATTGGTTCTGGAAAATCGATCATTTTTCCCCACCCTAGTATATATGCTAACCGCACTTTGTTCGCTCACACCTTCATGTTATAATGTGGCGCAACTGATCATTAATTAATGTTAACACCAATAATACCACTAGCTGTTCTACCTGTATGGCTTCGATTACATAACACAATTGTATAACTCATCTTCAACTGGAAGCATTTCCTTGTGAAATTTCCCAGGTAATGTTTTTGAGCCTCTTCAACGCGAACTTTGCATTCGCTACTTTGTCTTAACACCATACGTATGTAGAAACTCATTATGTGTCGACGTTATTGTTTTTTTTTTAAAGGTATTCACGAAAAATTTACCAGAAGAATAGTGATCGACAATGAGAATGAGGACCATGGGGCTTCAATAGATACTTCCGCACATGAATAAAACTGGTGAGAACCATAAAGTATTAGTTCAAAAAAAAGCATCTTACGGACGACTTGTAGTTTATTATATGATCCATTCATCAAATGTTTCTTTAGTCTCTGAAAAATTTTATTCGTTGACAAAAAGTTTATAGTCTGAGTTAAAAAACCAAAATATAAAATAAAAGATCAATGCGCCAAAATCTATTATCCCAACTTCCAAGGGAATTCGAGAAGCTGTTACCAGCCCCTTATGTGAGCTGGTTCAAAATTAGTCATATTCAACATAGACATTTTGAGCTTGGCTTCCTGGCACCACCAAGCATACTTTGGCAACATCGCACGCACTTCCAGCATAGTTTATGATTGGCGCATTCCAACTGTAATAAACATTCTATTCTGGGAAACGGCAAAACACAAATTGATGGCTATCGCGATGCACACCCTAGAGCTGGTCCGATAAAACAATAATATCAATTTGTTCGCTATCATGTGATATCAATCAGGGGAAATAAAATAAATGCACTGTTATTACCTCGTATTTTGGGTTTTATCATAAATTAGTCAGTAATCAAAATTCGTTTCCGTTGGACTGTATGAGATAGCATTTTCAGCTTTAAATACTATGTAGCAATGCAGTATGACATTTTTAGCAAGTTATTAACGTTATTTAAAGTTATTTTTTGTCTAAATAATACAGAAATCAAATTTTTGTGATTTGCTTTAAAAATCAATATGACCGCCCGAAAAGTATAACTTATAGAAAAAACAGTAACTTGGTACATTCCCCAACATAATATCTCCTGGATAACAGCTCCTTGGTTAGCAAATATGTGAATCGTTCACCAATGTTTCTTTTTCGGTGTATTCAGAGTCGGGATACAGGTACATAATTGTTTGCTTAGGATGACGAGAATCCTCCACTAATATAACAATATTCATATTGATAAATTGCTCCAAGGTCTGTAAGTCGACTAATAAACAACAGTATGATGTGCTTATTCTACCGTCGATATCGAATCAGACACAATCAAACCACAAGCTTACTGTTTTACTTCATTGATGAACATATCGTCCCTGCGGGCAACGTATACAATAAAGTGCGTGCCTGACCAAGCCTAATTGGTAAAGATCAATGTATAATCTATATATACCCTAAAGTAGCTACTATCTAAACTAGTGTATATACGTAAAGATAGAAGTATCTTTTCATCATATATCATTCGGTTCTTTTTAGTGAAATACTACATATTCTAACCTCAACAGACTGACAGTGTTCAACGAAGACGGTTCAACGTTTCCCCTTCTACAATTATGCGAGCAATCCGCATAACGTGAACATGGAAGTAAAGTTTTTTTTCCCACAGATTCAAACTGCACATTTTTGTGGGACGAAGGATCACGAGAAAGAAGAATGTGACATCAAAATCAAGAAAAGAATCACATCGGTTTGGTTTGGTAGCGAAACTTTTATCAATGGCATTTTAGGTTTAAAGCACATACACTTGTCAACAGTCGTACATGCTTGAAAGGGAAATATCGCCGGTAAAATAGTCATCATCTTCACCATCAATGATGGTTAAAAGAAATAATCGGAATACGTATCTGTATATTCCGTATACTTATCTGTATTTTCCGCAAACACGTATTGCGGAAAATTACAGAGGTATTCGATTTTTTTTTTGTAATAAAATTAAATGAAAACATTGCCTATACTTAATATTTAATTCTACACTACTAAAACATTCAATAAGGAATTTACCTGTTTGGTAAAATAATATTTACTACTTTGCATTCCCAACAATTTTTTTTTAAATTTGTATAAAAAATATACCAATTAAAGCTCTGCATATAATGCGAAACATCATTTGATAGACTAAATATGAATGACTCAATCAGGAGCATTTTGTTTTATGTTTTGGTAAGCATTTCTCGTTTTATTTCATTAAAATTTCGAAAACGCTTTCATTTGGGCCAAACAGATTTCCGTTTACAATTAACATAGAAACGCGGCAATATTTGAATAAATAACCCATTAACACACATCGCCGTATTTCCGGTGCAGTTGATTAATAATTTCGTTTAATCAATTTTGATAGCAGTGATCTTTCCATATGCTGTAGACAGCACTAACCAACGTGTCGTAACAGCAAAATCGAGATTTGATCTCCGAGTATTAGCCATTCTCCCATGTTGGATATATTAATTATAAATGGTGCCTTGTAAAGGCGCTGTCTAGCCTAGGTCCACATATTTTTCCAATATGACACAAACGGTGCAGTATCGTTCCAGCCCCTCTAAAGAAATCATCTCTCAAGTTCCGATTTCGGATGGTGATAGTCGAATTTGTACCAGGTGGTAGCCGATATGATGCTGTTTTTTCTTTTCTTTCCTGTCTTTATCCTATTTTCACTGGTATCATCGTGACCCGCGTCTCTCTATTTCCCCGTCGATGCCTTCGTTTCCACCCTAGAATCTTACCGGCTGCTCTCTGCTACTGCTGTGTCTGCTGCTATATCATATAAGTGATTATTATCAAGCGCACAAAAAATAAGGAAGAGAAATTTAATGTGAACCCTTTTTCCTATTACCAGCCAAACACAAATAATTCCTCTTTTCGCACATTTCGTTCCCGTGCAGGCCTTTGGGAATTATATCGTGTCGAAGACAACGGGTTAAATCTTGAGGCAGAGAAATCTTTAAATTAAGCAACAAAACACGGCTACTAACCAGACAGCAACATACTTGCCTGTGTATTGTTCACATATTTGATTCCTTTACTTTTTAACGGCTATGGACCCAAGACCTGATTTTTTTATACCGAAGGACATTATTATCGATACATATCGCAAACACTGTAATTCGATGAATTTTAATTCTCGGGACATCCATTTTTCTACGTTAATCTATTCAAATTGTTGACATACGACTTAACAATACACTTTGTCTAATATTTCTGGATTCTACAAGCATTAAGTGAGTCAATATCTGTATTTAGAAAAGGATATAATGGAATACACTCAATTCGACCAAATAGCACAATCAGCACTGTGTGTTGTCTCTGTTACCTCAGCCAACAAACTAATTTCAAATTAGAGAGTCCACCACCTTTAAGAAAACATCTTTCTTGATCGAACATGTGCCGAGTTTTTATAAATTCGGAGTGATTATTTGAAAATATAGAAATAGAAACAGAATTATAATCCCCTAATTCCAAACTCTATCTGGTTTTTAAAATTTATTACTGTGAAATAATATTTTGAAAGGCGACGCTAGAAGCCAGCAATTGAAAACAACCAGAAATAATGGTGATACCAACTCCCATTAAAACAATTATTCGACGAACCAAACGTTTTTACATTTTTCAGTACATATATAACTTATTGAAGAAATAAGAGTTCGACAATGGTTTTACCGAAAGTTGGTTCTGAAATGAATACTGATAACAATAAAAAGCCGTCAGTGGTTTTTATTCTTACCGAAATATGAAACAAACTAAGTGAAAAAAAAATGCTGCAAATACTAGTCCGTGGTGTATATTAGTTCAACTATATGGCGATTAGTATGTTTTTAATTATTAACTCACAAAATATAGCGTGCCATTTGCATAAAATATGCATATCGCAAACGTTTAGAGTTTATGGAAGTGTAATGTATTGATTGCTAATCGACAAATGAACTGATATTTCAACATAATTCCAAAAGTTTACTTTTTATTTACTCTTGAATATGCAGAATAGAATGAATGTGTGTCAAGCTTAATAAAAAATTAAAATCATACCGCAAGACTCTGTACTATGTGAAGAAATCCAGCTATGGTTATCCATTCGAAAAAGATCTGTTTAAAAACCAAACTGAATTGTCGCTTAAATGGATGAAATAATATCCATAATGAACTTCTACATTCTTGAGAAGTTATAACTTACGCAACCAGTTCTGCGTTGTGTTTGAATGAAAAGAAACAATCCAAAATCAGAACTTGAGAGATGATTACAGTGGGAAAAAAACTTATAAACACTTACCTTACATTAAACGACACTGAAACCAATCTTCAATTTAGTAAGAAATGCACGAGTGTTTACTGTTACAAAAAGGCGGAATGTCAAAAATTGTAAGTGAAACATTAATCATATTGTTAATTCATATTTATTTTTTCCATATAATTTAAATCTTGTCTTTCTCATTAAAATTCACATGTTTTTATATTTTTTTTTTCGATTTTATATCAGATGATAAACATAATCTCAATCTATTTCTCTCGTCATACTTTAAATCTAGGTTAATTTATACAGAAATTACGTAACTCGACCTAACTGAAAATATAATTTTCAATTGAGCTGAAAATGATAACATGCTTATTTTCTATCTGGTAGTAGTAAAAACATAGGATGGCAACGTAATTCATGCAAAACATATTAACGTACAATGCTGGTTGGTGAACTGGAACTAGCTTTGATTTTGGTAAACAGTAACAACTAAATGAACAAGATCATTTTCGGAATGGTTATTGAATGAAGCTACTTGAGCAACTTTATGGATCTAGAAGACAAGCTTCATAATATTAGCACGATATATTGGTTTTTACACTATTACTCTGATACATTCGCTAAACTGCGCGTTATGTACTGTTATTGGCTTATATTGTTATCAAATTCACATTCAATTCTTACAACAGTTTATAAGGGATGCAATATAATCAATTCTTATGAATCGTTTTCGACTGTTTTGTAAAAAACATTTAAAACTCAAGATGGATATGTGATAGTATCAGGATAAAACTATATGGTATTACCTAGGAATTGTTTTTCGTTCCACAAAACTTGGATATGTTCTTTTTTCTTTTCTTGTAATATTATTGTTCTCTTTGATATGACATATGTTTATTGGCAAAATAATTTATTCTGACCCATTAATCTAACCATCTTATTTTAAGAATTCTCGTCGCTTTTGTCACTAAGCAATTTACAATCGTATATACGGTTCACGGTTGCGCATTACAGGAAATTTTCTACTCACGACATCTGGTTCAGACACATTGAAAATATTTTCAATGTAAATATAAAAACTGAAAACACTGTGAGAACAAATGTATGTACAAATTATAATGATGAAAATTAGATAACAGTTCAAGTTCGATCCAAACATAAGAAGACTATGAAAATGGTAACTAAGAATTCTTTGCTTTTGACAGACAAGTAACTATTCCCGACTTGATAACTTCTAATATACATAAGAAATAGAAAAATCTAACAAAGTCACAATTTGTGGAAGATCATAAATTAAATACCTACTAAAGCAGATAATAATCACCTTACACGGCGATGGATAAAACACCCAAATAAAAAAGGTGGAGTGATTATATCACATCCGAAATCGCAGCACAATGTTGGTATCTGTACAAGGAATGAGGGCTACATATTATTGGAAAGAAGATTCTGAACACGCTACTGTTACCAGTCCGGCAAGAAAGGGAAATAAGGAAAACAGACGACAAAGAATCCACTTTAGACGCTCGCGCCGCTAATCAACACAAGGCCCCCTTTTCCCAAAACCCGACGGAAGCCTAAGCGTGTTTCTATGTTGCCGCAAAGGAGGCAAAAACTGATGAACATATATAAACTGTGACTGTTGCGGAAGTGGAGTGCTCACGTTAAATACATATGAGAACAGCGTTCGGTTGGAAGATATCGAAAACAGCTCAAACGAAAAGCTTGTAATCCTCAATAATAGGTAATTAATTAATCTAACACAACCATTTGATAATACAGTTTCAGTATTTAGGATTTTTGTTTTCCTCTAGTTTTTCGCATTTAAACACAATTATTTTTGCTAAATATAACCGTGATTGCTTCGCCAAACACGAATTAAACTGGGTATTTGTTGATTTTTTTCTTAGTTTGCACCAGCAAAAAAGGATTTCGATAGGTTGCTGTTTAGAAGAATACTACATTTAACAGGTCTGGTTCGGTCGAATTTGTACATGCTGGATTTTAATTCATCAGGGTACCGTAAATTCTGTCTTCCTACCAACTACAGACACAACAAGATTTTACAGTTAAGAAGCTTCTTTCTTGTGACATTTTGAGGTACTCGTTATATTCTGGTTGGCGCACTGCTTTATTCATTAATATTGCTTTAAAATAATATTTTGAAAATGTTTTTACATTTTGAATCATCCTTTCCAGAGACACTCGTACTTTGTTTCAATTAATAAATACACCTATTATATTTGCTTTAGTTGCTTCATCAGTTAGATACAAGTGTAAATATCATTCGTGTTTAAATGTATAACTTTGTCGATTTGTTTTACTTATTCTGCAGAAAATCTAGCTTGTGGATGATTGCCGCACAATAAGAACAATAATAAATGTTGAGGTAGATCTGTGTGCTTGTTGACTTAAACTATTTCAATATATATTTAATTAAACTAGTGATTGGCTATGAACCAGATTGTTTCAGTTTAATTATTTAGCCTGAGGTAGAGTACTGCACCTGGTTTTGGTAAGAGAATCTAAGAAGGTAACTCTGTTTTTTTTTTGTTTTTGTAATAGACATAATGTACATATTGGAAAATGAAAAACTTTCGTTATGAAATATAGAACATTACCAATTCGACTGAAAGTGGCTGCTCCTGTAGTCATCCATTGTCAACCTTGGTCGATCATGGTTCCGGGGTTAAACAATGGATAAAGCCCCATTGTCATTCGTCTTCCACGTATGCTACCTTGGATTGAATTCTAGCTCCTGATTTTTCGATAACTGTTTTCTTTGCACCTGAACTGGTTTTCTTCTTGTGGGTTTCATAGTGTTTCAGCATGTGATCCTTACGAATAAAACCTTTACCGCATTGTTCACAAACGTAAGGTTTGGAACCGCTGTGTAAACACATGTGGCGCCTCAGGTCCGTCTTGTGGTTGAACTGTTTTGGGCAAAGTTCACATTTGAATGGTTTTTCGCCGCCGTGCTTTGCTAGATGCTCCTCGTGTGTTTGATCACAAGAAAAACGTTTACCACAGCGATGACACTTGAACGGCTTGTCCCCGGAATGGAAGCTTTTATTATGTTGAGTTAAGTAACAAGACTTATTAAACACCTTATCGCATTCGTCACAACGATGGACTTCGCTGGGACGAGTTTCGACTGATAAAGTTGTACCTGTTGACGAAACCCTTGGCGAACAAGGTGCGGGGGAAAGCATTGGTGCGGTAGCGGCCAGTTGTGGTGTTGGTGACCGCATTTCGCTGTAAAGCGTACTAGTTTGCTGATACTGCTCTGGTACATTAGGTGAAAAGGGGGGCGCCGTATCTCCTTGATACACCTCGGCGCCCCCCGGATATCGAGGAAACCCCGTTGATAATGGTGCTACTGATGAAATTTCTTCGGCCATGGCGTTGTCAAAACCATTAAGCGGAAAAAAGTGATCGTTTGCTATCATATCACTTGCGCTGGATTGCGTTGCATTGTGATTACCAATAATATGGTGATAATTCGGTGCCTCCGGCAGGATGGTTTGGAATGATGGGATGCTGATGTTGATAGTTAAAGGGTTGGTGGTGGGGTAAGGCGCCGTTGTATTGATGGTGTGTTGACTGTGCAACGGCGATGGGATGCTGGTGGTGGTGGTGGTGGTGATAGTAGGCATTTGATCCAGTTGCTCCTGCTGTGACAGCGTTTCCATGCTGTTGCTCGAGAAGATCTGCAGGCCCCTCGGTTGGGAGGCTTGGACGGAGGGACCTGCTTCCCCGTTTGGGGGAACCGTTGACGAGGTGTTTTGAAGATTGGAATTGTATTGGTGGAACCCTTGATTCGAAGTAATTTGATGTCCAGAGGGGGTTGTAAACCCCGCTGCAGTATATGGCGTACTATAGTCAGGACTTCTAGGAGGATCAGGTGGAGGTACCGGTTGTTGTATAGGTTGTTGAATTTGTGCTGCAGCTCCTCTTCTACCTTTTGTGGCGTAATTGGGATCACGACCTGGATGATGGTGAACACTAATAGGCAATGTTGCTGGATCCGGTTGTCCACTTGATTTGACAGCATTTTTATGAAGTGTTGTATTGTAATGCCGTTTCAAGTGGCCCGAACTTGTAAACCATTTATTACATGCAGTACAATTGTACGTTTTCGGTCGTCTAGCTTCATTAGACTTCCACGCAGTACCCTTCGTTGGTAACGCATTATTCGGAAGCGATGATGTCGGTGGTTCAAAATTTCTGAATTGCGAATTGCTTTCCTGCGGTGTTGTTGTGCTTGGGAAATCCGACGGACTAGTCGCCAACTGGTTGCCCTCACAATCTTCTGTGTAAGGTTTCACGCATTGATTTGACTGTGGCACAGTAGGTGGTAAAGTCGGTGTAATATTATATTCCGTTTTAATCGGCGCAGGAGCCACAATGGACGAATATTCTTGTTTTACTTGCATTGCAGCGTGCTGAGGGTAGTCGCTTTTAATTGAAGGAGTCGTTGAGTATTCGGACTTAATTTGAGGGTGATAATATGGAGCCTTCAAATCATGGGGGTGATGTGGTGGCATAAAATTGTGCGGATCGTGTGGCCACATCATTGGATGGCGCTGCATAGATTGCAATGGATGCAATGAATTCATTGGAGGTAGTACAGGTTCCGGTGGATAAACCATTTTTTGAGAATCAAGATCTAGGATATCAGATGGACCAGGCTCTTCTTTAATGAAAGTTGGAGGATTTCCATAAGGATAGTTACCCTGCATTGTCTGATCATCGTTCCGTTCCATACTGATTCTGTCGGAAGATTGTTGAGACGACTGCTGCTGGTTTTGAGATTGGTGTACAGCTGCCTCGTGCTCACTAAGTGCTTCGTCAGTGTCACATACCATACCACATTTCTCACATTGAATCGGAGACGGCGACGGCGTTGGCGGAGTGTGAGAATTATTATTTTGTGCCGATGATGTTGTAGTCGATGAAGCTACAGTAGTTGATGCTAGCGATGCTGAATTTTGAGTGCTACTAGATGAGCTGACAACCTGTGGACTTAACCCCGCGTTAGTCAGTGGAGAAGCATTATTTGTAGCACTATTGCTTGAATTGAGTGCCGAAGCATGTTGATGATTTCCGTTACTATGACTGTTATTGTTGTAAGGATGATATCTGCTGGAAGGCACTGCTTTGTACTCTATTTGCTGCTGATTGTTGGGATGTGACGGTGGAAGTGGGTTAGCATAATCAATGCTTGCTGGATGGTAATATGGATCATACCCATGAATGTAGGTAGGATAGTGCATCTCAGGAGGAGCAAGAATAGTTCCTTGTTGCTGATATGGGGATGCTCCTCCTGTAAAACTTTGCGGTGTACCAGGTTCAGGCAGCGCTGGTGGCTGAGGAGTCGATGGCTGGTTATCACTTGAATCAGCCGCCGCGGCAATCGTTTGGTGCGGCGATGCTGTTTTGATGTGTGACTTCAACGATGGTTGATTATTATTCTCAGTATCAGATGTTGGCGTCGACGATGTTGTTGAGCTGGGTAAACTTCCTGTGACTGATGTTCCCCACCGATTCATTGTCTCATAATGATTGTGCATGTGCACTTGCAGCGATGAAGCGCTCTCGAAATAAATTCCACACTGAGAGCAACTCAAACGTCCACCTATAATCTGCTGTGTCTGGGGCACTCCATGAAGAGTTCCCCCATTACTGGCCATAACTCAAACAACACAGGTTGTACACTGTCATTAACGCGTTTAGTTTTTCTACCACGCTTAACCAAAAACTATCAGCACACAACTACATTGTAAGAACAGATGTTTCGATTTTATTCACTGCTCAACTAGTGTCATTCAGTATCAATGTATTCAGCTTGTATCAGATGTTTGAGTTTTACTAAACTCCACAAATCACACTAATTAACGAAATTTCAACTGAGATGATCCACCAAATGTTTACAAATAACAAAGGCATAAACCAAAAGGAAACTAAAACAACAGTCTCCTTTTATCCGAATTTACATAGAATAACAATAAATTTTAATTATCTCTATAGGAACACAGCACGCCACTGTCGCGAGTTTTTTTCTGGATGCAGCGTCCAAACTACCTTGCCTTCAATTTCAATACTATTGCCAAAGCCCTGAACAAAATTAGTGTTTAGTATTAGAAAATACAAAAAGAAAACTAATTCACGTTCGCTTCGGCCGAGGACGCGTTGTCAAATGAAACCTAAATATAGCTCCGAAACAAATAGAACCCAACGGCTCAACAACTGGACGTCTCCAAACAATTTAGGCGAAAATATGTTTAATCTTCTCCATCGCTACACACACTCGCATCCACTTACTCTTTCTATCATGCACACGTTCCCTCCCCCTCCAGCAGAGCATCGCATCGCATCGCATCTTCTTGTGCTGATCGGCTTGGTATACATAAAGAGTGGCCAGTGCGTTTTATGTATAGCGACACAGACGAAAGAGTAAGAGAAGGATACCCAATATTCACACCAACACAAATGTGCACACCGGAGTAGTTGCCTGGCTTTTGTCGTTTGGTAAAGCCCAACCAGCCACCACAGGAACCTACAAGAAGTCCAACGGCAGCAGCTGCCCAGCATAGGTAGTACATATAGTATGAAACCGATCAAAAACCGAACAGAGGTGTGAGTGCAACAAGAGGGTGAAGATTTGGCTTTGCTTCACGACAGATTGAAACTAGCAACAGTTTTACACACCTACAGTTCATTGCTGAAAACGATCGTTCATCGTGGCAACGCTTAAAAATGATCGGAAATAAACTGTCTGTTTCGTTTCTTTGTATGAGTGTTAAGAAGAGCAAGCAAAAATGCCAAAGAAAAACACAACAAAACAAAACCTATGTATTATGATGAAACCGCTAGCCGTGCTCAATGTGCTCTCTCACAGGGAACCACGTGTTTCATAGACAATTTTGCGCGCCATAGTCACACAGGGAGAAAAAACTCTCCACATTACTGGTTTAGTCTGTTGGAATGCATTCTGCACTCTCAGGCTACTGACATACTGAGGCGTCAAATGAAGCGAAGCGTTGAGCGTTTGAGAAGCGGAATAAACAGAAGCGTTGGGTGAAGCTTTCTATGACATACTGGAGCGAGCGTCGCAAATACGTTGTGTTGTCATATTCCTAGATTCCAGTAGCGGTTTTGTTTGAAGGAAATATGAATTCGTCCAATGAAGATTTTTTTGCTTCTTCAAGCACGGTAAATTATGTTTTTAGTAAACATAGAGATTTTTTTATGAAATAAAATAATATTACTGAAGTGAGTTGCGCTACAGACGTAGTAAAAAATATAAGAAATTATTCTAAATTTTGAACCCGTTGACCCCGAGCAACGTTCAACTAGTTTATAATATCTGTTAGGATTTGAATAACCCATGTGAGCACAGCTAGTTACTCAGCGGCTTGCATTTTCGCGACCAAAGAAGTTCAGCATGCTAGATTTCTGGCCATTCAAATCAAAACTCAACAATATCAGATTTAAGACCAAATGAAGCAAATATTAAGTACCTGGCGATATCAGGTTTAGTCTGAACATGGATTTACTGCACAACCCTCTTCTAAACATTTTAACATTTTCTAAACGAAAATGTATTTTATTTGCTTTTTTCAATTACCAAACCAAAACAAAGCAATATAATAAAGCACCTGGCGATAAAAGATTTAGTCTGAATATGGTATTACCGCGTACATATACGCGCGTCAAAACACTACTCGTTCTGTTTCGCCGCCTCTATCGACGCGTCTTTGCCGCTCCAGTATGGCCGGTTTGAGCGTTTCATATAGATGTTCGAAGAAGTAGCTCAGACGCTTTTTGCTTCGCTTCATTTGACGCCTCAGTATGTCATTAGCCTCATCCTCATCTTACCATCAGACTTTCAGGAGAGCTTTTTATAATGCCAGAACGGGACCACCCTATATTTGAAGCTCTGGCTATGCTTACACATTCGCAGTACTACTAGCGAGGATCATTGCCAACATGCCAACCATAAGGCGGCAATTTTGAACAGTTCTTAGCATTTTACTATGCATTGTGTGTGTGAAGAAAGATTACGGACAAAAATAAAAATCGCAAAATTTTGCGATGTAAACTATACTACCACAAACAAGTATTAATTAGTTGCATAGCGCATTCCATTGTTGCTTGCAATCTCGTATCTTTACTATGTATTTTTAACACTTCATTTTCCCGGCTGTTCGATATGGAGTATTATAACGAACGACAGGGTCACCATTCCGTCGGCTGGTGCTGTAGGTCACTTATATATAGATTTCTTTTAGCAGGTGTCTGTCTGGGAACCTTTAACGCCAATGTCCTGTTTACTAATAGTGACACAGATTTTTCTACTCCATGATGGACCACGTGTGTCTCCTTGGCGAGCTTGAATTCGAAAACTACCGGACATATCAAACACATTTTCATAATTCATTGCTAGAAATGTTTTGAAGAACAGTTATGTACACGAAGTTAAATTTATTCATACTTGGAAAAACTATGGGTATTCATGTCGAGCTCGTAAACAAATACCCAGCCGTAAAAATACTCACCTCCATTGACGAGTAATGGAAGATACACAGTTTACGGCTGGGTATTCGTATACGAGCTCGATGTGAAGACCCCTACTGTTAAATTATGTGTTAAACGCAAAAATAAATCAAAATTTTTAAGTTCGATTGAAACGTCCAACGTCAAAAGCAGTTATGTTTCAACAAATTTTCACTTTATAATTCTAATTTAAGGCAATATATTTCCTCTAGAAAATATTCGAATATCCAATATCTATGCTATAAGTTTTTCAACACTAATTGTTATTTTTTTCAATTTTTCTTCTTGAAAATATTGATTTATGGAATATGCCACATTCGATGATATCTACCCAGCAATTCTACAAAACATGGAGATCTCCTTATAAACATTCTGTTTGATGACAAAAAGGTTAAAATTATAGAATATGAAATTATTTGGACAAGAAGATTTGACATTTGTAATAATTTATTGTGGCATTGTTAATATTGTGTTGTGTTGTTTGATAATTGTGATATAATGTAAACTTAGTTGAATAAAAAGGATTTCATACCAATATGAGAATGGTACCTACTCGTTTTGGTTATTTGAATCAACTTTTCCAATTGATTATATTAGTGCGACTTCCAAGTCTCTAAGTTCAAGTTCATCAAAGGCAGACAGTGAGTGCAGCTGGGGAAGCGAATATTAGGCGAACTGAAAGCACATCCAGACAGGACTTGAACTCCTTGTCAAAGGTGCAGTTGAAATAAATAAAGTTGAAATTGAAATAAATAAAATATTTGATGCAGTATTAAGTGCGATTGTAACTATTTAACCATTCCTGTGAATTTGGTGTCCCTAGTAAATGTAGTAGTACGTCAAAATGCCGCAGAGTTGCTTACGGGAAAACTCATTCAGGTCTCTGAAAAAGTTTTCTTTGCTAGGGGCACTAGAATTTGCAGGAATGGTTAAAAATTATTATCTGTCTTTTTTTTTTAATTTGAACTCTGGAGCAGAATTTGTTCGTACCAGTGTTAAAAAGCAAAACTACATTCCGATTCGGAATTCGACCTTCTGTCTTTATACACAGACTTCGCAGCCAACTGTTTTGGTGTACAGGACGATTTCGGGGCTGGCGTTACGATCCTAGTGACACTAAGGCCTCTGCCAGGCTAAACTTGAAAAGCGGCGCGAACCGATTCGCCCGGCCGTAGGTTAATGTCAAGGGGCTCTTGTGGCTGTCAAACTCCATACATTTTCCATCTACCACTCATTGATTCTGGTACCAGCGTTTCTGGTACCCTCTTTTTGGTTGGTTTGTCCTAAAACAAGTGTAATAGAGTAAACGTCCCATTTTGTCGGTAGACTTATTCTCGAGTAAATGTCGTTTTAGATGGAAAAAACAAGAGCTCAACATTTGTTTTCAGTACAATGTGCACTTTCAATGAATAAAATAATTTGAATTTATGATTTTGAATGTATGATGAATTTATGTAAATTTATGATTGGTAGGCAACATGTTGACGTTTATAGGCCCCTGGTTAATGTAGAGCCGTAAGTAGAGCTGTACACTAACCTACGGCCGGGCGAATCGGTTCGCGCCACTTTCCGCGTTTAGCCTGGCAGAGGCCTAACAGTCTCTCCCGAGTCTTAACTCGAACCTACGACGACTGGCTTGTTAAGACAGCATCGTACCTCAAAACCAGCTGGAAGGGTGCGAAGGGTTTACCAGTGTCATTTTTGGATATTTTCAGTCACGGCTGTTGTGCCTGTGACCAAGGCTCTGCGATAAAAGGTATGTGTTCTTTATAAATTAAACCGTTAAACGAATCTTTTTCAACAACCACCATGCTTTCAGGATTACACTTCTGAACGAATTTGATAAAAATTGGCAAAAATTAGAAAAGAGACCACATGTTATTTTTTATTATATTTATTTGATACAGTTGAAAAAAAATCACGGTAGATATCAAAAATCTGCCAACAAACCACTTCAATAAACCAGTATTAATTTTAAATCTACAATTGAGTTTAATTCATTATAAATAACTCTCATGAAATTGACAATTGGAGAATTGAAAGTTATCAAACAATATTTCGTTCTCTCATTCATAGTCCGCGAAGTAATCTTTCATCATTGTTTTCCCATGGTTTCCATTCGCAATAATCGGTCGAAAATTTGGGATAAACATCATAGAGGGCAAATTCCTCACATTCGCTGTCATTAGTTGTTGTTTTATTTCCTCAAGCTGAAAGATTTTTGAGTGAAGATATATGGGCTTGTCGGTAAACTTTTGATATCGTGTTTGCTTTTTCATATTGCTCGGTATTTTCGTTGCGATTCCAACGCTGTTACGGATAAACTGTTGTGTCGGGAGTCCGGCTATTATGTACCGGTTGCAGGCGTTCATAGAAAACAAAATGACATTAATTATAAGCTAGTCAAATTTATGCTTTTCATATCATTCAAACGCCGTTGACTGTTATTACATGTGCAGTCAATCTTGTGAGTTGTCTCGAGAAACAAACGAAGGATCACATGTGGCATTCTACTTCACGAAGCAATCATTCAGCTTGAAAGAGAACCGCACACAATCTGCAAGAAACACTATTTCAAGGTCTCGGATTTCTAGTTTCTTGATGCTACACAAACACATTTACTCTTAAAAATTATTCCACATCGGGACAGTAGCTTGGGAAAAATTGACAACATAGCATCCTTGCAGTTCTTGGTTATGGCCTCGGGGAGTAGAGAATACAGCAAGAAAAGGAGAAAGGATACAACGAAAAAGAATTCCTTCCATGTTGGGCGGCTGCATACACATTTTACGATGAGAAATTTTTATATGTAAGATACGCTACAGATTTACTTTTCACGCTGTTGATTTTCATTATTAAGAATTCCACTCACTCCAACATAGCTTGATAGGAAAAAGTTATACGTAACAAGTATTTAACACTTACTCCAATAATTCGAATTGCAATAAACAGTTTGTTCGAAAACACATACAGTCATGGAGAAAATAATAAATACACTTACAGTTTTGGTTAATTTTCCATATTTTGGGCACTGATTTTAGTTTATATATGATGTTATGTTACATCATTACGATCAGCAGACACTCTCTTTCAGAGAGGAACGGAGAAATAACTGGAATTTTTCTGTGTCGGTGATTCCGAATTTTTTTTGCGTGAGTTAGTGCTTTTTAAGGTGGCGAAAAAAATAAATACACTATTGAAATATATACAAAAAACATTCCAAATAAGCTATATTTATCTACAAATCGTTAGCAAAGTGACCTTTTATGTTACAAAACTCGCTTTCAATATGTTGTGGCTTGTCCTTTGTTTTGTAAAACCATATTCAATCTTCGTGGTATGATTACCACCAGTTTTTCACGAGTAGAAGCTGGGCTAGCATTTCACGCTGCCTGTACGACGCTTCATAAGTCTGTTTCATTCTTTAGATGATGCTTTGCAACGTAGAACTTAACAATCTTCCATAGGTTTTTGATACGGATAAAGTTAGGAGACTATGCCTCTTTTTCGTTATTATGTTCAGTTATATACAGGTAGAACAATCTATTCTCTCTGTATAACAACACAAAATACTGTTATTGAGCAAAACCACACTCAATGACCTATCGTCGAAAACGGAAAATAAATTTTTATTACAACTTTTCAACCCAAGGAAATTTCCATGAATGTGAACCTAAGCAGAACTTCTGAGTTCATCCAATCTCTTTGCTGTTGAATTTTGTTCTATTATTCGTACATTTCAATGAACTTATGGTTGCTGCCAGAGAATCACACATAACTCATTTGTAGTTAACCCGATATTTCAGCAAAAACAAAACCAGTTGCCGAAAGTCATCAGATCATTTTGCCGAGACTTCGCCAAAAAAACTAAGCTTGACGAATCTTGTCTGAATTTTTCGCCTAATTTATCGTTAAACACTGTTGTTGCCGAGGTCAGCTAAAATATTACTGGTATCTCGACAAAAATTCTTTCTTTGTTTACATTTGTGCAAACGTGTTACGGGTGAGGAAACAGTAAGCAGATAAAAATTTTGCTAGAATTTGTAGAAACTACAGGTGCGTACAAGGTGGAAGCCGAAAAAAGTGTGATACAGATTCGTACGAAGTAGTGACCGACCCTAGTCAAAAATAAATGAACCACCCTAATTAAATTCAAGTTCAAGATGCCTGTTATCAATATCGCACGCTAGCGCTAGTTGAGAGAATTCGTTATCGATATATCGGTTTTTGGCACATTTTGCGTGTTGTAGGATGAGAACAACGATACACCGTGCCCCAGTGCTAAGTCGAGAAAATTTCCAGCTCGAAAAGATCCTCGACCCGATCGGGTATCGAACCCGATATCACAACCGTGTGGGAGAGCTAGCCGATCGACATCGCTGACCACAGAGCCACGGTCTATGATGCCTAATAAACATTAGAATAGTTTACATGTGGTTTAGAGCAAGTTGTGAGTCATTTCAAAAGTCAGTTACGGCTAAGTTACTGAAAGAGGATTTTTTGACCAACATTTTTTTTTTTGCGATAACACCAGATCTCGCAATTTAATGCATTTTTAAATCCATTTGGCCTCGAAAAAAATACTCGAATTTCCCAACTTTATGTGGATTTTTAAGGCCTAAAAAATCACATTTTTGAACACTCTGAGGCACCCATAAACCATGTTTGATTGAGTTGAAATTTAGCACAGGTCGAATGTTAGGGCCAATGAACGAAATGTACATGGTCGGTTTTTGAAATTCGCTAATGAAATTTTTTCCTTACAGTCATTGTCACCCTTATGAACATTGTATGCTGTGCCTCCTACTCTCAAAACTGAGTACATCCATAACGTCAAATATACCGGAAAAATCTCGATCCGCTGCATTCTGAAATACACTCAAACTTTTATTTCGCGATTCCTGTGGATTGCCCCTAGCAAAGCTAACTTTTTCAGAGACTTAAATGAGTCGAGTATATAATAGGGTGCTTTTGTATATTTTTAAGTAGAAAATCTTCTCAGGAAAATGATCTTTTACATTCATTTACAAAAAAAATGCAGCAGAATATGTGTCGCTTTTTCCACCTCGAAGAATATGAGGAAACCCACCTATGATTGATGAGGAGGCTTACAATAGTTGCAGCGCTAATTTGTATACAAAATATACTATAAAACAATATTTAAAATAGAACATATTTGTGTTACATGGAACAGACTTGTACTATTTAGGCAAAATATATCAAACGTTCACATTGGCATTTGATGCTCAAATCTCTAATCCACTTTTCAGTAAAATCAATACTTGATTCCAGAAGAATCAGCATCAGGGCCTGGTTGTTGTAGTTTAAACTTGTATTAGTGTGGAATTATCATATGAACACTGGACACTACACCAGCTCACACTAGAATCCCAAAGTCTACACACAAAAGCTGCCAAAAGTACCGAATTGCGACTCATACCATCCTCATGCTAGCAGCTTGACCACACATATTCAAATTATACTCTCCCTTGATTTTCTTATCGCCCCTATTCTAGCGGACGAGCAGCACGTCCTTACAGCTTCATGCCACCCACCACTCACGGCTCCGTGTACACTTTCGCTAGCATAGCCATCCAAAGCAATAACAACGATCTCAAACAGCATTCCACTAGAAAAAGGATGGGAAGGTGAAAGGAAATATCAACCCCCAACGAGAAAAGTTTTGCATATATTATAGAATATAAAGCGGGTTTTCCAGATCCAACGTGCTTGTTCACTCTCTCTCTCTTTTTCTCCATCTCATGGCAGAGGCAACCGAGCTCCATGTGTGGTCAGTTGCGTGTCATGTACTGTTGCGTATATCATCTTTCGCATCTGTACGCATACCTACCACTCATCTCCGTACCAGACGTATTATCAAATATTCGGCAGAAGTTACCTCTGTCCTCTGGAAACTTGTGCATGCTTCCTTCGGCAGCTTTTGTAGCGTGCTCTACAACTGAACTGGCAACGTTGTGAAATTTACCTATTGAATCTGCCGGTTAGAATTAAATGATAATGCTGTTGAAATTAATTTTAGCTTCGTATTTTCGGTTATGGTAATGTTTTTTTTTAAATTAAAATTATCATTTTAAATAGTACTTGCAAATCAACAAATAAGAGTTAACAGTAACTTCTCAGAATCCAACGAACCTTTGTAGGTGTCAAAACCTCCTGACACAAAGCAACTATGTAAAAATTTTTCGAGAAATTAACAATTTTTAAATGGTTACAGATTCTTTCGTCACATATTAAAATCGATTTATATACTACACGCCAGATCCTATAATAATAGGTGACTTTTATATAATATATATATATATATATATATATATATATATATATATATATATATATATATATATATATATATATATATATATATATATATATATATATATATATATATATATATATATATATATATATATATATATATATATATATATATATATATATATATATATATATATATATATATATATATATATATATATATATATATATATATATAATATATAATACCGTACCAACAAAAACACCTAATTAGATATGGTAGTTAAAAAAACACGAATAAGACCTAGCCTTTCTCATCCGCACGTCATTATTTGTTGAAATAGATTTGCGAAAAACTTAAATTTCTAGGAAAAACCCCAAATTAATCCACCTGGCTGGGAGACCCAGCTTTTCTCATTCAAACTTTTTATTTGCTAAAATAGATTCTCACGAACACTTCAATTTTCAGAAAAAAAACACCTTGATAACATTTGCTGGATTTATTTTTCATCCTGAATAACAAATTTTTGATAGCCAACAGTGAAACCATACCTAACATTTAAAACATAACATTCAAAAACATGTGAACATACATTAACACATACAGTCATACCTCGATATAAGGCAACCTCGATATAAGGCAACCTCGATATAACGTAACTTTTACCTCGATATAACGTTACTTTGAAAATGTATTGAAATTGAAAATAAACGATACAGCAACTGTTTTTGGGGTATAAATTGCTTCAAAAAATGTTCGTAGTTAGTTCTAAAATTAATGAAATTTATGAGAAAATTGTCCTAAATAGGCATAAGAAAGGTTTAAAAATACTAATAGGTGATGGAAAATAGGTTTTCACGTATCCTTCAGTAACAATTCACAGTCTTGCATCGATTAAAAAAAAATTTTTTTTGCTTGTTGAAATTTTCTCTAAATGGGCATAAGAAAGGTTAAAAAATACTGATAAGTGATGGAAAATAGGTTTTCGCGCATCTTTGAGTAACCGCCAACAGTCTTGCATCAATTAAAAAAAAATTTTTTTGCTTGTTGAAAATTGTCCTAAATGGGCATGAGAATGGTTTAAAATTACTGATAGGTGATGGGAAATAGGTTTCCACGCATCTTTGAGTAACCTGTGTATCAATTGAAAAAAAAAATATTTTTGCTTCTGAAAATATTTCTAAATGAGCATAAGAAACGTTTAAAAATACTGATAGGTGATGGAAAATGGGTTTTCGCGCATATTTGAGTAACCATTAACATTCTTGCATAAATTAAAAATTTTTTTTTGCTTCGATATAACGTAACTTGATATAACGTAACGAAAATAAAAATAAAGTTGCCTTATATCGAGGTATGACTGTACAAATAATATGTTATAAATATTTTTCAAGTATATGACGCGAAATTTGTTTGGTTAGGTTGGACTAGATTATATATCATTCGATAAAATATCATTTTAAATTCGATTATTTAAAGTTGGTTTCTTTTCTATTTCAAATATGCCATTCTTTTAACAACTTTTGAACCACGTGCTCAATCATCATATTTCATCAGTTATCCCAGAACGGGCTGGTCATTTGTTACCAATATTGTTCAAATCGGTTGTGTAAGTCTCGTGATTTTCACATTTTGATACATTACAGCCAAAGTTATTGACCGATTACAGTGAAATTCAAAAATGTGTTATGAGGCAGCTAGACATTGATTTTGTGGAAATCGGCTCAGCCATCTCCGAGAAAAGTGAGTGAGTTTAAGTAATCTTCGGAATATGTTTCTTTTCAAAGTTGGATTTCACATTTTAAAACATAACAGGCAAAGTAAAAGTCCGATTGCAAAAAAGCCATCTGAGAAACATGAGTGAGATTAAACACTCTTCAGAACACGTTTCTGTAAATAACTTTTGAACCACATGTCTAATCTCCAAGAAATTCAAAATTTAAGGGTTTTTTTAGTAGCCCGTTCATTTAAAACCACTTTTGTTTAAATCGCATGAGTTATTTCTGAGATAATGATGTTTCGTAATTTTTACATTTTTAAACATAACCTCTAAACTAAAAATCCGATTACAATAAAATTCAATAGGGTCTTTGGCGCAACTAGACCTTTCATTTGCAATAAATTTCATGAAAATCGGTCCAGCCCCCTCTGAAAATCGAATGAGATTGGGAGAGCGTTACACACACACATGCACACACACATACGGGAAAAGCTCAGTTCGTCGAACTGATAAACGGCATTCGGCCCTTTTGAGCACTTTTATACCTTTAGTTTTTGAGTGATTGCTAAACCTTTCTAGGAGAAAGGCAAAAATCTTGATGATACATACGAGCATACATTCACACATACAAACATGTACAGATACACACACACATGCAAATTTCATTTGAAGAATTTTGCTTCGAATATATTACGCAAATTTTTTTTCATGATTGAAATATAAAAACGTCACTGTGAGTTTTTCGGGAACCGGAATGATTCTTAGGGGCCGTTCCTAAACCACGTGGTCATAAACAGGGGGACACTCCATGCGCGGAGGTGGGGGGTTAACGAAAAGACCACGTGGTCTTTTTTCCTGACTTATAATTTGTTGTTATTGATACATCCTTAATTTGTGCGAAATACATCCTAAAAATGCCATATACGATCCAATAAAAGTATTTCCACTCTTTGCATTTCAAGAATAGTGATGCTGTATTTCAAGTAAATGAATTGAATTGAAAAGTGTATTAAAAGGGTATTATGGGGCAACTAGACCTCTCATTTGAGATTAATTTTGTGAAAATCGGTCCGGCCTGAGAAAAGTGAGTGAGTTGAAGTAGTCTTGAGAATATATTTCTTCTTATAACCTATGAGATAACTGGGCCTTACATTTGCAATTCATTTCATGAAAATCGTTTCAGCCCTCTCTGAGAAAAGTGAGTGAAAATAAAACGTTGCACATACACACGCACATACACACATACATATATACAGAAAATGCTCAGTTCGTCGAACTGAGTCGAGTGGTACATGACATTCGGCGATTGGGATCACTTTTATAACTTTGGTTTTGCCAGTGATTTCTATACCTTTCTAGGAAAAAGGCAAATAGGTGCACATACACACGTACACACACACCAACACCCACACATATACACTTATACATGCATATATGCGGAAATGCTTGATGTCGAGTTGAGTCGAATGGTATATGACATTCGGCCAGTTGGATCGCTTGTCTACCTTCGGTTTAGCCAATGATTGTTATACATTAATTTGACAATAGTTTTGTGGAAATCGGTTCAGCCATCTCTGAGAAAAGTGAGTGAGTTTCAGTAATCTTCGGAATATGTTTCTTTTCAAAGTTGGATTTCACATTTTAAAACATGACAGGCAAAGTAAAAGTTCGATTGCAAAAAAGCCATCTCTGAGAAACATGAGTGAGATTAAACACTCTCCAGAACACGTTTCTGTAAATAACTTTTAAACCACATGCCTAATCTCCACGAAATTTAAAATTTAATGTTTTTTCTTGGTAGCCCGTTCATTTAAAACCAATTTTGTTTAAATCGCATGAGTAATTTCTGAGATAATGATGTTTCGTAATTTTTACATTTTTAAACATAACCTCACGCCACACTACCATTATGTAAATACACACTCACACGCCACAATTACACGAAATAAATAGAAAATGTCAAGGTTCTTGGTTTTTGTTCTTTATCTGCGATTTCCTTGATTACCCAGTAGCTAGCCGAACCTACGATACCAGCAATAGGGCCTGTTCTACCGCAGAATTTGCCAGCCGTAAAGTAATGGGAAGTCAGTCGGGTTCAATAGTGTTCGAAATTCTCTATGGATTCCACTTGATTAGAATCAATGACTACTGAAAATTAACGAAGTAATGTACGTAACAGACTGTGACCGTGAAGTGTATCGGATCCAAAGAAGTGGTTTCGATAAAAAACCTGTTTTGAGTTCGGTTTGGAAAAAAACTTTGTCGGTTTTCGATAGTCACGATCAATTCCAGATATTAAAAGTTTTCGAACTCGCTGATTTCGAAATTGCATTTTGCAATAGATGAATATTTTGCCAACTTGGTTTGTGACAATGACTTTATAAATTTGGCGCTTGCTACCGTTATCATAATGATACGATAAAATTCCTTTCGTGGAAATATTTTTCTTATCCATCACTAGTCGCGTAATGCTACTGCACAGTACACAACCCAAGTTTACTATTACAGTTCACACAATGAAATTCAGAGGAATAAATTTTCAGAAAATTTGAAACAGTGAATATCAAACGAACGCGTTTTCACTGCGCCTGACGGATGAGTTAACTTTCATTGCTTCACGAATGATGAAAAAACGGAGGAAGAAAGAATGAACATTGCATGAAAGCGAAATAATTCCCTGTGATGGTTGAAAAAATAGCACTGACATTTATAGTGGCTATTTTTCACTTTCATACAAGGGAGTAAATTTCGTTCGGTCGTGGAATATCGTAATTTAACTAATTACTACGCGATGTATTTCAATAAACCGCATCCGCTGAGATGCGTTTGACTTCTGGAAGATATTATTGGATATTTCGGGTGGTGGATAGTTTTTCCGCGCGCATCGTTCGCAAAGGATCGCGTCGTTTGACAAGAAATGTGACAAAACACAAACCTTTCATTTCCCCACAGTCGTGGGAATGAAGAGCTAAGCTCGGTTCTGTTCAATGGTTTAATGGTATAAGCGCATCGCAAATCGGAGTAGGTTCGTTCGGTCGATATATATCGTGAATAATCTGTTGCCTATGCAATGTATACTTCTCAAAGCGTTCGCCGGAGTGCGTCTACTTTCTCGAGAAATATTGTGTTTTTGGTAACAAACATGTATTTAAACACCTGAATTATTCGCCGCTCACCTAATTTCGCGGTGTTTTACAAGAAAGATAATCATCGTTCGCTTTCGTAACGAGTTAACTTCGCCGCGTTAACATCGTTCGATATGGTCACTTACCACGAACACATACCTTTCCTTTCCGTCGCAGCCGAGGAGATGCAGAGGTAAACTCGGTCTCCGGCAACAACGACTGTTACACCTCCTTCCTTACCCTAACGAACTTCTCCTGATGATGTTCTTAATCTTTCAAGAATTCTAGAGCCTAATTCGCCTTTACGATTACTGTTATGGCTTGTTTTCAAGCAGTGTCAAATATTCAATGATTGCAACATATTTTTCAGTAAAATGTCTCTACTACATTTAAATTTCATGTAGAAACACTTCTTGTGAGAAAAAATACATATTTGCTTTAAAGAAGAAATTATTAATGGAATGCGAAGGCCTGTTTTGTATCATGATCGGACCAGCTTCTGAGAGTTCACCGCTTCACTTTGCCTGTGCTTAATATAACGACGGATTTCACGTACAACTAAGAAAAACACGAATTAATCCACTTAGCGGTGAGACCTAGCCTTTCTCATCCGCACGTTATTATTTATTGAAACAGATTTGCCAAAAAAGTTCATTTTTAGGAAAAAAATCTTGATAATACATACGAGCATGCATTCACACAGACAAACATGTACAGATACAATTTCTTCGAATATATACGCAACTTTTTTTCATGATTGTTATATAAAAACGTCACTGTGAGTTTTTCGGAAAACGCCACTGTGAGTTTTTCGGAAACTGGGATGATGCTTAGAGGCCGGGAATCAACTTCAGATTCCACCTTCTGAAATACATTTTTTTTGAATGCCTGAAGGGCATTCGGTAGAAGTGCCACTACGACAGCAATGATTGTCTTTTGTGGCTGATACATTCTAAATTTGTGCGAAATACATCCTAAAAATGTGTGAAATTTGGTTACAGTCTGCTTAGTGTGTAATTAAAAACGGTATTATGGGGCTGGTCCTGATGGAATTCCTGCTGTTTTTTTAAGTCGTTGTGCCACCGCTCTTGCAGTTCCGTTATGCTACATTTTCAACAAGTATTTTGCTCAAGGAAAATTTCCTGCTGTTTGGAAGCAGTCGCTGGTGTTTCCCGTGCTTAAATCCGGTGACCGGCAAAACGTTCGAAACTATCGCGGCATTACTAGCCTCTCTGCTGGGTCTAAAATGTTTGAGATCATAGTAAGCGGTTACATGCTTTCCCGCACTAAGCACTATATCTCCACCACTCAGCATGGATTTATGCCGGGCCGCTCTGTTTGCACCAATTTATTAGAGTTCACTTCATCGTGTATTTCGCAGATGGAACAGAAAGCTCAGGGCGATTTACACCGATATCAAAGCAGCTTTCGATCGTTTGGACCATACAATACTCCTGTGTAAAATCTCGCGCTTAGGTGCTTCGCATCAGTTCGTTGAATGGCTTAGCTCATATCTTCGTGGAAGGGTTCTACGGGTAAAACTCGATTCAAGTATATCATCGCAATTCACCAACAAGTCAGGAGTTCCCCAAGGAAGCAACATGGGGCCCTTGTTATTTGCACTGTTTTTCAATGACGTGACACTGCTGCTAGGTGACGGCTGCAAGCTGGTGTATGCAGATGATTTGAAAATGTTTTTGGAAGTTCGGACTATTGAAGACTGCCGCCGTTTACAAGAATTTTTGAATGTTTTTTCCTACTGATGTCGAAAGAACTGGCTCGTGGTTAGTATTTTTAAATGCGAAGTTATAACTTTCCATCGTATCCTAAAACCGATTATTTTCGACTATCGCATCGACGGTTTGGAACTGAAGAGGGTCGATCATGTAAAGGACCTTGGTGTTCTACTTGACAGTAGACTTACATTCCACCTGCATCACGCTACGATGATTTCAAAAGCTACACGCCAGCTCGGCTTCATTTGTAAAGTCGCCCGCGATTTTAAAGATCCACACTGCTTGAAGGCCCTGTACTGTTCATTAGTACGTCCATTGATTGAGAATTGTAACCTGGTTTGGTTTCCCTATCAGCTAACTTGGAACCTGCGGATTGAGCGCATCCAGAAACGATTCATCCGCATTGCACTACAGGAGCTTCCTTGGCGTGATCCCGCTAACTTACCACCGTATCCAGACCGCTGCAGCTTGATAGGTATGGATACTCTCGAGCACCGCCGGAGATTGCATCAAGCAGTGTTCATAGCCAAACTGCTCTGTGGAGAAATCGACTCACCGAAGCTTTTGTCTCTTGTGAACTTTCGAGCTTCACAACGCGCTTTGCGTTCAATTGGATATCTGCAGACCCCATACCATCGTACATCGTTTGGCTATAATGAGCCCATCACCGCCTGTATTCGAACTTTTACTCGTGTTGAACATCTATTCGACTTCAACGAACCCTTGGATAAATTCGTGCAGAAAGTAAAAAGAGCGAACATTTTATCAACTTGACACTCAAACATTGTTATATTTATTAAGACTCTGGTCAGATAAATTATTGGAAATAAATAAATAAATAAATAAATAAATAAACACACGTTGGTATAGAATAGTTGACGTTATCTCCATGACATCTCTATCACCAGAAAAGCGCAAAAATTGAAGGCTACTAGAACAAGTACAGATAACTGCACGAAAGCAAGCCAACTTGATAGGATGAAGTGGCAAAATACATCTAGAGTACTAATGCGGCAATGCGCAAATCTGTTGCTATGACCACTGTTAACTGCTTAATAAAGCGGGGGCCTAGCGTAGTTGGTAACGTCTCCGCCAACCACGCTCGACGCCTGGGTTCGAATCCCACCGCCGACATAGGTGTCGATGGTTGTGGGGTGGCGTGATCCACTCACAACCAACCCAACTGGTCTAGATTCAATTCTAGCCGACACCGGGAGATTTTCTGAGGCGAAAAATCTCTGGGATCACGCCTTCCATCGCATGAGGAAATAAAGCCGTTGGCGCCGGTCCGTTAATCAACGGGTCGTGAGTTAGGGTCCTGGGTGGAGTCGCCTCCCCGGGCGTCGGTGATTGGCACAACAACAGTGGCGGAACTAGACCGACGGTAAATAAGCGGGGAAAAAAAAAAAACAACTGTTAACCTGCGCATGCGCTAATGTGTTGTGTCTGCGCAGTGCAGCTAGATCGACTAACCTATCAATCGGTGGCAGTTTCAATTGATTACAAATCGATGACAAAAAATAATATTAAACCTTTAAAAATGAGTTGTTTTTTTTCGCTAGAATATTAAAAAATTTTTTCAACGTTATCTGGACATAAAATCTAACAACTAGAAACTAGAAAACGTTGTTAGATATACAAAAACAAAAATTGAAGTGATATTAGTTACACTGCAAGAGTTTTGTTTATCTTTTAATGACGCGTTTCGACCCGCTTTTCATAAATATAGGAATCGTTCATATAATTTAAATATTAATTTGATCAAGTAATTTTACGTTGGGTGTTGAATGCTACGACTTTTGTCCTAAGTAAAAGCACTTTACAGGTACCGTGGAACGGGGTGAAATTGATCAGTGGGGTGAAATTGATCACCCGAAAATTCGTGATAAAAAATACTAATCAAAAGATATTGCTCTTACAACACTAGGCAATGTTAACGTGTCCTTAAACGCAACTTTTGCATGATTCACATACCGGTCAAAGTTAACTCTTGCATGCCCAGTGCAATTTTTCATATTTTTGGAAAAATTCCTCTAACTCAGTCAAAACTCAATCAAATTTGATCAAACAAGTTGCCAAATAACGAAAAATGTATTGAATTTACTTAAAGTAATCTTAGTTGAGGGTTAATTACGTTAAATTTGGAGAAGTGAGTGAAGTTTGATAAAAGCTAAAAAAATGTAATTTTTAACAATGACCATTCCATACCAATAAAAAAGTACTGATGAATTCGCAGGAAACCACAAAGATTTTTAATTTCAGATTTTAACCTGAAATATCGTTATTTTCGTTTCCAAACTAGCTGTAAATGATATTTTTCAGTACAGAAATCATTATTTATCTTATAAATGATCGAAAAAAAGCACATTGACAAAAGAATGTTTGGATTACAATGGTGATCAATTTCACCCCAATTTACCTCATAGTACCTTATAGAATTATCGAATTTATTTCATGAAGTAGACGATAGAAATTTCACCAATAGCCATAGAAGTTTACTGGAGCACATGCCAGTACTTGATTTAAAATTATACTGTTTCGGGAAAAATGTACATGAAGCTAGTTGATTGGAAATTGTTATAAAAATTGATCAATTGCACCCCGTCCCGTAGTGTTGTCCCGGGCAGGAGAACATAACAAAATAATAATTCATCCATAACATATTTAGCTATCAGGACTTATCGTGTTATTCGAAAGATATTCATGTTTCAAACATGACTATAAAAACATCATAAAATTTTGATATCTTATCTCGCTATGCCTTCAATAAGATATTTGAATTGATTTTAAAATATTTTATTAAAAGTAAGTTTCTAGGTGAAAATTGTTCGTAATTGATTATTTTTAATATATTCAGTTATGCATTCAGTGTTCAATAAGTTGAAAATAGTTGAATCGGTCATTTTCGTGATTTTTAATGTAAATTATTGGTTCGTTATTGAAATATCAAGCTTTGCTATTCCTATAGTCATAACCCTTAACTACCCTGTTCATCTGATATCAATATTGTTCAAATCGGTTGTGTAGTTTCTAAGGTAATGAAGTTTCGTGATTTTCACATTTCGATACATTACAGACGAAATTACAGTCCGATTACAGCAAAATACGAAAGGGTGTTATGAGGCAGCAAGACCTTTCATTTGACAGTAATTTTGTGGAAATCGGTTCAACCATCTCTGAGTAAAGTGAGTGAGTTTATGTAGTCTTCGGAATATGTTTATTTTCTTAGCTGGATTTCACATTTTCAAACATAACAGGCAAAGTAATAATCCGTTTGCAAAAAAACATCGATAGGATCTTATGGGGCAACAAGACCTTCCATATGACACTGATTTTATGAGAATCGGTCCAGCCATCTCTGAGAAACATGAGTGAGATTAAATAGTCTCCAGAACACGTTTCTTTCCATAGCTTCTGAACCACAAGTTCAATCTTCATAAAATTCAAAAGTTAAGGGTTTTTTAGGTAGCCCGTTCATTTGTAATTAACGTTGTTCAAATCGGTTGTGTAGTTACTGAGATATTGATGTTTCGTGATTTTTACATTTTGATACATAACCTCTAAACTAGAAATCCGATTACAATAAAATTCAATAGGGTCTTATGAGGCAACTAGACCTTTCATTTGCAGTTAATTTCATTGAAATGGGTTCAGCCATCTCTGAGAAAATCGAGTGAGATTGGAAGAGCGTTACACACATACACACACATACATAAAATGCTCAACTCGTCGAACTGAGTCGAGTGATATACGACGTGCGGCCCTTTTAAGCACTTTTATACCTTTAGTTTTTTCAGTGATTGCTATACCTTTCTAGGAGAAAGACAAAAAATGATTACTTTAATAATGTGATTTCACATTTTTATAAACAACGAACAAAGTTACAATGGAATTCAATAGCAACCTATGGGGCAACTAGACTTTTCATTTGATACTCTTTTTGTAAAAACCGGTTCAGTTACCTCTGAGAAAAATGAGTGAGTCTAAACAGCCTCTGAAAAACTTCTCTTTACATAACTTCTGAACCACATGTTCAATTTTTATAAAATTCAAAAGTGAAGGGTTTTTTAGTAGGCCGTTTATATAAAACCAATTTTGTTCAAATCGGTTGTGTAGTTCCTGAGATAATGATGTTTCGTGATTTTTACATTTTGATACATAACCTCTGAACTAAAAATCCGATTACAATGAAATTCAATAGCAACGTATGGGGCAAATAGACCTTTCATTTGCAATTAATTTCATGAGAATCGGCACAGCCATCTTTGAGAAAAATGAGTGAGAAAAAAAAGTTGCACATACACACACTCATACATACATACATACAGAAAATGCTCAGCTCGTCGAATTGAGTCGATTGATGTACGACCCTTTGGAGCACTTTCATACCTCAAGTTTTTGCAGTGATGGCTATACTTTTCTAGGAGAAAGGCAAAAATTGTCTGAAAATTGTTTTCCTTCAAGAGTGCCCATTTTAACCCATTTCCGGCGAGTAATGCCGTATGGCATCACCTGACTTCTAAGTTTTGATTGTAGCTTACCAATTAAACTTGCAGTTCTGAACAACGAAACTATTCAATACGGTTAGAGAAAAGGTCGATCTACAATATGCATTACAGTTTGTGTCAATCGTGCATGTAGTTGCTGAGTAATACGAGTTTGAAGGTCATTTTCCAGGGAAAATCTGATTTCTCTCCGCCGGGAATGGGTTAAAAAAGTTGAATTGTCTACTAGTAATTGTCAATTAAATTGTCTATTCTAAAAAAACTTAATTCACAGTTTGGATCTGACATGAAATGATTAGTCCGATTACGATACGGTTTTTGGTCCGATCATGATATAAATTCTATAATAGGAAATAATCAATATATTTGAATAAATTCACGTGTAGAGCTTTGTAGCCACAAGGTTACAAAATGCGCTGTGACAAGCGAGTGCTGTTAGGTTCGAATTTTAGTAGAACCAAGCCATTCGTTGACGAAAAGGATTTAAGTATGGGTTTATTCTCAGACTCTTCCACACAAAATCTTCCCTCCAGACTTAATAACCCCCGGTTCTAAAACTTCGATAATATCATAGACTAAGATATGGTAAAGTCGATAAAGAAGGTAAGTAGGTTATTAAGTCTGAAGGAGAAGACAAAAAAGCACAATAACTTCCCTCCTGACTTAATAACCCCCGGTTCTGAAGCATCGATAATATCATAGACTATAGCAAGTTATACGCTGTGATAGCTTGCAGGAGGATATAATAATGTCGATAAGGAAGGAAGTAAGTTACTAAGTCTGAAGGAGAAAACAAAGAGCACTATAACAGGGAGGAGGGTAAAAAAACAAAACAAAAATGTGCAAACAGCAAAAACGTCCGGACAATGCCACAAAAGATCAAAAACTACTGGTCGCAGTGGGGTCCATACAAAATAAACATCGATATCAACAATACGGCTGCAAACTGTTTTGAAAACAGTATAAGGAGATTTTTATTTATTTTACTCTAAGTACCAACTCTTCGAAGAAAAAAAAATGCGGTAGCTCTTACAAATACTAATACCCGTAAATAATAATAATAATATGATTACATTTCTTACAATAAAATTATATTTCTTCGATTTTTATGATCTTTATGACGAGCTCAAAAATTATTTTAAAGCAATTGTAATGATTAGCGAACAGAAGAGACATTTTCATATTTGGGTTCATGCCCGCGACATAAAATGTTGATAGAAATTTCTGGATAAAGAAAAAACATATTTTTTTACGATGAATTTGGTTATAACCAAAATCATTTTCCAGGGAAAATCTGATTTCTCTCCGCCGGGAATGGGTTAAAAAAGTTGAATTGTCTACTAGTAATTGTCAATTAAATTGTCTATTCTAAAAAAACTTAATTCACAGTTTGGATCTGACATGAAATGATTAGTCCGATTACGATACGGTTTTTGGTCCGATCATGATACAAATTCTATAATAGGAAATAATCAATATATTTGAATAAATTCACGTGTAGAGCTTTGTAGCCACAAGGTTACAAAATGCGCTGTGACAAGCGAGTGCTGTTAGGTTCGAATTTTAGTAGAACCAAGCCATTCGTTGACGAAAAGGATTTAAGTATGGGTTTATTCTCAGACTCTTCCACACAAAATCTTCCCTCCAGACTTAATAACCCCCGGTTCTAAAACTTCGATAATATCATAGACTAAGATATGGTAAAGTCGATAAAGAAGGTAAGTAGGTTATTAAGTCTGAAGGAGAAGACAAAAAAGCACAATAACTTCCCTCCTGACTTAATAACCCCCAGTTCTGAAGCATCGATAATATCATAGACTATAGCAAGTTATACGCTGTGATAGCTTGCAGGAGGATATAATAATGTCGATAAGGAAGGAAGTAAGTTACTAAGTCTGAAGGAGAAAACAAAGAGCACTATAACAGGGAGGAGGGTAAAAAAACAAAACAAAAATGTGCAAACAGCAAAAACGTCCGGACAATGCCACAAAAGATCAAAAACTACTGGTCGCAGTGGGGTCCATACAAAATAAACATCGATATCAACAATACGGCTGCAAACTGTTTTGAAAACAGTATAAGGAGATTTTTATTTATTTTACTCTAAGTACCAACTCTTCGAAGAAAAAAAAATGCGGTAGCTCTTACAAATACTAATACCCGTAAATAATAATAATAATATGATTACATTTCTTACAATAAAATTATATTTCTTCGATTTTTATGATCTTTATGACGAGCTCAAAAATTATTTCAAAGCAATTGTAATGATTAGCGAACAGAAGAGACATTTTCATATTTGGGTTCATGCCCGCGACATAAAATGTTGATAGAAATTTCTGGATAAAGAAAAAACATATTTTTTTACGATGAATTTGGTTATAACCAAAATTAACAGTTTTAATCTGAAGTAGTTATCCTTGCTATTAAAAAAATATATCGTCAAACGAGCTACGTTTGCGCTTGTTGGTGGTAAATGTGTAATCAAAAGCATAAACTCCTAAAATGTTATTTTTTACATGTGCGCATAAGTATGGCTTAAATAATGCATATATACATATATTATAAATTTATGTGAAAAAGGTCTTCTCAAACATCGTATCGCGCCTGGTGTCCACCTACGTCGCATCGCTAGGCACATCACTTGCCTTTGATCGCAATAGCAATCGCGTAAGAATCGACAACATCAGCACCAACATTACCTATCTACACACGTACGACATGGACAAGGACTCTACATTACATAAGACCGCTGGAAGAGTAGAGCAACGTGTGTAGAGGGCTATACTCTTTCGCATATCACCCGCGTTCGCTCCAAAAACAAGAAGCTATTTGAACAGACCTGTCCTTCCCAGAGAGCAGAAGGAAAACTGAATTGAAAATTCTTCAGCCAGAGTCCGGAAAATATCTACCTCCCCAGACTCTCGAAAATCGGACGTTAAACCATGGTCCATTTTCGATCCACAGTGTGCGTGTATACGCACAGCAAATTTTCTTTTATGTATTCTACATAATTTTATATCGGACACTCTAGTTTGCTCTCTAAAGTAAAAAGTAAAGTAAAAAAGCAAGGGTTCGTTATATATGTAAAATACATATACTGAAACATTCAATTTCGGTCGATATCTCAAGCTGCTGAGCTGACCCTCTTTTTGCTTTCACTTTTACTTTGATATTCAGCTCAAACTGAAAACTTCGCCACACAGCATCTTTTCACCCTCGCACAGCAGACCACCAGTCCACCATAAAATCACCCTTCTCGTGTCCACCACGTCACAGCACTACCCATCTCATTCCACAACCCCTTTCGACAAGGCTCTGGGGGGAGATCAAAACTACTCCACCGCTGCTTCCGTTATCGTCGCACGTTCATCGTTTGAAAGTACGAGTACAGAATCAAGCACAGTCTCTAGGAAATATATATGCTTCGCTGGACCAACGAAATGGAAATTTTCGTGCGCGTACAGAGACGAACTCTATATCGATCGCTGCACCCATTTGCTATTGTACTTCATTACTAAACCTGTTTTATCATTAAATATTGAGCAACATTCAATTACCAAAATAAACTTAGTATGCCTCATCAATCTGCAGTTGTTTCAAAGACGAAACATAAGAAACAAAATTGATAACATTGAAGCAGTATTTTTAAAATAATCTCTAATTTGCAATTGTCTAACCGACATTTGACATTATTAGCAAGCGACAACATAGAATCTAGAAAAAAAAATAATTATAATTTAATCAAACATTTTAATTATACTAGGTCAAATCTCTTTATTATTTTCATATTATCTTTACAAAGGGAATTTCTGTAGACATCCTAGCCCTTTGGCCTTCGGCAAAGTTGTTCAGCATCTAAAGTATTATACTTTTATGTCACTAATAATGCATTACTTAGTTCTCTAGGAAGGAAAATATAAAACAAGAGGTTTTACTATACAAATGCAATACGCCAAGCGGAGACAAAAACATTCAACGTATATTAGGAATATTTGGGGCCCCAAATGCAACCAATCAACTTGGTTCAGGAAAATCGAAAATTTTAACTATTAATTGCTCTATGCATGTTCTTAGTTGTATGAAGCTTGCTTTATAGCTACATGGTTACAGAGTCCGCTTTGACGCTTTGAGCTGTAACCAGAGAGAAATGGAAAGCCAAGGATTTTATCACGAACAAGACGATGGACCCAGCGGTGTACAAGTAAGAGTGCCTATGGCGAGTTCTACCATTTATTAAGGCACACAGAGGTCCTTTTAAGTTTTGGCTGCATTTAGTAAGCTGCCACTACAGCCGGGAGGTAGTTAAGTGGAACAAGGTGGATTTCATCACAAAGGATATCAACCCGCCTGGGCAATAATAAAGACAAAAATGAAAAAGGCGAGAAATTGAGACCTAGCCGCTGAGATGAACCAGGTGTGTGCAGACGATGACGGCGTGATTTTTTTTATGGAACTCACTGCGGTATTAGTAGTTTTCTGATCTTTTGTGGCATCGTCCGGATGTTTTAACTGTTCGCACAATTTACTTTTGTTACTTATTAAGAAGTAACCTGCTCCGTGTTATAGTGCTTTTGTCTTCTCCTTTAGACCTATTTTCTATTTTCTATTTTCCTATAACTTATTTTTTTCCTTATTGATGCTATCATATCCTCCGGCAAGCTGTCACTCTAACAGCGTATAACGTGCTGTAGTTTTGTGTGGAAGAGCCTGAGAATAAACCCATACTTACATGTCCTTGTGCCAACGAATGGCTTGGTTCTATTAAGATTCGAACATATCACCACTCGCTTCTCAAAACGGACTCTGTAACCATGCGGCAGCGAAGCTCTACATGGTTTTAATTTTGATTGAAGTCTCAGTGACGATCAGATGCCGACAGAGGATGACAAGAAAAAAAACAGAAATTTTAATACTGTATAGTAACATAACGTACAGAAAAACTGAGTCCGTCCCTGAACATTGTCCAGTGCAGTAGCGGACCTAATTTAAATCTCTCCCCTTTTACACTCGTCTTAAGTCCATCACCTACAAGATTTCTAAATTTTATTTTATGCTTTGTATATTTTATATACCAGCTTCATGTATTCCTTTTCACTCACACCCACTGTCCGGCGACGTCCCGCTTCGCTACTTTTTTTGGACGCAAACACACAGACGCGAAGCATCACGTTTTTTCCACCTACAAACCAAATTCACTCCCTTCAAGTCAACGGAACGCGTGCAGCATCCCTTATTTTATACAAACAAAATACTTTCGTTTTTTTTTTTTCGAGCATCCTCTGCTTAAAAATATATAAAATGCTTTTACTGATGTTATTTTTTATGTATTTAAACATCTCATTCCATTAGATCCATCAGAATTCTAAAATCATTGAAACAACTTACGTATGCTACAATGCCGGAGAACGTTCGAATAGTCATTGCACGTTGTGCTTCTTCGGCCTCTGGCTCATTACAACAGAGGAGAGTTAGCTCGCAGGATCCATTCGTCCTGCTATGTCCGTGCTCGTATAACCCCTTCCCAATGTCACATGAATCGTTTCAAATTTTCCTCCCCTTTTACATCTGCAGGTTTACCGTACACCGATCCAGCGGAAAACCTTATTCGTACCTACTATCGCACCGCCAGAAACTCGATTCACACTCGCTCTTTCCCCTTTCACAGAATTTTCTACGGCGATGCTGGAAGAAGGCAGAAAGGATTATATAACAAGTCGCTCTGCTTTCACTCGATAGTACGTCTACTGACCGGACTGTGCCGGACCAGACTGAAGACGAAATACTTAGAAGAAAAAAATGTTTTGCAGCATCTAGCACCTTTCACGTCCCCGACGTCATTACAATGAAGAATCCACCGACGCAGAGTTATAGCTAAACTTTTGGTCAAGTAATTTATTATCCTGAAATTCAATTTATATCAATTTAGAAAATATTTTTGATTCATATTTTAAAATTCAATAGATGGCAGTTTCTTTTCCGAAAAATTGATTAATGATTCCGATAAAGTGGTTGCAAAAAACTCACATAAATTGGCACTTGTTAGAGAGCTGCGTAAGTGATTTACAGTATCTTTTCAATTCGTCCTTCAAGAGCACTATGTCCACCATTAGTCAAACATAGCGAACGAACTTCATTCCATTACGCGTTTTCAGTTACATGAAAGAAATTCGTTACCAGATCCTGACCGAAAATTAAGCATTGGAATTTTCCCACTCTGCGGCAAAGTCAGTTGAGCCCGAAATTCTTTTCGTCCGATACCGCAGATAGAGTTCGCTTTTTACTTTGGGAATAACTCAACCAGTATGAAGTAGGTCACACTGCATCTAAGTGGTTGCAAATTAAGCTCTTATTTCATGGGTCGGCCAGAAGTAGCAGCAGATGTGCCTCGGTGTACCTAAGTGATATACTATTCCATTAAACTTTACGATTGTTTTTCCATCTTAGAGCATCGGCGTCAATGCCGAATGATCGTAAACTACGCCAAATGTTTGCTATCGTTTGCAGCCATTTAAGCTATATTTATATTGTATTTGAAGTTACGTAAAATGAAACTTCATCTACCTGACAAGGATTTTATATGACCTTTTTCCAGTAAGATTTATTTCATAATCACTCCCTAATAACAGGTCCTCATTCAACTAAATAAACCATAAAATTTTATTAATTTTAGTTCATCTAGTTGAATGAGGAAAACCTATTATTTTATACTTATTTCGAACTCTTCGTTAGTAAAACCTGAGAAGCGTTTTTAATGTTAATTCAACATCATGTACATTAAGCACGGAAACATATGCAGTACATTTCATAATTCTCAATTTCAATACATAAAGGCAGTATATACAAATTTCAAGGAAATGTATCGTTAGTCCAAAACATTTCACGTCACAAGTTAAATTGGTACTTATTTTTCGGCTTCTTCAAAAAAAGGAAAGAAACCTACCAAATTTCTTCTCTTCGCAAGCTAGGTTGAGCAAAACTTAAACCTTCATTTAACAACTAGTAGACCCGGCAAACTTCATCCCGCCCATTTTTTTTATTTAATCAACTCAAAGTTGAAGACAAAAAATTTCTAAATTGATTCCACATACAGAAAAAGTTCCGTTTTTGGCACGTTCCGATTTTGGCAACTTTTGGTTCCGTCTTTGGCAACACAATTTTTTTTTCTAATTCCTTCTAATCTTTTACTAATTGACAAAACTAATCCTCATAGTTCTCTGCTAGTGTAAATACATACAATATATGACACATTTTTGACCAATCGACTGAGAGGCTGGCAAGGTTCTCTTAGAATTTAATGAACATTTGTGATTGTGTAAGCCTTACTACACTAGAAAACTTTGCATACTTTTTTATTGAAAATTCATCCAGACTATCATTTGAAAAGGTCTGAAGTTGGAACTTCTTTTCCATATACCTGTACATTCCTGTACTTCCAAAATTGACCTTGTGATTTTTTTATAGTCTGCTAATTACTTCATGACGAACCGGATATTGAAAACGTTAAAACTTGAAGCTATTTGAAAATGCAATGCTGGGAAGTTATTGAAGATTAAAAATATTTTTACCGCCAAAACGGTTTGTTTGATTGGCATAGCTTCTTTGACAAACAAAATATTTTTTTTTTCTTTTTTTCAAAATTTTCCCTTTTTTTCTTGATTTCTCTATGATTGGACAATCATAATTTTTTGAGTAATCTGTTGTAGTTGTCATGAAAAAAAATAGATTTCCAAAAAATGAGCTTTTTTAGATAATTGATTTTTAACTTCCCGGACGATTCGCATAGATTCTCTAGGATTCCTCACATTGGATTCGTGAGCGTCCTCGAAAAGGATTCCTGAAAAAAGGATCCTCAAGAATGCCCTGTATATGGCTCTAGGATTCTTGAATAAGAATCCTGAGTGGGAATCCTCCGGATCGTGTTTGCGATTCCTTTCACGATTCCGTCACCGAGTTAAAGGTATCCTGGGGATTCTTACTCAGGATTCTCTGCGTGTTAGTAAGGGTTTTCTTTTATTTGTTTCTTTGAAAAACAATTTTTTACAGAGAGTACAATTTTTTCGGAAAGACAAAATTACTATCTACAACTTTGCCGACGACGTAACATCTATCAAACAAACCGTTTTGGTCATAAAAAACATTCGTAGTCAGCAATACCAACATAGAAATAAATATCATATAAAATAAACAGCATATAAATAACATATAATTTTTTTTAATAGCTTCTCAAAAATGAGTCGTGCTTCGAAAAATAGAACCGTTTTTTGTTTTTGATTTTTGAATAGACACGTTTTTTTTGCGCGGAATTAACGCGGTTTTTTTTACAAAGTGTGTATCCCTTGCTTGACTGTAGCTCGAAGCACCTTAAAATACTTCAAAAGGTTTGAAAGAATAAAAAAGAATGAGTTCCGGATTCAGCTCGAAATGTTTGCGAAACGTTGGCTAGACAAAGCCAACAATGGAAGTAATGGTTTAAAACAATGTAACTAGACAGAAAAAGTCAAAATAAAATAGGATCAAAACTCAGACAACAGGGACTGAAAATGCTTCATAGGTACAAAAGAAACAGAAACAAATAAAAATTCATCCTAAAATATATAAAAAAAAATATCTGAAGAAACGGAGGAAGCAAACTAGATATTTCAAATTGACTAAAAATGCTTGAGAACGCTCTTGGAATCCAGAAGAAAATAAAGAAAATGAAATAAATACTATTTTACCTAAAATTCCTGAGAGTTTCTCAACTTTTTCACAAAACGAATAGGTCACAAATAAAATTATTTCAAATGAAACTGACAATGACTCTAAAACCAGATTATCTGTAGAATTTTAATTATAAGTCAACGTATTTTTTTTAGCAGATTTCTCTTTATTTTTTTCAATCTTCAAAGTTTAATTTTTGAGTACAAATTTGCTGACGTTTCTCCATTCAAAACTTTTTACCGAAAGTTTTGGAATAATGTCAAGTTTCAATAAAACATAAATTTTAAGGAAAAATTTAACTGGATACGAAATTATTATAAAATTTGTTGTTTATTTTCTAATTTTCCAAGCTCTAGTTCGAATTAACTTGAACACAAATGCATTTAGGAAGTTAATTATGAAATGCTTTTCGATTTAAAATGAAATCTGCAAACAGACACCTGAGAAGAGAACTCAGGGTGTGGGGATGAGACTAGGGGAGAGATGCTGGGGTAGTTACACTCCCCCAGGCACCTACTGATCCCTGTCCCGATCGCATCGAGAATGACCTTCTGGTACCTCGTATGCTCCTTGTGTCACGTTGGTCAAAACACTCTCTGTCCTCCTTGATGGCGATGCTGATAGGCATCATGCCGGACAAGACACAGATTGCATCGTATGACACCGTACGATACGCACTCGCAGCTCTCAGGCACATGAGCCTGTAGGTACTTTCCAGTTTACCACGGTTAGTACCTAGCGCTCTGGACCACACTGGCCCACCATACCTAAGTATGGACGAAACCACGCTGGCAAGAAGTCTGCGCTTGTTGCCATAAACCGCTGAGATTGGACATCATACGAGATAGTGCTGCAATAGCTGATGAGGCCCTCTTACAGGCATAGTCGACGTGACTCCCGAACGTGAGCTTGTCGTCCACCATAACCCCCAAGAGCTTCAGGGATCGCTTCGAGGTGATGGTGCAGTCCCCGACTCTGACCACCGCCTGTTGCTCCGATTTACGGTTGTTCACAACCGTGACCTCCGTCTTATGATGCGCGAGCTCCAGTTTCCTGGAGCGCATCCAGTCCTCGACCTTGCGTATACAGTGCGCGGCCGTCAACTCGACCCCCTCGATAGACTCGCCGTAAACCTCCAGCGTTATGTCGTCTGCAAAGCCGACGATCACAACCCCTACAGGGAACTTTAGTTTCAACACTCCGTCATACATCAGAATCTTCTACAGCGACACCGGTACATGGATGCTCCTGAGCGCGAGCGCTATGGAATCCCAACTGGCACTATTGAACACATTCTTCACGTCAAGCGTGACGATTGCGCAGTAACGTATTCCCCTTCTCTTGCGCTGGATTGCTACCTCCGCCGTCTTGATGACGGAAGAGATTGCATCCAGCGTGGACCTGCCCTTCCGGAAGCCGAACTGGTTACTTGCCAGACCGTGTAAACCCTCCGTGTACCTCACCAGTCTGTTGAGGATGATCCCCTCAAGCACCTTGCCCAGGGTGTTCAGCAGGCAGATAGGCCTATAAGCCGATGGGTCCCCTGGCGGTTTCCCAGCCTTCGGCAATAAGACCAGTCTCTGCCGTTTCCACCTGTCCGGAAAGAGACAGTCATCCAGGCTCCTCTGCATGACTGCCCTGAACAGCTCGGGAGCCGTTTTTATCGCCAGTCTGATCGCCAGGTCAGGGATACCAACCGGTCCCGGTGCCTTGCTCACCTTTAGGGATTTGGCGATCACGATGAGTTCCTCATTCGTAACCCTTGCCTCCTACCTTGCCTCGACGCGGCTGTCGTCGCTCACGGATTGGATGCTCGGCAGGTTGGCCGACCATCCCTGGTCTATGTCTGAGATACTTGAACGTCGGACGTGAGACTCGACCGCCGGAGGCCAAGGACTTGGCTCGTGGCGCGGAAAGAGTCCCTCGATGATACGCTCCAGCATCGCTGGTGATCGCTCTGCAGGCGCCAGCGCGCCTTTAGGCTTGGCCATTACGATCCTGTAGGAGTCATCCCACGGATTTGTATTGGCACTCGCACATAGCCTATCGAAGCAGGCCCTCTTGCTGGCCTTTTTCGCACTCTTTAGCATCGATATTGCCGAACTGAATGCTGCGCGGCGCTCTGTCCTCTCTTCTTCGTTTCGCGCACGCTGCATTCTCCGTCTTGCACGGAGGCACGCACTGCGAAGGTTGGCTATCGCGTCCGTCAACCAGTAAACCGGTGGCTTCCCATTCCTAGGTTGGCGAGTCCTAGGCATGGTGGCGTCGCACGCCCGCGATAGCATAGCAACTAGTTGGTCAGTAGTTGGGCGGAGCCAACTGCCCCCCTCGGGCTCCCTCCTTATTGCCTCTTCAAATACCCCGGCATCAATGTGCGATGTCTTGCCGCTCCCGTTGTTGTCTACACTATAACAGACCGCCTGGTGGTCTCTATTAGTGTAGCCATCGTCTACCCTCCAGTTCTTGATCAGTCCTGGGCTGGAGAACGTCACGTCGATGATCGACTCCGCACCATTTCTGCTAAATGTATTTTGTTCCCAACGATGGCCAGATCTAGGTTGAGCTTTGCCAAAGCCTCCAACAGGATCTGGCCCCTCTGGTTCGTGGAGCGACTTCCCCACTCAACAGCCCAAGCGTTGAAGTCGCCCGCCACCACCAACGGCGTTAGGCCCGTTAGCTCCATGGATAGGAGGTCGAGCATCTGGGTGAACCTTTCGGTAGACCAACGTGGCGGAGCATAGCAACTGCAGCAGAACACTCCGTTCACCTTAGCAACTACGTACCCTTCTTCTGAGGTTGAGACAACCTCATGAACCGGGAACTTGCTCGTCGTACACATGGCCGCCATACTGGACTTATCCGCAAGCCAGTTACCGTTTCCTGGAGGGATGCGGTAGGGATCCGATATGATGGTGATGTCCGACAACGACTCAGTGGCTGCTTGGTGTAGCAGCTGCTGAGCCGCGAAGCAATGGTTCAGGTTCAGTTGCGTCATCCTTACGCCCGTGGACCCCACAGTCCTTTGCTTTATGGCCTGCACCTCCACATCGCCTGCACAGCTGGCTCCTATCGGGCCCCTTGCAGGTCCAGGACTTATGTCCGCCCTCGAAGCACCGGAAGCAAATGTCTGGTTGCTGTAGTATGCCCAGAGGACATACAGACCAGCCGACCTTCAACTTGTCCCCGCCGGACCTTTGCGGAGGCGGATTGACTCCTTAGCCACCTCCACCCCGCACTTCGCTTTTAGGGCTTGTGCAATGCCGCACCCCTCAGTGATTTCGTCCAGGTTTTTAAGCTGGAGAGTCACTTCTGAGGTGTGTGCCCGCACTTGCACCTCCTTCCCTAGGACCTTTTCAGCTACCGTTTTGTAGGTAGCCCCCTTGTTCTTAGCGTCCTTCCGGAGCTCAAGTATCATCTCGCCAATGCGAGATCGGCGGATACTCCGCACATCCGCCCCCAGATCCTTGAGCTGGGTTTCCCCCCTCATCTTCTTCAAGACTTCTGAGTACTTCGACCCATCCGTCTTGAGTATGAAGGCATCACCCCTACTCCGCGCCTTTTTGACCTTTTTTGGTCCTCTGGCCGCTCCGCCATCATGGCGCGTCGTACCTTCCCGACGCTTCCTACCCTCTACGGTAGTCCAAGGGTTGCCCGTAGCCTCCACCTGTGCCTTTTCCGCGGTGGACCTTGAACCGGTTGGCGTGTTTTCCCGAGGGAGTAGCACCACCAATCGTTTCTTGGTGTTCCCGGGGGCCGTTTTCCCCGGGGACTGCCTCGTTCGCTTAGCGACCTGCCCCGTGGAGCAGATCTACGCGAACGAGGCGGCGTCTGTCTGCACCTCTTTAGATGCAGTCGCCCTCCCGGTCCTGGCCGCTTTCTGTGTATATGTGTGTGTGTGTATATGTGTGTGTGTATATGTGTGTGTTTATGCGTGTGTATATGTGTGTATATGTGTGTGTATATGTGTGTGTATATGTGTGTGTATATGTGTGTATATGTGTGTGTATATGTGTGTGTATATGTGTGTGTATATGTGTGTGTGTATATGTGTATGTGTATATGTGTGTATATGTGTGTGTATATGTGTGTGTATATGTGTGTGTATATGTGTGTGTATATGTGTGTGTATATGTGTGTGTATATGTGTGTATATGTTTGTGTATGTTTGTGTGTATATGTGTGTGTATATGTGTGTGTATATGTGTGCGTGTGTATATATGTGTGTGTATATATATATATATATATGTGTGTGTGTATATGTGTGTGTACATGTGTGTGTGAAGGTCTTGGTGTCCCATAAGACCCTATCAAATTTTATTGTAATCGGATTTTTAGTTTGGAGGTGATGTACCGAAATGCAAAAATTACGAAACATCATCATCTCAGAAACTACAGAACCGTTTTGAACAATATTGATATCAGATGAACGGGCTAGTTAAGGGTTAACTGATGAATTATGATTAAAAACGTGGTTTGAAAGTATAACTGCGCTATATGTTCCCATTTCATTTGATTATAATCGAACTGAAGCAACCGTTATTTATTAAATTGTTAATAATACAACGAAAGTCTATAATCTCAAAGATTACACGACTTATTTGAACCTAGTTATGTTCAAATAAGTCGTGTAATCTTTGAGATAATAGACTTTCGTTGTATTATTAACAATACGAACGAGTCATCTCTCAAACTGACAAATAACAAAATTCATAACAATCTGATATGTGGCTCGAACGTTATGGAAAGAAAAGAAATTCAAAGACTATTTAAAACTTTACCTGCTTTGATCAATATATGTGGCCTCAACATAATTTAAATGTGGTATCGTACTATTTGAACGTTCCCGGTGTCGCTCGTGATTAAATTGTTCGAAATTAAGAGTCATTTCTTTTATTTCGCTATTTCTTAAGCACTAACATTACGTCAAATTTCATATTTTATACTTCAATTACAGCATCAATATTTATAGAACCCAACGAGTGAATATACATTTATCGGATTGAAGCGATCATGTAAATCTATTTTTACAAATAATAAGCTTGAATGAACATATAATCGAGTCTATATATGAGCCGTTGCGAACCAGAGTGGTCTATGTGCCATCAAGCAAATTGTTCAGGAGAAGCAATTTTCGAAAAATCTCTGAATAAAATTCTGTTTAACGGATTCTTTCAAACAAAATGTTCAAATATAAGAATTATGCAGTGGTTTAACATTGGGATACATAAAATTAACAGTTTCTTTGCGAAATCGGTAATTTCATCTCACCAATGTACATAGACCACTCTAACTTCATATACCTATATATTCACTGGAATCCTCGAATCGTTTCGGAACAGAGTGGTCTATGTACACAAACCCGGTGAATGACAAAAAAAATGACGGTAAATCGTATAAAATGGCTAGTGTCTCATGTTATATGATACATATAGCATGTCACATGTAAGATGTCACGTGTTACATTTCATGTAACACAAGATATTACATATTACATAATATTTTACATGTTACATTTTTCGTGTTACATTACGTGTAACATGTTACATCCCAAGCAGCAATATTTGTTTCGATTATGAACTTTGTGCATCACAGCAACAAATTCTTATGCAAAATTAAGTTGCAGTTACATCTCAGTTTCTTATACAATGACAAAAAAAGCGCAGGAGGTGGAGCCAATTGCAACATTTTCGTTGTTTCAACACAAGTTTCAAGAATGAAACCGCAATGTGTATGAACTAATGCATGGAATTTGATAACAACATGGTAAATGCTGCATGGTAAAATTTCAGCTACAAAGATGCATCGTAGCAGCAACTAGGGTGCAATAGAAATTTCAAGGCGTTGTGGTAAGATTGTAAAACGGCAAATGGTCAGAATGGATAGCGGTTTATCTTTGATTATTTCCAAAAATTTGAGGATTAAACTCCAGCTATCAATTTCTGTTCACTTTTCTCGTTTGTACTATTTACGTCAATTGCTGTAGAAACGCTTGCAAGTTCATGGCTTAGTTTTAAATATTGCTTCCCTTGTCATGCTAATGGTTATTACCAGTTTTAATTTTGCTTCTTAAATTCATCAGTACCTCAGCGTGATAATGAAATTCAAAGCTATTTATCACATTTTGTTTTAGAGACCCACACTTTTTAGACGACTTCTAGTCCAAGTACCCAAAAGTTACAAAGCAGTAAATTACCTCATCTCAAAAACAAATATAAGGCGAACGATCGAGCAAAAGTTGCTGTTACATGGCTTCAGAACATGACAGCAACTTTTAGAAGTATTTTTGTGTGTTTGTTTTTTGTATCTCGCAAGCATCACGTTGGCAACCTATATGCTCCACCCACTAGATCTATTCAGTGAAGGTTAGGTTTTCAAATGCCGTTTACACGTTTCAACAACAAATCCAACCTCGCGAATTACGTTGTTGGTGTGAAGATTTTTGAAGCAGCGATGCAACTTTAGTTGTTGCTTGTTTCTTTACAATTTCATCGTAGTAACAAAAAAAGTTTCTTAAAACCTCGGAATTTCATCAGTGCAACAAATGATCACAATTTATTTTTTTATTATGTTTCAATTGTTGCTTGGGATATCACGTGTGACATGTACAAAACAAGTGGCACATTCCTTATCACATGTTATATGCTACATGTTACGTGTTACATGATAGTATTACATCGATTTATGTACATAGACCACTCTGTTCCGAAACAAAACGGCCATTCTGTTTCGGACGAATTTTCAACACGGAATAAATCAGCTTTAAAATTCGATTTTCCGAAATTTTCTCAATCTCTCAACTTCAGCTTCTTGAGTGGATGCGGTTTATGCAAAAAACTCATTTTCGAGAAAAATGGTTTTTAGACCACTCTGTTCCGCAACGACTCATATAATCGAGTCCAACCAAAATATGAGTACAGTGACGTTTCGATTATACCACGATCAGAACAAAAAATTCGCGTCATATATTTGAAACATACAGTCATGGAGAAAAAAATAAATACACTTGCAGCGTTGGATAATTTTTCGTATTTGCGCACTGATTTTAATTGTTGTATGATGTTATGTTACGTCATTATGATTCGCAGACACTCTTTTCAAAGGAGGCACGGAGAAATGACTGGATAAATTACTTTGTCGGTGATTCCGGAAATTTTTTGCGTGAGTTAGTGTTTTTGAAGTGGCGACTAAAATAAATACACTATTGAAATATATATATATATATATATATATATATATATATATATATATATATATATATATATATATATATATATATATATATATATATATATATATATATATATATATATATATATATATATATATATATATATATATATATATATATATATATATATATATATATATATATATATATATATATATATATATATATATATATATATATATATATATATATATATATATATATATATATATATATATATATATATATATATATATATATATATATATATATATATATATATATATATATATATATATATTTATATATATATATATATATATATATATATATATATATATATATATATATATATATATATATATATATATATATATATATATATATATATATATATATACAAAACAATCCAAATTAGCTTTATTTCTCTACATATCGTTAGCAAAATGACCTTTAACGTTACAAAACTCACTTTCAAAATTTTGTGGCCTGTTTTTTGTTTTGTAAAGCCATATTCAATCTTCCGGGTATGTTTACCACCAGGTTTTCACGAGTAGAAGCTGAACTAGCATTTCACGCTGCCCGTCCGACGTTCCATAAGTCTGTTTTATTCTTTGGATGATGCTTTGCAACCTAGACTTTCCCAATCTTTCATACAATTTCTAAAGGATTTAAATTAAAAGTCTGCGCTGGTCAAACTAATAATTTTATATTTTCGTTTAAAAATCATCCTCGTGTTTTCAATGCTGTATGTTTTGGATCGTTACTCTCCCACAAAGAAGCATATTTTCTTTGGCATACGGAAACATCGCGCTACGTAAAATATCTACACAGTCGTTAGTATTCATAGTCTATGTTATAAAATCAATGGGTTCCATACCAGCATCAGAAAACAGTATTACACCGTTTTGAGGACACTTCCAAATTTTACTACTTTCGTGGTTAATTGTGCGTTGAAGACAGTATTCACCGGTCTTCACTCCAGCTGCTGACCGTTTGAAACAAAAAGGTTAAATTTCGACTCATCCGACCAAAACACGATGTGCCATTTAGTTGCACCCTAGTCTAAAAACTTTTTAGAACATTCAGTTCTTGCCAAAATGTGTCGCTTTTGAAGTAGAATAAAGTTTCCTGTGTACCTAGGTGGTCGATTTTGCTTCCTTACGCCGAAGAAAACATGCCACTTTGCTGGATCTCTATGCAGTATAACGATCCCAAACATACAGTGTTGAAATCACGAAGATGATTTTCAAACGAAAATATAAAATTATTAGTTTGACCAGCGCAGACTTTTAATTTAAATCCTTTATAAATTGTATGGAAGATTGGGAAAGTCCAGGTTGCAAAGCATCATCCAAAGAATAAAACAGACTCATGGAACATCGGACAGGCAGCGTGAAATGCTAGTTCAGCTTCTACTCGTGAAAACCTGGGAGTAATCATTCCACGAAGATTAAATATGGCTTTATAAAACAAAAAACAGGCCACAAAATTTTGAAAGTGAGTTTTGTAACGTGAAAAATCACTTTGCTAACAATATGTAGAGAAATAAAGCTAATTTGGATTGTTTTGCATATATATTTCAATAGTGTATTTATTTTTGTCGCCACTTTAAAAACACTAACTCACGCAAAAAAAATTCGGAATCACCGACAAAGAAATTTCTCCAGTTATTTCTCCGTTCTTCTGCAGATCTTAATGACGTAACATAACATCATACAACAATTAAAATCAGTACGCAAATACGGAAAATCATCCAACACTGCAAGTGTATTTATTTTTTTCTCCATGACCTTCATTTATTTCATGTTATTTGCATGTGTTAATGTATGTTCACATGTGTTTGAATGTTATGTTTTAAATGTTCGGTATGGTTTCACTGCTGGCTACCAAAAATTCGTTATTTAGAGTGATAAAAAAATCCAGCAAATACTATCAAGGTGTATTTTCTGTGTTGGTGTAAATCTGTTTTAATAAATAATAAGTTTGAATGAGAAAGGCTGGGTCTCACTAAGTCACTAAGTGGATTGATTCGGGTTTTTGCGCGGATTTTTAAATTAACGCGGATTTTATATTTAACGCGGTTTTTACGTGGATTTTCGAATTAACGCAGTTTTTTTACACGGTTTTTTATGAGGTACGTATCCCCCGCGTAAAAAATAAACCTGACTGTCACATTTTTAATCTTTTTAAATTTGACAAAAACTACACTTTAGGAAGTCAAGTAAAATTTCACAACAGAACTCGTTTTGGAAGGTTTTATTTCAATCAAACCGTTTCTAACATGCATAATAGACTTGATGATTTACTTTCATTAAAATAACGCTTGCTCGAAAAAAATGACAATTTTCGTTCTCAGACTTTGGGCGGACAGAAACGGAGCCAATCGCACCGGATTTAAAACAGACCGGAACGAGCTTGTTCCGATTCTCGACCGAACGGGACCGAAAGGGACCGAAACCCGGACGCAACTTTCCGTTCCAATTTCGCACATATTGAACAATTGAGAGCGTTTTTTATTGATTCGATAAGCAGGCCAGAAAAAAAAAAACAACTAAATTGGCCGAACATTCAACTTATTATTGTGGTTTGAATTTTGGTGATTTCAATCTTTTCGCTCCCGCATTAAGCGTCCTCCAATGATTGACAAGGAGGCGACCGCCTGCTTCACCTTCGCCTTAATTCGCCGCTGATCACGATAATGGAAATACTCATCTTGGGTGGTATTTGGTCACTCGGCTGTTTTCCAGCCCCCTCCTTCTTCCAAAGTATCAAACTATTATAGAAACATTTCTTGGTGTCGAAACTTCATAAAAATATTTCTCGCTCCCAAAAACCTCCACATGCGAAATTTGGTTTCATTTGCTTGGTTAGTTCTTGAGTTATGCAGAAATTTGTGCTTCATTTGTATTGACCTTTCCCGTCCAGAAGAGAGAGGGGTGTCGAACAACCATGGAAGTATTTCTTACCACCAAAAATCATCACTTGTCAGATTTATTTACATTTGCTGGATTAGCTCTCGAATTGCGCAGGAATTTGTGTTTCGTTTGTATAGAACTCCTCCTTGCCAGAAGAGGAAGGAGTGTCAACTCACCATTTTAGTATTTCTTGCCCTCAAAAAGCTTCACATGCTAAATTTGGTTCCATTTGCTTGATTGGTTCTTGGATTGTGCAGAAATTTGTATTTCATTTGATTGGAACCCCTTCCGTCCAGAAGAGAGGGGTTTCGAACTATCCTAATCACCTTTCTCGTCTCCTAAAACCCCCACATTTAAATTTTCACGCCTATCGATTCAGTAGTTTTCAAGTCTCTATGGATTAGACAGACAGATATTTCTATATTTTTATTTGTTTAGATACAAGCCAGCATTAGTTCGCTATAACCTATTCTCAAACAGTCTTCCGTGCAACCAAAGATTTCTGAGCTCCAATACTTTGGATAAAGCCTACACAAAAGTGCATTTACCCTTCTAGAAAACTATTCTTGAGTATGCAGCATTCTCCGCGAAAAATAGTCAGTTTGGCAAGTCAAATGCATTTGCAAAATTTTATTTAAACCAAAAATGGTCAATTTTAAACGATAATTTAATTTGTTTTAAACGTTCAAAATATTAGCCATTTTGCATAGAATTTCTGCATCAAAAGATAACCCATTCCCCGCGGGTGATACCATATGGTATCACCTGGCATATAAACGTTGATAACAGTTCAACAACTATACTTGAAATTTCTGGTGATGAAAATATTCTGAGCAGTTAAAGAACAGATTGATCTTCAAAGTGCAATACTAGTTTGAGCCAATTTTGCATGCAGTTGCTGAGTAATAGGAGTTTGAATGTCATTTTTCGATGTAGAAACAGATTTCTCTCCGCAGGGAATGGGTTCAAGTTTCATATATCCCAAAAGAAATTATCCATGGAAATATCCAACTACATATAACAATTATCTCTTGTTATAACTAAATGCGAAGCATTAAAATAAAAAAACATATGGATAATTCCGAGCAACACTGCCTGCGAGATATCAAAACAGTTTGAAGCAGAGGTTGTCCAGTTTCCCAGTCAAGGTATTCGCCGTTAATTATTTTTGCATTAAAAAGTACTTGATAAATTATTAAGGCATAGCTACGGAAAGTCACTTTTGCTTGCTTTAGTGAATGCTCAAGAATTTTGTTTGTATTTTTTGCATACATTCACCTTGTCTCATACCGCATAAATTATTCTGCAAGCGGAAAAAGGCTCTCGGGCTCAAGCTGGATATAAAGAATGGCTAAGCCCTAAACCAAGAGGATGGACTAATTTTTAAACTAATTTACATCCCCAGCTTTGTTTACAGGACAAAATTGAAAGCGTGGGTATGTTATTAATTTGCACTTTATCCGAGAAGGGTGGGTAGAAAAATAAGCTGAGTGTCGTTTTTCTATTTTGCTCTTTGACTATCGACTTTATGAATTTATATTGCATATTATTGTACGTGCAAACCATTAACTTTTGGCATTTACTTTTAATTTATAATTTGCTCAGGATGATTTTTTTGAATCTTACATGTATTGCACATTAATATGGCCCAAAATATGGGTTACAATTTTATTGTATTCGAATAATAAAATTACACCAACGTGGTTATGTTCCGAAAATAAGCTCCCCTTGTATTTGATATTGCGATGACCTCATAAGTAACTTCTAATGATTTCAAAGCCAGCCAGATAAAATCTCGTAGTCCTTTTTCTATATTTCTTTACCGGAATGATTATCAAACCGCGATAAAATCTAACTCAACAGGTGAATCAATTCAATGATCAATCCGCAAGGAAAATGTTCTGAAAATTGTCCTCTAATTTACTCACTAGGTTCGTTACCGCCTAAATTTAATTTAACTGGAGATTTGACCATTTCTTCTCAGCTCAATGAAAAGGTCCTTACGTAACCAACACTCCGAAGTGGCTGATTACGAAGTGTGATGAAGGTATGTTTAGTTTCCATAAAAAAGCTAAGAAAAGGTAGGTAGCTTAGATTTACTCAGCTCGGCATAGAAAGCTGTGAGCTAACCGAAAAGGTTCCTCCTGTTTTATTTGATTATACCATCGATGACCGAAATCAAATTTAGCACTTGTTAGTGCTTACAGAATAAATTTATCAGAATTTCTATTGTTACCAAGCATCGCTCATTTGATGGGATGTGTAAATACCTACGATGAGTTGTTTGAGTAGAAAATCAATTCAATTTATTGCCAACACTAGAAAGATGTTCAATACTAGAATATTAAGATATAAAAAAATATTTTTTCATCATACCCTTTAGAATTGCCAAAATCAAACCATGCCAAAACAAACGTTTTTTTCATCATATTTTTTCTACTTTTTAAATGGTTTATGATGACTTAGAGTCTAGATATAACCACCAGTCGACTAGTAATACTAAAGTATCCGGAACACGAAAAACGAGAAAACTAAAAATTAGGAATTAAACTCTGTATTATGACAAACCATCATGCAAGAAATTAACGATCTTGGGCATCATTTACCCCCCTGATGATAATAGGTAAACGATAATAGAGCCGATACCCTAGCTATAATTAAGTGATATATATTTTTTGTTACTTTTGAGACGAAAGCATTTTACATTTACACAAAACCCAAAAACGAGCGACCCCTTAGAATTCAAATGAACTTTTCTAGAAAAAAACATGTTCAATGTTGATATGTACACCATACACTCTTTCCCCCCGCTAGGTTTAGACGCTAGTTACGTCAATGAGTTGCCCTACAGAAACACGAGCAGACCCCGAGCAAAACCTCTTTTTCCAGACCAATTACGTATTATGCAGTGTACCATTGGAACATTTTATGTTGTGTGTATTAGATTTGAATTTTCATTTTCATCCACATGTTATACGACAGGACCTAACCTGTTTCCAGCTAGCCGAAGAACTGCCACCCACTAAACCGTACCCAACGACATTCCGCACTTCCCTTTTGAACCCAGCATCATCTTACACTTGCTCGACGGTCGACTGGACTTTTGCGTTTCATACTGCTGATGCTGATGGTTTTCGCTGGTTAATGTCCGTGCGTGTGTGTATAATGTAGGTAGTAGCATTAGGGGTGAGATGACTACGCTTTCCTTTTATTAAACATTTTCAAAGCATACATTTTTTATTACTTCATGCTTTGCTACAACCCGCTTCCCATCTTACCCGCATTTTACAGTAATTTTTTATTCTCCCTCCACCATTATTTCAATCTACCTCAGGAAAAACTGACCACAAGACTTGAAATTCACAGCATCGCTATTTGCTGAAGAAGGACAGAAAGCAACGCACACATGCGTTGCTAAATTCAGATGCCATTCACCCATTTCCAAGCAGAATTAATTAAAATGCTTACCATTACCAAAAAATAAATCGATTGATGTTTTCATTTTATAGTAACTCGAGATTCTTTCGAGAAATCAAGAGACAGGTTAGAAATCTTTCAACTGAATTGCTTTGTCAGTTTACATCATATTTCTTCGCTATTTACTGGTGTAAATAATTAAAAAATACTGAACCTTTGGCCATTCCCTCTCGACGGTAAATAATGTTTTATTGATTTTCATTTATTCATACTTGCATTTTTGTTCTCTTCTACTTATACCTTTTTCTCGCTGCAAAAGTGGAAAATAGGTTTACCAATGAAGAGGATCATTAATAGACTACAGAAAAAAAGTCTTTCAATGTCACCTCAAATACACCAGGTTACAAACGGAGCCATATTTCAAAAATCGCACCTTTGATTTTAAACTAACATCGTAGTTATCGTTACCATTCAATATCCATAATCTCAATTATCTCAAAGTAAATCTATACCAACTTTTAGACATTTACTTGCTGCCATCAAAAATATATTTATAAGAGAAAATCAAGTTTTTCTAAAATGTCCACTTGACTCTCAACAAGGTATTAATACATGATACTTGCAGTAAACTTTGCTGACAAACACTAAAAAAATGGAGAAAAATTCTTTTTCGTAGTCCTATGAAATGTAGTTTTTATTCTCAAATTTTCTAAACCTAAATTTAAAATAACTTGAAAACGGATGCTTTGAAGAAGCTAGTAGAAGCTAGCCTTACAAATACAAATATTTTTAAAAAGCTACAAAACAAATATTTTTGAATGTTTTGAAAAAGCTGAAATTGAATTTTTTTCTAAAACTCCATCTTCAATAAAAATTCTGTCTTTGATTGCTTCATCGTGAATTTTTTGCTTGAAAATTTGTAATAATTTTAGGTTTTTTTTTTCTAAATGAAAAAATTGAACTCTTTTTTTCGTAAATTTAAATTTAGCATTTGTTTAGAATTGAACTCTTTTTTCGTAAATTAAATTTATCATTTATGTTGATTTTAGTAGTTAAAAAAAAACAAATTACTGCAGAAATTTTTTCTCTACCAAAGGTTTCTGAGCTGAGTAATTTAAAAAAAAGTCCCAATTTAAATATTATTGCCTTTCTTCTAGAAAGGTATAGCAATCACTGGCAAAACCAAAGATATAAAGGTGCTTCAAAGGGCCGAATGGCATATATAACTCGACTCAGTTCGACATGTGAGTGTGTGTGTGTGCAACTTTTCAATCTCACTCGATTTACTGAGAGATGGCTGAACCGATTTTCATAAAATTATTCTCAAATAAATGGTCTAGCTGTCCCATAAAACTCTATTAAGTTTTATTGTAATCGGATTTTTAGTTTGTATGTTATTTATCAAAATGTGAAATTCACGAAAGTTCATTATCTCAGAAACTACACAACCAATTTTAAACAAAATGTTGAACCTGAAAAACCCTTAAATTTTGAATTTTATAAAGATTGGACATGTGGTTCAAAAGTTATGGAAAGCTACGTATTCTGGAGACTATTCAATCTCACTCATGCTTCTCAGAGATAGCTGGACCGATTTTCAAAAAAATAGTGTCAAATGGAAGGTCTAGTTGCCCCATAAGACCCTATTGATTTGTTTTGCAATCGGATTTTTACTTTGCCTGTTATGTTAAAAAATGTGAAATCCAGCTATGAAAAGAAACTTATTCCGAAGACTACTTGACGCTCACTCACTTTTCTCAGAGATGGCTGAGCCGATTTCCACAAAATTAGTGTCAAATGAAAGGTCTAGCTACCTCATAACACCCTATAGAATTTTACTGTAATCGGAATCTAACTTCATCTGTTATGTATCAAAATGTGAAAATCACGAAACTTTATTATCTCAGAAACTACACAACCGATTTGAACAATACTGATAGATAAACGGGCTAGTTGAGGGTTGACTGATGAATTATTATGATTGAACACGTGGTTCAAAAGTTGTGAAAAGAAAGTCATATTTGAAGTAGAAAAAATCCTACTATAATTAATCGAATCTAAAATGATATTTTATCGAATGATTTATAATCAAGTCTATATATAAGTTTATTGAGTCTTTAAATAATCAAGTCCAACCTCAGTATGAGTACAATGACGTTTTGATTATACCACGATCAAAACAAAAAAATTCGCGTCATATATTTGAAACATAATTATTTCATGTTATTTGTATGTGTTAGTGTATGTTCATATGTGTTTAAATGTTATGTTTCAAATTTTCGGTATAGTTTAGGTGTTGTATACCAAAAATTTGTTATTTAGAGTGATAAATAAATCCAGCAAATATTGTCAAGGTGTATTTTTTTTTTTTTGAAAATTGGAGTGTTCGTATAAATTTATTTAAACAATTAATGAGTTTTAATGAGAAAGGCTGGGTCTCACTGCTAGGTGGATTAATTTGGGTTTTTTAAGTGTCTATTTTGGTTGAGCTGAAAACACGTGTGTTCGTATGGGCTAAAGATGTATGGGCTAAAGATGTCGTCTATTGATATTTTTTTTGGGTCATGGCCAGGGATGTCATATCGAAAACCGCATGTAAAAAGTTCCACGACGAGTTTTCGATGTAAAATACCTGCGATAGAACACCTAACCAAAAACAATTTTTCTACATGAACTTATCGGAAACCTCCCAGAATATTGATGTGTGAAATTACATGAAGAATAAACGAAGTTCAAGTATAAAAATACAGTTTGTTATGACGTAAAATTGATTACTTTGTGTGGGTAGAATACAAATTTATGGTCTCTCTCAATCCTCATCGATTTCGGATTTTTGAAATATTTCAAAGTCGTCGACTTCTTCAACTATTTGGTAGGTTGATCGTAATGTGAAAGAAGTGTTAGTTAGATGTTTCATTAGAAAGTTGTTTTCGGATGTAGTTTTTAGACCAGTTGGACTGCAAGACTTTCTAAGAATTTTCAAGTGATCAATGGCAAATGAAGCGAGCTTATGATCCGTTCAGCGGCGAAATGCCAAAGCATTTCAAAAGAATCTTGTAGTTTACCTAGCCTCTTCTGCCATAAGTCGAGCCAATTTTCAGTTGCATACAGTTGAAGCTGGTCAACGATACCACTGAGTTTAATAACACGAGCAATATCTTAACTGAGCGGACAAATTCTTTATGCAAGAGAGATGATGAAACGGCCGGCTATGGTACTAGGGTAACGGGGGTATTTTGGCCCACATGCATATTTTGGCCCACCCGGTAATATTTTACGCATTTTATCTGATAAATTCAATGAATATTAGAAAACTATACATGCAACATTGAATAACACACCTAAGAATCATGCTACACTATAATTTTCGGCGAAAAACTGGCTCTAGGTATTGTTATTTTGGAATTAGTTCATACGGATATGTGATTACGGATGCAGATGTTGATGCGGATGTCAATTTTCATGCGGATGTTCCGCATTCGCGGATGCAGATGCGGATATCCGTAGCATTCCTTATGTTATATTTTGCTTTTATCGTATAACTATGCCCCTCCCCAGTGCAAAAGTTATTTTGGCGAGCATTAAATACACCAAGGAAAATTTGTCTGCTATATTTTATGAAGCGATATTTTTTTTTCAATATCCGCATGGTATGATGCGGATGCGGATATGTGATTACGGATGCAGATGTTGATGCGGATGTCAATTTCCATGCGGATGTTCCGCATTTGCGGATGCGGATATCCGTTACATCCCTATTCAAAATACACCACTCGTTTATTTATTTAAAGTATTTCTCGGACAATCAATTTTGCAACTTTGATTCATTAGGCATTAGTAGATACCTAAAAAATGCAGCACACGTAAATTGTTTCAAATTGGGTCCAAAAGTTTCACACGGTTTCCGACTTTTATATATCAGTTGAAAGAGTGCAATTTTCTGAATAAAACGTGATTTTTAAAAATGTTTATGTTTAATGTTGTCTTTTGATTTTTAAATGAAGAATAACAAACTGCTCGAAATACCCTAAATGACAATTGGGTTGTTTAGCTATTCACGGATTTCCGATTTTTATATATCATCTGAAAGAGTGTAATTTTCTGAGCAAAACGTGATTTTTTAAAACTTTATATCATTATCCTTAGATTTTTAAATGAAGAATAAAAATTCGCTCTGAATCGCTACAATGACAGTTGGTATATGGGCGAACTGTCATTGTAGCGACTTCGAGCAGATTTCGAGCAGTTTTAAATCGTGATTTAAAAAGCGAAGGACAACGATAGAAAAAAATTTCAAATCACACACTTAAAATTTTTTGCCGGGTCTCGGTAATTTATTGCCGAGAACGACACCACCGAGTGCTCGGTTAAAAAAATAATGACAACTGTCACATTTTTTCGTGAATCTCGGTTCTCCTAACTGATATTACGGCTCGTTAATATTTTGTGCCGAAACTTAGGTTAGGTTGAACCGAGATTTTCGAAAAACTGTGACAGCTGTCATTTTTTTTTCTAACCGAGCACTCAGTGGTGCCGTTCTCGGCAAAAATTACCGAGACCCGGCAAAAATATTTAAGTGTGCACGTTTTACTTAGAAAATGCAGATCTTTCAGATTATATAAAAAACTGATATAGCTAAACAACCCAATTCTCCCATAGAGCTTTCTACGCCAGATCTTACCAATACAGGGTTAGTCGAGTATCCTTATAAAATCGATTTGTTTTCAACCAAAAAATCAGCTGATATTCAATTTCGAAAAATATTTCACCTATGAATACTAGTTCAATAGTGTTACCTGTTTTAAAAAACTTTGTTTTAGTGGAAAAATAGATGAAATAAAACTAAAAATCAGCTTATAACTTGAATAAAAGTTCGGGGCAAGAGGAAATTTTTTGTTACCACCAGCGTGTTGATTATTTGCAACCAAAAACAAAACTTGTATTGGTGAAATCGACCACTAATACTAGCGCAGATAGGAAGGTCTATAGAGTTCTCCATTTGATTCTGTATTGGTGTGATGTATTGGTGTTAATGAGATAGTTTTCTTTGTTAGCTGTAAGAATTTTTTGTTAGCTGTAAGAATCTCGAACAAAGAAATAAATAAACAGAGATGAATTCTACGCACACTATCTTAGATTGCAATGGTGCTAATGTTCGTGAGATCTTGCTTGGAGAACTCTATATATCGTACGTGTGCGAAATGTCATTTAAGACCTTTCGAGCAGTTTTTATTCTTCATTCAAAAATCGAAGGAAAACGATGAACATTTTTTGAAAAACACGTTTTGCTCAGAAAACGCGGCTTTTTCATATGATATTTAAAAACTGGTATCCAGCTTTTCACGCGCCATGATGGCGGACGCTAGAATGCAAAATTCGTATTAAATCATCCACCCTTTTGACAACTTTGCTCATGTCAATTTATCAAAAGAGAAATAAATCTGGCATCATTTGTGTTGCCAATTCCTCAGAAATCCCAAAACTGTTGTAAGCAGAGAGGTTCGCATATTACGAACACGCATTATAGCGACCGCCATCATGGTGCGAAAAAAGCTTGATAGCTTTAGGACTCAAAAGTCAGATAGTTAAGGGTTGCAAGAACTAGACAATTACTCTCGACAAAATTCAACCAAATTAAAAAAATCGTTTGAAATGAGTCCGGAGTCAAAGTGAAAGTACTGAACAATCTTCAACATTTCTGAACATCCGGCATCATTCAGAAAAATCAGGACAAATGCTAAAATATGAAAAATAAATCAGGACGCTCCAAACGGATCTCAAAATCAGGACATGTCCTGCTAAATCAGGACGGATGGTATCCCTATATACAAGTCAACGTCCAGAAGCTATTGTAACCAAGATGTATGCTTTTGAAACGATTTATTGTTGTAGTAACATGAATAAAATTTCATAGAATAGAAAAAAATTATAAATGGTAAAGAATAAATAAAATACACATCGAAATATTGATACAGAATTGAGCTAGCTATTATACTGCTTGTTGTAGACCTCGTTAAGAGCATACATAACCGAAAACTGAAACGAGTGAATAACTCTGCAGTAGTTAAATTTTTGCCATATACGTATAAGATTTTTGAATAAAATAGGGTCCTCTATCACCCCTTAATGATTTTCCTTTAGAGGAAGGTGAGCTCCCTAACACCCTGTATACGAAATCAAGCTTGTGTTACGGAATGTTTCCAAATTTGTATGAAATCGCGTGAAAAAAGACTAAATTGAGTAGAAAAAATAACTTTGAAAACCGTCCAAGCGTTCGAACTTTGACTAAATATGATAGTGGTCAGTCTAAAGGCCAAAATACAATATTATAAATTTTCAGGATTTACACCAGATACTGTAAATTTTTTTGAAAACCATGTCCTCAGGGGCGGATTTAGGCAAATTTAAGGCAAAAATTTAGGCAAATTTGTTTGTGAGGCCCTCTTTTCTCAAAACATTTAGAGGTAACGTTCTGAAAGGTGACGAGCAAAAAAAGGTCGCCCCAGGACCCTTGAATAGGGAAGCCCGGGGCATTTTCCCCCTTGGCCCCCCTCAAATCCGGGCCTGCATGTCCTAAAACGAAAAAAGTGATTGGCATGAGGTTGATATCTTGTACCGTTTTTGGGTTATTTGGAAAAAGCAACTCGCGTAAAATAAACCTAACTGTATGTTTTGCTGAATTCTCGGTAAATCAAGGTTATTCCGTAATAGCTAATAGGTAATACGCATTACTAAGCTCGAAAATCATTTTTAAGTGTGTAAGATAATTTCTCCGAAATGATCTACATTAGACCAATTGAAAGAGCAAACACAAACTTAGTGCCTACACTGTAAAAGAAATTGGGGATGAGTTTAAATTTCAATCTAATGAGTCAATAACACCACTAGATAACATATGTGCTTCTGGTATTAATGGAAACTTCTCGGATAACGTCGAAGCCCACATTTGCAACATTTGTAAACAAATTATAGCGAATACTTAGTTGGATAACTACCTACTTGTGTTGTTTCAAATATTTCTGTGTTGGGTGAAGAAATCGCAGGAACACACCGACTCAAGACTTCGACGGCATTGAAAATAATATAATCCCCTAACTAGTCATGCCTAAGTCCCTGCTCAGCGATGTAAAAGACCTCAATATAGGAGGTAGAGCGGGCGAGAGGGCTTTATAAGGTTTAATTTAGGGAGCTTAAATTAAATTATTTCCATATATGTGGCATCGACACACAAGACAGGTGGAAGTAGATCTAGAAAACATTTCTCTTTAATTAAATTCAAACATATAGTAATTTCATGATAATCGAATTTGTGGAACTTATTCAATTTTGATTTCAATAAAGTGAACTTGAAATGAATCGATTTTTAAATGAACATTTTTCCGTATGTAAAAAGTTACAGAATGTACAAAGAATAGCGAAGATGGTAATGAATAACAATTAGTTTTTGTTGACAATTAATTGGTAGAGAAAAACACGCAATTGCAAAAAAACGTACAAATAGGCACGTAAAAGGAAATCGCCTAAATGAGTAGTGTTCAGTTAGAATCATAATCTTCCGTATTGATTCACAACTTCACGCTTTTTTTTTCGTTTTATAAACTTGAATGTTCTTTATCAAAGAAGTAGTTCAGTAATAAATTGTTAGTAAACATGTATTTCTGCAATGTTGTATGTATGCATAGTTTTTATTTATTGCGAGAAAATGTAGCAAAGGAGCATAAGTGGACAGTATCCTAACATAATGATTTGATAAGGTTTGATTTCTTTGAAAAAATCAAGAATGAAACCTGATAAACCTTCAATAAAAAACATTATTCGTTTTTGTATAAGATTAGCAATTCTTTAAAAATGACAAAATTTCAATATTTTATTTAAATCGTCATTTTTGAATTGACTGAAAGCAGATATTCTTATTGGCAAAGCTGCCATTTTGTGCTGTTTTTTTAATCACGACAATCGGGTCGATCTACTGGATTATGTGCCTTCTGTCAACGGAAATCTAACTTTTCCCAAGCCGGCTGCCTAATAATGCCAATTTTTTTATTACTATTTATTTTTTCACTGAATAAAACATTTTAACACGGCAGAGTTTTTTCTGGTTGTTTGAAATCACCCAAAACATGTCTACGATGGATATGGATAGCCTCTAATTGAAACTTATTTGATTTTAAATCGTTCAAAAGCTGAGAGCAATTCTAGTAAAATGTCCTAATTTTGATATAATTTAACTAAAATTTTTGATCTGGCTTAAAAGTTGCACAGTTGTTCTCATGGACTAAAGATGTCATTTTGTGCTAATAGTTTTTTTTTTAATCACGACTAATTAGTACTAAGGGTTTATTTAAAAAGGGGTATTAATGATAACAAATATTTTTAGAGCTAGACCGGTTTGTTTGACCTGTATGACGACTTCGGCAATGTTGTAAATAATAATTTTCTCTTTCGGAAAATAAAACACACCGTGAAAAAAATTTCGCTTTCAAAACAAACCGTTTCGGCTCTGAAAATATTTGTAATCAACAATATCTATTTTACATACATTCAAAAAATGAGTCGTGATTCGAAAAAATGACCAACAGTCCATAATGGCATCCATCGCAACATCTATGCAAAGTTTCAGCCAAATCTCAAATGGCAATTGAAAAAAAATTTTAAAACTAGGACAATTTTTGTGGAATTGCTTTTTACAGAAAATCGCAACATAGGGTGGGGAACATATTCGAAGCAGCTTTAGGAACCGCCTGTGTATTGAGACGAAATACTCGAAATGTGTTGGGTGAAATTCGAACAGAAGTATATCAAACTGTTCACTATCTTTTTCTTTGTCAGAACTTGTTTTCAGATTGTAAAACTAAGTTAGCAAACTTTACCAACAATCAATTAAAGTTACCAATCGAGGGACACTATTCCAATCACCCCGAACCTATTTTAAGCAGTTTCCATCTGTTTTGCAGGCGTTTTTTTTTCAGCACCCGAAACGGCTCCTGAATGGCTGCAATATTGGTCGATTTGTTTCGATTGTGTTTGTTCAAAGATTTGTTTCTGATTAACGGTATTTCTTATATTTGTAAGACAGCTAGACAATCGAAGTTTTCGTTTCCATCATTGAAATTGTCGATATTGATCAAAAAGCAGGAGTTTGAGGCCTGTTTTCTTCGAATGATTAAAATAGGCGCTACTGCTTCAGCCGTTCCTTACCCTATATTTTCTGATGTATAATTTTGTGATACTAACTTGTAATACCTTGAAACAACAGTACCTGAGTTTGAAAAACGTGAATTCACAGTTAATATTTTTAATCAATTTGTTTATGTAAGCCGGCACGATACACGGTTAATGATTAGAAAAACTTTTTACTAGCCACGCCCACGTTTAGCGATTAAGAATGTTTCCAAAACATGAATCGACTGCTGAAAAAAACTCCAAGTAAGTTCAATTCGTCAACCTTAACCCTGTATGGCCCCGTGTATTTTTCACATTACATATATTCAATGAATTGACGTTAAATTTGGAATACAAATAAAAATATGCAGGCGTTCCATCGAAGATTCAAAAAATCGGAAGTACATAATCAATTTTTAATATCAGCATTTTATTTCGCATGGTTTTTTCTTGATCCATAAATAGTTACTCACCCCTGCACCACAAAATACATTCCGTATTTTATAGATCCTTCGACACCAACAACAGACGCTGTAATAGGCTCTTCCTCGCCCGTCCGCGTACAAGACAATGCAATGCTCGCTGGGAAATGAATCCATGAAACAGGACCGTATATGTCCAGATGGAAAATTTCTTGTATCATACATTATCTAGCACGGGTAAAGACTAGCATGGTTCGTAATTGCTGCATTCAGCGGAGTGAGAGTGTCAACGGAGTAAACGTGGAACCATGTCGTTGTTTCGTTTATAGAATTAAGCAAGTTACCCTTTCTAGTAAAAAGTGCGATTTCTTCTGTGAACTTACGTTTCACTTTCTGACAACGTGATACAAAGCTAACGGCCAACGCAGAAGCCTTGATAAGTTTGAGCACGGACGGGCTAACTATAAGGGTGGTTTCAACATATGAACACATTTGCTTGTGTAATTGTTGTTCGTCGTTAACCAAAATTGTTTACCAGCCGGCCGTCATTTAATAGAAATACAGTGCCAGCAAATCATTGATAGTGAAAATTGAAGAACATTGTACATTGTTTAACATGTAAGGTTAGAATTCATTTTTTTATTCATGACAATTTTGCTCATGAATTATAATACAAGTAAAGTCTTTTTTTACACGTACCGAGCAAAAAAACATGTAAAAAAGCCACGTTATTTGAAAATAAAAACGACATGAAAAACCGCGTTATTTGGAAAATCGTCGTAAAAACGCGTAAAATAAAACCGTGTAAAAATACGATTAAATCAGACTTTACTGTATTATGTACGAAATTTATATGATTTTTACAATATTAGTACGAAATTATTTTGGCTTTTGATGCATAAAAAGTTACAAGACTTACAATTCAGATTGAATTTTACTACTCGCAAACAGTACTATTTCAATTAATACTCTAACATATATGAAAAAATAGAAAATTACGTTTACCTTATTATTTGAATGATCACTTGACGCTATCAATAAAATTGTTATAAAACGCGTAACATTCGAAACATTGAAAAAAGATCTAATTAATATTGCTCCAACGTGATACAATTATGTTTATTTAACCTTTAGCAAAATAATTACATTGATCGACAAAAGCGAAAACAAGTTCCCTTAAAGTTCAAAAACGTTCCCTAAAATTTTTATGATTTTTTAACCATTCCTGTGAATTTTGGTATCCTTAGCAAAGATAACTTTTTCAGAGACTTAAAGGAGTTTTCCCGTAAGTCAACGAAGAACAATTAAAAATGCGCTGAGGCACCAACTTTGAATCTCCATATATTTTGAACAAAACACAACACCAACTCGAAACTTTCAGAAAATTTTCAATATTTTGTCAAAAATACAAATGATTTTTTTCGGGTTTTTAGCGCCCCAGAACATAAATTTTAAACATATTGCTTTAAAGAGTTACTATTGAGAAATACGAACTAATCCACCTAGCGGTGAGATAGCCTTTCTTATTCGCACTTTATTAGCAACCGGGATCAACTCCAGATTTCATTTTGAAATCCGAAATTGTGGCTTATGTTTTTTTGGAATAAATCCTAAAATTGTCCAATACAATCCAATAGAGGTATTTCCACACTTTGCGTTCCAAGAATAGCGATGTAGTATCTCATGTAAATGAATTTCATTATGATAAATGAATAAAATTTGTCGTACCTAGCACTTTTGAGGTGAGTTGTGCAAAAGAGGTAGTAAAATGGAAGAAATGATTCCTCATTTCGATCAATTTAAATCCGAGCAACGCCGAGAACGTGCAACTTAAATGAAAATGATATTGAAGCCACATATTTTACAAAAAGCAGTTGGTTTAAACAGTCTTTGGGTTACATTTTTTCCAAATCATTTGAACCTTACAATAAATAATTATGAAATATATTACTTGTTATCTTAAGAGACAATCCGTTCGTACGACACCTATGTTTTGTTCGAATAAGTTATGTAATCTTTGGGATAGGAGACTTCCGTTTTTACAATTTAATACATAATGGTTAAAGTAAAAATCTGACTGCAATGAAATAATTTATAATCTTTGGGGCAACTAGATCGTTTTATATGGCTCTAAGAACGCTGGAATCGGTCCAGCCATCACCGTGGAAAGTGAGTGAGTTTAAAATGTATTCAGTACATCACTTTTCATAACTTTTGATCAACATGAATAATAATTGTAAATATCATAGGTTAAGGGTTTTGAAGGTTACCCGTCCATTTGATCCCAACCTTGTTCAGATAGGTTGTGTAGTTTCTGTGGTAATAAAGTTTGGTGATTTTCACATTTTGGTACATAACTGTCTAATTACAATAAAATTCTCTGCTGTAAGTTCTTGGACCCTGGTTTCATCAGAGCATTTTTTCCAGAGACCAAATCCAACAAAATGATGTGTTACAACATAGAAAATACTGAAGTTTTAGTGGAATGTTTCCAAAAACGGTTACGCAAAGCAAATGGTGTCTCGTTACGAAAATGCGAGCTTTGTAAATATAGGTATCCTGATTAGTTTTTGGTCATACTATCATATCAAAGTTGTTGTTCAGACTAATACCAATGAGTTCACGCCCATGGAGACGTTTCAGACTTACTATCGTACTGGGAATGTTTTTTCTTCATAAAAAAATCTATATCTCATTCAGATCTTAACCTTTTTGTTACAGATTTTTGATACAGTTCTAAAAAGTCAAGGGGAAACAAGAGATATATGCAAAGCTATCTCTCCGCACCAAACACTTTTCGACTGGTGAACATAAATAGCTGTATTTTCATTAAATATTGGGGCATTTTACAAAAGCCTCGGCGAGCAACTCGTCTCGTTTAAAATACGTGGATGTTTCTGCTACAATCTTACTTAAAATTGCATGAATTAATCTCTGTCCAGAATAATCAGACCCGTATTGTTTGTTGTTTGACCACCCATACCAAGTAACAAAATTGGTTATATCGAAGTTGTTTAGTATATGATACAACTGAAACATAAAACCTACAATGCCGACCATGTGGTTATAACAACCTACATACAACAGCTACAAACAGGTGTTATGGCTAGTTGGCCCAGCGTTATTGCAGTCATCAAAACTTCATATACGCTCCATCATAGGACCAGATGTTTTATACAACCCGATTTGCTTACCACATAATGGCCTCGAAATTTTAATTGAGGTATATTTTCCAAATTGAGTATGATGCATTAAATTTCATCTTGGTTTAATTTTTCTATGACAGGGGTTTATTCTGGCAGTGTCAGTGAAAACGAAATTGTATAAATTTTTGTTTCCATCTTGATTGGTTATTGTTGCAATCGAATTGTTTCCGTGCATGTGAAAACACATCCCATAAAACATTTACGGTGAAACCGGCCACGAGTTTTATCGCAAATGATACGCGCCGCAGGAACTCTCTGGAAATGAATATATAATTAAAATTTCATTCCTATGAACTAAGGTGATAATTGAAAAAATGCCATGATTTGGGGTATTTTGTTAAGTGTATGCCATTATCTATCATAAAATTTTCAAAACTATGGTGTGGTTTCATTATTCTCGTAAAAATGAATGCTGATTTCAGATATATAACAAAAGTTTGCATTGTTTCCATGCAATACGACATGTTGTTTTAGAATAAAACCTCGGACGTACTTAAAATCCTCGTCATAACCAATTCTTATAATTTAATCAGAACATAGCATATCATACCCTAAGTAAACCTATCATAGCATTCGTCTGGCTATGTTCCGATCATCAAGTTTTATACAAGCCACAATCATAACCTACATGGCGGGGTTGTCATAACAAATTCTGTTCAAAATGAAATTACAGCTTGGAAAGTTATCTTAGCTTTAAGAGGGACTACAGTGCGATGCGTTCGTTTAGACGCACCATGTTTTTCATAGGTTTTTCTTTCAAAACAAATTGGATTTTGAATGTCTAACCTTTTTTTAATTTGTTATCATAAACTAAAACAAACAGCATCATTTTTTCAGAAAAAAGTGCACTTGATGGAAAAAAAATACGGAAAATTCAGAATAAGCCGATGCATTCGTTTAGATGCACCTCAAGTTAACGTAGTAAAAGCTCAAATTTTCTGAGTCAATCAGTTTGCTAATAGTTTGTAGCTCCTTCTTTATTATTAATAACTTCAAATACTATTCTGGGCATTGAATTGACAAGGTTCTGGAGAGTATTTACAGAGCTTTTATGCAAGCATGAACGTATGCATGATTAAAGATCGTGTACTGAGGTTCTCGATCGGGTTACAACCTGGGCTACATGCTGGCCAAACAAGTACAGTGATGTCTTTTTCAGAAAACCAGGCCTTGGTTTGCCGGGAAACATGAATAGAAGCGTTGTCTTGCTTAAATACAACAGGTTCATTCAAATGATCCTCCCAGTATGCAACCAAACCGTCTTCCAGAAGCTCGCAGTAGTTGCAGGGATTCATTTTGGTGGTGATCTGCAGATTGGAGGCTTCTCGTCATAAGAAAACCCTCCCAATATCATAAACGTTCCCCCGCCAAAATTTCTCTTGGATCAAGTGACATAAATTTCCGCCAAATCGTGCGAGTATTGACTGTAACAGTCAGGGCCATCAAGGTTAAATTTTTACTGATGAGAAAAAAGCTAATCTCGATGGCCTATACTGTTACAGTCAACGATTTGGTGGAATCGATCCAAGCGAAATTTTGGCGGGAGAACGGTTATGATATTGGGAGGATTTTCTTATGACGAGAAGCCTCCTAACTGCAGGATCACCACCAAAATGAATTCCTGCAACTACTGTGAGCTTCTGGAAGACGTTTTGGTTCTATACTGGGTGAATCATTTGAATGAACCTGTTGTATTTCAGCAAGACAACGCTTCTACTCATGTTTCCCGGCAAACCAAGGCCTGGTTTTCTGAAAAAGATACCACTGTACTTGTTTGGCCAGCATGTAGTCCAGGTTGTAACCCGATCGAGAACCTCTGGAGTAACTTGGCTGCAAGAGTTTACACCAATAGACGCAAGTTCAACACAGTACACGATCTTTAATCATGCATACGTTCATGCTTGCATAAAAGCTCTGTAAATACTCTCCAGAACCTTGTCAATTCAATGCCCAGAATAGTATTTGAAGTTATTAATAATAAAGAAGGAGCTACAAACTATTAGCAAACTGATTGACTCAGAAAATTTGAGCTTTTACTACGTTAACTTGAGGTGCGTCTAAACGAATGCATCAGCTTATTTTTAATTTTTCGCATTTTTTTCCAACAAGTGCACTTTTTTTTAAAAAAATATGTTGTTTGTTTTAGTTTATGATAACAAATTAAAATAAGTTTCGACATTCAAAATCCAATTTGTTTTGAAAGAAAAACCTTTGAAAAACATGGTGCGTCTAAACGAACGCTTCGCACTGTATCATACAACTCTACGGGTTATGTATTTCTGGTTTTATTTGGTTGTTATGAAAATTAATATAAAACAAATTTATGACCGTACTTGAAACTGTGAAGATAAGTTGTATCATGGAAGGCATATAATGGTTTGTAAAGCCTATTTGCAGAACATATCTTATGACTATCAAATAAAATCTACTTACAATCGAAGGCTTTAATGCTAGCTAACTTGAAACAAAAACAAAACCAGAATAAATTCTTGAAGCATTTTGATTGTTACTTGGTATATGCTTTTCCTGAATTAGAGTAGCACAAAAAATCAACTTTTTCACCAAATTGACTATTTACAAAAAATGCAACTTTTCAGTCTCTCGACCGATTCAAACCCGATCACTCAAAGATATCAGGATCGTAACAAATCTTGATATTTTGTTACAAACTTTTTGTATCAACTTGTATTCTACACTTGGTCTCTTACTTACTTACTTAGATGGCCGTACGTCCTAAGACATAGCCTGCATAACGTGGTTCCGCCAATTCCCTCGGTCCATGGCTGCCTGCCTCCAGTTCCGCGGGCACCCGGTACTTTGCAGATCGTGCTCCATCTGGTCCACCCATCTCGCTCGTTGCGCCCCTTGCCTTCTCGTTCCCGCCGGATTTGAAGCGAACATCAATTTTGCAGGGTAGCTATCCGGCATTCTAGCTACATGCCCTGCCCAGCGTATCCTTCCAGCTTTAGCCACTTTCTGAATACTGGGTTCACCGTAGAGGCGCGCAAGCTCGTGGTTCATCCTACGCCTCCACACTACGTTCTCCTGCACACCGCCAAAGATGGTTCTTAGCACCCGACGTTCAAAAACTCCGAGTGCTTGCAAGTCCTCCTCGAGCATTGTCCACGTCTCATGCCCGTAGAGAACGACCGGTCTAATTAACGTTTTGTACAGGATACACTTGGTGCGAAGACTCGGTTATGCGACCGTAGTTTTTTATGGAGCCCATAGTAGGCATCGTTATTCTCAGTTACCAGAGAGCCGAGGTACACAAACTCGTCGACCACCTCGAACTCATCCCCGTCGATTGTTGCCGTATTGCCTAGGCGTGCCCTGTCGTGCTCGGACCCACCTGCAAGCATATACTTAGTTTTTGACGTATTAATCTTCAGTCCGATCCTATCTGCTTCACGTTTCAGTCGGGTATACTGGTCTGCCACCGTCTCAAATTTTCTGCCGACAATATCCACGTCATCCGCAAAGCAAATAAATTGACCCGATCTGTTGAAAATCGTGCCCCGCATGTCAAACCCCGCTCGTCTCATAACACCCTCTAGCGCGACGTTAAACAATAAGGAGGAGAGACCATCACCTTGTCGGAGCCCCCTGTGAGACTCGAATGGGTCCGACGTTCCACCCGAAATTCTCACACAACACTTCACATCCTCGATCGTAGCCTTAATCAGTCTTATCAGCTTCCCCGGGAAGCCGTTTTCGTCTAGAATTTTCCATAGCTCTTGTCGATTTATTGAATCGTATGCGGCTTTAAAATCGACGGAAAGATTGTGTAGGGACTCTAAACTCACGGCACTTTTGGAGGATCCGCCGCAGTGTAAAGATTTGGTCAGTTGTAGACCGTCCTTCCATGAAGCCGGCCTGATAGCTTCCTACAAACCTGCTGGCTAATGGTGACAGGCGTTGGAAGATTACCTGGGAAAACACTTTGTAGGCGGCATTCAGGACTGTGATCGATCGATAGTTCTCGCAATCTAGTTTGTCGCTTTTTTTGTATATGGGCAGATAACTTCTTCTTTCCACTCCTCGGGTAGCTGTTCTGTTTCACAGATCTCGACGATCAGCCGATGCAGCGAGCTAGCCAGTTTGTCGGGGCCCATCTTAATAAGCTCAGCTCCGATGCCGTCTTTTCCGGCCGCTTTGTTGTTCTTGAGCGGCCGGATCGCATCCTTAACTTCGCTTATTGTTGGGGGTGGCACATCTTCGTCGTTCGTTGCACCGACCACGTCTTCTCCGCTCCTGTTGTGATCTCCTGCTTGCATGCCATTCAGGTGTTCATCGTAGTGCGGCTTCCACCTTTCGATCACCTCACGATCATCCGTCAAAATGCCTCCATACTTATCCCTACACATTTTAGCTCGTGGGACAAAGCCTCTGCGGGATCCGTTGAGTTTTTGGTAGAACTTTCGTGTTACGTGTGTGCGTTGCAGCTGCTCGAGTTCTTCACATTCCTCCTCTTCCTGGCGACGCTTTTTTTCCTTGAAGAGTTGGACTTGCTGCCTCCGTTTCAGTCTATATCGCTCCACGTTCTGACGGCTGGCTCTACGCAGCATTGTTGCCCGCGCTGCGTTCTTCTCGTCTAAAATCTGCCGACATTCTTGGTCAAACCACTCGTTACGTCGATTCGGTTGCACGTGTCCCAGGACTTCCTCCGCAGCACTGCTGATAGCTGTTTTCACGGCATTCCAGCGATCCCCTAGAGGGGCTTCTTCAAGCTCTCCCTCTTCTGGCAGTGCAGCTTCGAGCGATGACGCGTACTGTGTTGCGATGTCGTGTTGCTTCAGTCGCGCGAGATTATACCGGGGCGGGCGACGGTACCGTATGTTATTCACAACGGATAGTTTTTGGCGTATCTTAACCATCACTAGGTAGTGATCCGAATCGATGTTAGCGCCTCGATGTGATCTGACATCGATAATGTCCGAGAAGTGCCGACCATCTATCAAAACGTGGTCGATTTATGTTTCTGTTCTATTCGGTGATCTCCAGGTGAGTCTATGGTGGAGGCTATGCTGAAAGAAGGTGCTACGTATGGCCTTGTTCTTGGAGGTGGCGAAGTCGATTAGTCTGAGGCCATTTTCATTCGTCACCTGGTGTGCACTGAATCGTCCAATCACCGGTCTGTACTCCTCCTCCTCCTGGCCAACCTGAGCGTTGTAATCCCCGATGATGATCTTGACATCATGTTTTGGGCAGCGGTCATATTCACTCTCCAACTGCGCGTAGATTTCGTCCTTGTCGTCAACGGTACTTCCGAGGTGTGGGCTATGCACGTTGATAATACTAATGTTGAAGAAACGGCCTTTGATCCTCAACCTGCACATTCTAGGGCTGATTGGCCACCACCCGATCACCCGCTTCTGCATCTCTCCCATCACTATAAAAGCTGTTCCCAGCTCATGTGTGCTTCCACAGCTCTGGTAGATGGTGTGACTATCCCTGTACGTACGCACCATCGTCCCCTTCCAGCATACCTCCTGCAGCGCTACGATGTTGAACTTGCGGGTCTTCAATTCCTCGGAAAGCACGCGGGTACTTCCTAGGAAGTTGAGAGATCGGCAGTTCCATGTTCCGAGAATCCAATCGTTAGTCCGTTTTCGTTTCCTAGGTCCTAGCCGATTGTTCCGGTCCATACTTAACGTTATTGCGTTCGTTGCTGTTGTTTTTTAATGGTGCGGGCTTGCAAGGCCAGCGACCAACCCCACTATGTCGCAGGAGGGCCATCGTAGTGCCATTGTTTAGAGTCCCGGGCACTACCAGGACTTGAGAAGGACACTGCGTTACTTAGAACGCTTCTGTTGGTGTCGATCCCAGGAAACTCCCTTTCGAGGAAGGAAGCCCCGCCCCCTGTCAGCATGCGACCAGCAGTCCCACCAGGGTTGGTTACCCGATCTTTCCACTGGTTACTCGTACATCAGTTGGTACCACGAGAAGGTAGGGGTACGGTAGCTGGAAGGCTGAGGTTCACTAGTGGGAACTGTTATGCGCCTTTGGTCCAGTCATTAACCAACCAAACTTGGTCCCATTAATAGTTAAAATATCAAAATTCCTATCAAAATAACTTACTGATTATTACAAATTATAGCAAATTTTGTAAGGTTTTTGGCAGAAAAAGATCAAAATTTGTAAGAATATACGATATTTTGTTAATTGAATACCAAATTTTGTTATAAATATGCTTATAAAAAAACACTCTTTTCAACATTCAAGTGTATGATAACAGAATTTGATATAATTCTGTACTTATTATCATTCTGGCATATCAAGAATATTACAGGCTTTGTTATTACTATCAAGTTCAGATATATTTGCGATGGCTGTTTGTCATAATTGTTTGATCGGGAAGTCTTTTAGCGAAAAATGCAGGTATTTTCTGAGGCTTTCAAGAAAAAATATCAAAATGTACTTGAAATAGAAAGGACATGTTAAAAGCTTGAATGAAGCCGTTTTCGGGGTTTTTGTGGATTGTGTGTTGGAATATTAGGTAGTGTCGTAACTAGCAGGTATTGAGTGAGTTCAGTATGAATATTGTTAATTTATATTGTACCTTTGAATAAATGTTGAATAGGGATTTGTCAGAAACTCTCAAAGAAACAAGGAGGAGTAGAATTGGCCTGGTTGTTTTCGTCTTTCGGACTTTTTAGCATTGTAGACCAAAGAAACCCTATTGTTTGATTTTTTTTTTCATAAAGCTTATACAATTTTACATGAAATGTAGAGTTTTGAAGGATGTATGCTGTAGAGTTTTAAAGGATGTATGCTATATGTATTTTGGAGACAGAATTTTTCGTAATAAAAAGTCACGACATCAAATTTTAAAATTTTGGCTAACAGTTACACGGTGCTCCCACAGACCGTTATTATACAAAATGCACCAAAGAATCTGAGTACACCATTCGATTCGTTATGGCGTCCAGAATGTCTGGTCAAAATTTCAAAATCATCGTACGGTACATTTTTGAGTAATGCCCTTTTGAAGGTTGTAAAGTACAAAAAAGTAATATAAAAACTACGAAATACTTATTGTAAAGCACATTTTTCAACCACCATTTTATGAAATAACTTCCAAAATAATTGCTACACATTCCAAAGGGTTATATTTCAAGACAGTAACGATTGGTGGAAAGACTTTATTGGAAATCCCACAGTGCACAGTGTTATTATTATTACCTAGCAATTGAATCAACTGCTTAAGAAACAGCGTAAGTCTATTTGAGGGCATAACTTTGACCCTATTGTAACTTTGAGTAGAATGCACTAATTCCACATACCAGTATATGCTGAAAAAGCTCTCATCGAGTACTAAGAAAATCCTTAATACCTACTACTTTTCTACAGTGTGTAACATTTGCACAATACGAAAAAAACGACTATTTTCGTAACACGACACTATAATAATGCGACTGTTTTTCAATAACCCTCCAATTAAATCTAATGAATAGCGGCAATAACTGTGTTTAGGCCAAAAATACGTCCATAAAAACCACTTACTTTTTGCAGTATGCCCCATAGTTTCAAAATAAATGATATTAAGCATTTTTTTAAGAAATAGTAACAAAACTATGATTTTATGATTCTTTTATGAGTGTTTTTATTCAATCAATTAATCAAGTTTGTAAATTCAAACGAAAAAAACATTTCAGTGAATATCCAGTTTGAAATTTAGATGTCTTGGCGTAGAAGAGCTAGGAATGTGTCAGCTGAACATTGATTGTTGTTAATCATACAGGAATGAGAAAAAAATTAAAGTTTTCCAAAAAGAAAAAAAATAAGCTGATTGGTATCATATCTTTGGCAAAGTTGCAGACAGTAAGTTTATCCTCACAAAAAAATATATATCATAAGAAACAAGAATTTAGGAAAAAAATACAAAAAAAAACAAAAGCCTAAACAATGTTGCAAGGTAAATCACTCTCAAATTTAATTCGTTTTACTTTATTTCTAGCTGTGTTTAGCTTGTGTCATTAAATTTCCTAGAGCTATAATCAACCTTTAAAACTAAAATGAAAATATTTTCACTTTATTATGTGAGTTTCAAACAACTTCGAAGAAGTGATTTTGTATTGATAAATTTCTACCAGTTTCTAAGTAGAAGTTCAACAAATGTTACAGTGACAATGATTGAATAATCGTTACAACTGATTTTGCTTGTGTATACATAAGTTGCAAACTCCGCCATTATTTTTTCTGTGAGCGATATATTTATTTACCCCGAGAAAAAAAAAACAATTTTATAATAGACTCGACCGTTACATGTCCACGAGCACCGTTTCTATATAAATTATATAACAACGTCATTAAATTTAGCATCATTAGGATAGTTAAAAAGAATCAAATTAAAAATTCACCCTTTACAGAATAAGAAAAGAGCCACGAGGAAAACGTTAAAAAACAATTTCTCCTTCCACCTGATTTTTTTCTAACCTGCTAAATTTTCTTCATTTTCCACTTACTCATCCTTTTCAACCCTTTATGTGTGCGTAAACTTTTTTACCGCTTAGAAAAGTGTGTAAGTGCACGCATTGAAAAAAAAAATGTGTTGAAGGTGGACATTTGCCTGAGTAAAATCCAAAGACAGAAAAAGAATCTCAAATTCAAATCACGTTGATTGTATAATTCTTAAAATATAAATTCAAGTGTGCGTGTGCCTATCATTGTGCGAACACGCAATACAACCATTCTCTACAACCCGCTCTCTGTTTAGCCGCTACACTCTGCTGGCGCTGTTTCCGTAGATGATTTCAGAAGATTTCCACCCCCACCCACAGGAGGACAGTCGCCCACATCGTTCTTAGTATGCTGGGCATAACAGCGGACTCTGTGCTTGCATCTATACCACCAACCTCTTTCTAGAGCGTGACTCTGGTAGAGCTGGCCTGGCATCGTCGTCGCTGACCTTCTTTGTTTCGAATGTGTAATAACCACGGCCTGGTTGGACAGCACAACATGGAAGGAGACATAGGATCGTCATCGTATTGTCAGTAGCGTCGTCCGCTTAAGCCCTGTTGCCCTGGTCTAACGAGCAAAAGCAGCATCGCAGGACCTTCCAGATACAGCGTTGTGAGCAGGATAGGAATGAAAAATGATGACGATGGGAAAAGCAAAGGGTTCATTACAAATTCCGTTGTTTAAAGATCTTAATCAAAACGTTTATTTGTTTGTGTATTATCGTATGTGATGTGGAAAAGTTAGCTACCAGTTGAGATAGCCTGATTAATTCATCCCAGGTTTCGTCGTACCCAGTCGTTAGATTTTCGACAGTAGTAGTTTCGCGTCAACGAGTTAGCGCGTCCATGTGTGAAGCCTGCTGAATAGATCAATCAAGTTCAATGAGCTTGATTGGAATCGTTTCATCATCTAGCACAATGAGCTATAAATTAGGGAAATCTTTCACACATTTTGCATCAAAAAGTTACAATTATTTTTTCTTTTATTCGTGATTTTAATAGTTAGTGTTTTTTAATTAAATCATCAAATTAACAGTACAATAATACAATAATACAAATACTTTCTTATTACCAATAGGCAAATGAGCGTTCAAGTTTTATCAATGAATGATAAAACACTGATAGCTATTGCTCTTTCATCGTTTATAATACAATAAAACCTGCAAAATTCCGTTAAAGCATACATAAATGAGTTAGATATGCACTTTTTTTGAGTCATAGAAAATATATGCTACATTCGAACGAAAACTTTTAATGCTCATTATGTTACAAACTGTTTTACCCTGTTGTTCGCAGCTTGAACGATACAGCAAAAGGGTGATGAGTACTTATTTATTAGATCTAGTTGGTAAATCATATCTTTTACAGCCAACGGCAGGAATCGGAAAAGCCTCATCTTCCTATTTTCTTCAGTGTAATTTTTTTGTGAGCTTCTTAAATGTCCCGCCTGTATTTTATGTACTTGGGAAAACCTGCGTTGGTCCGTTACATGCAAAGGTCGCATGCGAAAGGGGAGAGAACCTTTCGCTCAAGATATGGCCAAAACTGCCGGAGGTTGAAAAAAAGAAAAAAAATCGTTAAATACATTGCAGACAACGAACGATCTTAGACGCGCGAATCATAGCGCATGTAAGAAAAAGGGATAGAAAGTGTTGTAAAAAAAATCTAATTAGTTCTCCCAGTATATGTTTTTGATCGGTTCTAGAAGCAAGTTTTTTCTATATTTCTAATTAGCATGAAATGTTTTGTTCGGACTTTCTAGCTTGGCGCCTCAATTAGAATTATATAATTTATTACAAGGCCAATGTAACTATTTTAATTATTTCGTTCAGAAGTTATTATGCTACTTACAGTTTTGAATCTTTTCATTTTTATATTTTACAATACTACGTTATTGATTTTGCTTTGTCACTATTATGTACACGCAAAAGTTGGAGTGTGCGTAACCAAATCATTTATGAGCGAAATTAGCGCATTTACCAGGGGCCTATAAACGTCAACATTTTGCCTACTAATCATAAATTCATCACGACGGTAATATTTCATTTCAAATGCTTACAAAACTTATCTTATTCATTGAAATTTTGAATGTATTGCGCAGCTCCAAACCACTACACTTATAAAGCATCAGCCGATGTTCAGAAGGTTGGCATGGTTAAAACAGTGCAACCAGCAATCAATACTGAGAAGTTGGGTTCGACTCCATTGAAGGTATTATTGCCTGACCGATTCACTTTCATGAATCAGGTCATTTGAAAACATCATTCAATCATTAACAATAAACAAAAACATGAGATTAGTCCAAAACATTTTGCATTTAATTATGACTCTGGTTTTATTCACATGCATTCGGTTCTGCGTTACTGGCACCAGCGTCAATAACTTCCGCGGCAACAAGGCTCGCCATTGGCTGTTTCGGTTGCTAACGATTTTTAGGGATGCACGAGCCGTTGATACGCACCGGCTCGCGAAAGTAAAGAACGGTTTTTGAGCGCCTCGAAACTGATCGTTCGCCCGAAGCCGAAGTTTACCGAGACATCACGATTTTTGTGTATATGATACATATTCTGATTTTGATCTCTGTCAATGTATTCCTTGTACAACTTTTGCGTTATGCGTATCACGCATTGGTTGTGCGAAGTCAGAGCAAATTCCGTGCGAATTGAAAGGACACATTGGATGATTAAAGCTTGAACTTTTGCGTGTAATGTTAATTGATCAACTATGACTCTAAAGATGCTGCACGATTGTAGCCTACCGCCTAAAAAAATAATAGGTACGAGTCTAAGGTTAATGACATACTGAGGCGTCAAATTAAGCGAAGCAAAAAGCGTCGCAAAGGCGTCTGAGCTACTTCTTCGAACGTCTATATGAAACGCTCAAACCGGTCATTCTGGAGCGGCAAAGGCGCGTCGGTAGAGGCGGCGAAACAGAACGAGTAGTGTTTTGACGCGCGTATACGTACGCGGTAATACCATATTCAGACTAAATCCTTCATCGCCAGGTGCTTTAAATTTGCTTTGTTTTGGTTTGGTAATTGAAAAAAAGCAAATAAAATACATTTTCATATAAAAAATATCAAAATGTTTAGAAAATGTTAGTGCAGTAATACCATGTTCAGACTAAACCTGATATCGCCAGGTGCTTTATATTTACTTTATTTTGGTCTTAAATATTAAAAAAGAGAAGAAATAGGATAGAAAATACTATCGGGAAAAATTTTCAGGTCGTCGGAAAAATAACACTGGTATTTTTGATTGATATTGTCGAGTATTAATTCGAATGACCAGGAATCTAGCATGCTGAACTTCTTTGGTCGCGAAAATGAAAGCCGCTGAGTAACTAGCTGTGCTTACATGCGTTTTTCAAATCCTAATAGATATTATAAACTAGTTGAACGTTGCTCGGAGTCAACGGGTTTAAAATTTAGAATAATTTCTTATATTTTTTTTTTATTTTCACCTCAGTAATATTATTTTATTTCATAAAAAATCTCTATGTTTACTAAAAACGTAATTTACCGTGCTTGAAGAAGCAAAAAAATCTCCATTGGATGAATTCATATTTCCTTCAAACAAAACCGCTACTGGAATTTAGGAATATGACAATACAACGCATTTGCGACGCTCGCTCCAGTATGTCGTAGGAAGCTTCACCCAACGCTTCTGTTTATTCCGCTTCTCAAACGCTCAACGCTTCGCTTCATTTGACGCCTCAGTATGTCATTAGCCTAACAAGCCAATCGTCGCATGCTTAAATCTCGACCGAAATAGACTGCCATTATAAATAGGGGAAAGTAGGTAAAGACGGACATCCTAAGGTTTAATCTAAATAATTACTTAGGTATTGCTATTTAGATCGCAGTAGTCATACAAATAGAAATTTAAGGTCATTTGTTTTCATAATCATTTTTGGTATTAGTGAACTTCCTCCAAGTTTTATGTGTTTTGGGTCTTCAAAAATAAGACTACAAATTGCTGTTTTTTGACATGGTTGGGAAAGACGGACACTTGGGGTGGGTAAGATGGACACTACGAAGGTAAAGGTGGACACTCACAAAAAAGATGTAGTATGTTAAGTACGTTAAGCATTCTTTTGATTTATGTGTTAAGTGATGGCTATACATTACTCTACGTTATTAGAATCCATCTATACATTACGTGAACAGTTTGAGAGGATGGGTTTCGATGAAGGCGAAAATTCTCCGCCTATATGGCCTGTTCTAACTGCTAAGTGATTAATATCTGCTGGTTTCTCTCGCGGGTGTACTTTGTGGACATCTGTAGTACACAACAGATGCTACATGTGAAAATTCTTGGAAAATCCGTGTGTCCATCTTTCCCTACCATAGTGTGTCCGTCTTGCCCGACCTGGTTGTAAATTTTTCAAACGATCGTAGCTCTTCATCGGAACATCGAAAATCTGCTGGATTTTCACTAGAAAACCGAGAGAAGACTAATTAATCACTTTACTATTGTGAACAAATGAAAACACGTAAGTTTCACGAGTTTTTCACTATTTTCCGTGGAATAAAAATTACATCAAATTGCGCGTTCACGAAAATATTCTTTGTTTTACTTACATATTTGACAGTTTGCTTGCTGAAAACCGATAATGCAACTCAAAAGCATTAACACACTACAAAGAAGGTATTCGCATCACTCAACTATCATAATACATTCTAGTTTGTGAAATATTAAAAGTGTCCATCTTACCCGCAGTGTCCGTCTTTACCTACTTTCCCCTAATTTGTTATTTTCTCTTCTGTGTTTTTTTCTACCTAAATGGTTACAAAACTATTATAAGATTTTTTTTGATCTTGGCTTTTTTTAATAAGGGGGGTTGTTAGTAGCTTAAGTAATTATGATAAGTATTAGTAAATAATGGGTATGTGTGTCCAATCACAAATGGTGACTTCTCAACACTGTTAGAGAGATTGTAAATTTAATTGCTAGGATTTGTTTGCTCTCGCGATCAGGACTTGTCATTAGTAGGGATTTAAACCTGCCTATCAGAAAGGGAAGCAAACTTACAACTAACCTAATTGCTAACATATTGGTTATAAAGAGAGCTTATCGTAGCAATCGAGGATTGCAACGATTTTTGTCAAAAATTGTTAATAATTTTATTTGACATAGCTTCTAATGTTTCAACACCAGTAATTCTATGTAATTCGAGTATACCAAACCAAGGAAGACGCTTCAAAATCGTTTTAAGAATTTTATTCTGAATATTTTGAAGCGTTTTCTTCCTTGTTAAATAACAACTTGACCAGATCGGTACTGCATAAAGCATTGCTGGCCTAAAAATTTGTTTGTAAATCAAAAGTTTATTCTTTAAACAAAGTTTTGAATTCCTGTTAATGAGAGGATATAAACATTTCGTATATTTGATGCACTTTGCTTGTATACTCTCAATGTACTCTTTTAAAATAAGTTTTCTATCGGAAATTAATCCCAAGTACTTAACCTTGTCAGACCAACTTAGTATAACCCCATTCATCTTGACAACATGATTATTGTTTTGCTTAAGGAAAGAAGCCCTAGTCTTATGGGGAAAATTATCAATTAAGTTTTAGAAGCACTTGGAGAGAATTTCAGAAAGACCTGAAGTAAATATGTTGTGCAGGACTGGACCCAAGACTGAACCTTGAGGCACACCTGCTCTGACAGGAAATCTATTAGATTTTGAATTCTGATAGACAACCTGCAGAATTCGGTCAGCAAGATAATTTTTTAAAATTTTGATTAGGAAAATTGGAAAATTAAAAGTTTGCAATTTCGCAATCAAACCTTTATGCCAAACACTGTCGAATGCTTTTTCTATGTCTAAAAGAGCAGCTCCAGTGGAATAACCTTCAGATTTGTTAGCTCGTATCATATTAGTAACTCTGAGCAATTGATGAGTTGTGGAATATCCATGGCGAAATCCAAACTGTTCATCTGCAAAAATTGAAGTTGGAAATTTTCGTCAATTATTAGTGAATCAAATTTCACTTGAGCCTTCGGTACAGAATTATCCCTGGCATCAATAATTGCACATCATGAGGTTTCTAAAGCGGAATCAATATTCACTTCGTTTTGCAAATCCAGCTCATTATTGAAATTACTCTCCTCAATATGAGTTTTATATCTTTTCCAGTTAGCCTTATGATAATTAAAAACAGAGCTCATAGGGTTTAAAACTGATTCATGTGATATAGAAAAAGTTAAGGAAGCTGGTCAAAATCAAAATCAGCATGTGTGATCAACTCACGACATACATGACTTTGATCTGTTAGTACCAAATCGATTGTTGATGGATTTCTGACAGTAGAAAAACATGTAGGACTATTCGGAGATAAAACAGAATAGCATTCTGAGGAACAATCATTGAATAACATTTTGCATTTAGAAATATTTTGAGAATTATTGCATGATCGATGTTTAGCGTTGAAATCATCGATTATAAAAAATTTTGAACGATTTCTGGTGAGTTTTTGTAAATCACCTTTAAAATAATGTTTGTGCTCGCGTGTGCATTGGAATGGTAAATATGTTGCGGCAATAAATAAAATCCCAACTTCAGTTTGAACTTCAATTCCCAAAGTTTCAATAACTTTCGTCTCAAGATGTGAAAGAGCACGATGTTTGATTCGGGGATGAATAACAATTGCAACTCCACCGCCGGAACCCTGAATTCTATTATATCTATGAACAACGTAGTTGGGATCATGTTTTAATTTAATAGCTTCAAAAATATTTCAGTAATAATTGCAATGTGCACATTATTTACTGTTAAAAAATTAAAAAGCTCATTCTCATTGGCCTTCAATGAGCAAGCATTCCAATGTGAAATTTTGATTGAATTATTCACAATCATTGTTAAATTTTAAATTAGAAACGATTTCAAGTGTAAAATTTGTTCCAATTTGAATTGCTTTAAACATGGATTTCGCATGCAACATGGCGTTCTTAAGATCGAAAAAAGTTTACCTGCCGTAATAGGCCCCAGGCAGTTGACATTAGAAAAACAATTTTCGGTAGCAATATTAGCTGGGGTACCCGATCAGAAGAACATAACTAAAAAATTACAAAATTATATCAACGGGAGATACAAATAACTTATTTTGATACGATTGTGCATTTTCCCATTTGCTTTCGATAACAAAATTGAATCAGAATGAGTTATGAGTGGTCCCCGTGGCTCTGTGGTTAGCGATGTCGGTCGGCTAGCTCTCCCACACGGTTGTGATATCAGGTTCGATTCCCCATCGAGTCAAGGAACTTTTCGAGCTGGAAATTTTCAAAAACAATATCGATAACGAATTCTCTCAACTATAATCTAGTTGATCGAGACCGCTATTAGCCCCTAGGCTAAGCGTGCGATATTGTTTGAGTTATAATAACAAATCCTGAAATGAAGTTGTTCTGAAACAAATCTAACAATTTTTTCGTCTCTATCAAAACCTGTTGTTTATAACAATGGTTGTTATTACACTGTTCTATGTGCTATCTAAATTTGTTAGAAAGCTGATACGTTAGTAACAAAGTTTGATATGGGTTTGAAATTAGTATAATATTTTTTGTTATGATTTCTGTTATTTTAACACCTAACGGGATCAAAATTAAAACACAACCTGAAAGGTTTTTCACATAACAAACTAACAGCCTCTGTTACACTTTGTGTTGTCTTTCTGATCGGGTAATCAATGTATTTTTATTTTCTACCGGTTTTGAAGTTTGTTTTTATTGGGAAATTGAATTTTGTTTACCCTGCCTTGCCTTAACAATGGCTAAACGGACAGGGCATTCGTAGAAATTTGACATATGGTTGCCGTTACAATTGGCACACTGAAAATTTTTAATCTCTTTCACAAGACACGTATCCTTTTTGTGAGAGTATCCAAAATAAAGGAATTTTTGGTCTATGTTACAGAAATTAGATCCATGGCCATATCGTTGGCAAGCGTAGGCGTTGCCCCCCTGGTCGTTGACATTGGTGCAGAATTTCAATAACTCTAATAGCACAAAATGACATCTAGCCCATAGAAACATCTGTGTAAAGTATGAGCCAGAACGAAAATAATTGATTGAAATGCTTGCCATATGTTGCGTGGAATTGCACAGGTTTTTCAGTTGATCCACCAAGGACATTGCAGCGACAAAAGTACCGGGCAAATCCGCCTGCATCAACTATCTTGGAGTATTGGAACCGATCTGTGACAATTCCTTACCTTGATTCTCTTGTAACCTCACTGAAAACACGGTTCGGTAAAGATATTGCACTTACCTACGCGTTGTCCTTGTTGCATTCCGCTAACGTAACACGCATGCCGTTGGAAGAGTTCAAGCGCAAAACCGAAAGTAGCGTAGTTTTTTTACGAAGTTGACAATTTTGTTGGAGAGGTGGAAGTTTGGTATCAACATTGCAGCAGCATGAGAGCAGACCGTAAGATCTTGGAAGAGCTGGATCTTATAGACCTGCTAGCCGGAAGCCCGTTCAGCACATTACGTCGGGTGAAAACCTGGTTGAGGTCAACAATGGTTGAACAGCGGTTGTTCATCGGCAAATGGTTAACAAAAATCGTGAAAAGACACATGAACCGCTTCCGGAACGTTGACGTTTGGTGCCCGAAGATTTTATTGAGAATCTCGACTGTGTCTTTAAGCTGCACGTCCTTGGGGAGCTTTGTTAGGATGTAGTTGAGATAGCGGCTGTGCGAATGGGTGTCCAGTAGGGTGTCCCAAAAATAAACCGATGTTGAAAAAGTTAAAATGCTCATCCCTAAATTGAAAGATAATGTTATTTATAGCATTTTTGTAGAACATTTCGACTTTCTAAAAAATTGTTCTCAGGTTGCCCAAACGTGATTTATGAAAAAATTACTTTTTTTAGCTACAACCCACTCTTTTGCACTTTTTTCAATTCTGTTCGATTCCTACATTTTTCCATATATTTTTTTTTATTTTTGTGGGGTTGTTTTTGATTATTTTGCATGGTTCAGTTCAGCATTGCATTTAGTTTTATGACTTCCAGAGATAATTAAACATCACAGAAAAATTAATTTTTCTAACAATTTTAAAATAAAACAATTCAAAACACAAATAAAAAAATTTTTGATCAAGAACTGAAATTTATTTTGCAATGCAGGATTTACGACGAACATTTACATAAAAAAAGATACTTGATATCTTATCGGGGAGCTGAGATATTGGCATTGTTATATGTGGTGGAAAAACGATTCATTTTAACAAATATGTTTAATAACTGTTCTATTTTGGGAGATAAAAAATAACAATGTTCAGAAAACAAATGCGTTTTTGGATGGCTGATAACTTAGTAGAAGGTTTAAAAATTCGGAAAAAGCTGCGAATAAAGTTAGAACGAAAATTGTGATTTTTAGTGCCTTCTAATAGAAAACTCAATGTTGCACGTAATATGTAAGATATATAAACATGATGTCTTCGGTAAAATTTCTTGGTTTAAGATAACCTAAAACTTTGTCGAAGACACCTCGCGTCTATCTTATTCTGATTAAAAAGTAAATTTTTTATCTCACTCATTGGTGGATTGATCACACACACATCTTTCTGTTTTAAAAGATGCATTTTTGAATATCCTGAAACTTCTCCGAACATACCTTAATCAACATTTGAATCACTATTTAGAAAATTATACGCACAAACGGCAATATAAAATACTGTGCAATTGTAAAGGCTGTGTCTCTACCAGGACTTATTTCGGATAAATCCTGTACGCGCAGTCGGCGCGGAACTAAAACACGAGATTAGCGTGGACTAACTAACTTTTATTTTGTACATCACTGCTAAATTTACCCTGCAGGTAACTCAGAGTGAGAGGCTTTCTCCACTCTCTGTTTACTATTTACCTTAAGCTCTTAACTTATTTTTACCCCCCCGAAAACAAATGCCCAAATAAATTCTTTTTTTTTTTTTTTGTAAGGACCGTGTACATTCCAAAATCACGTTTGGGCAACCTGAAAACGATTTTTTAGAAAGACGAAATGTTCTACAAAAATGCTATAAATAACATTATCTTTCAACTTAGGGCTGAGCACCTTGATTTTTTCAACATCGATTTTATTTGGGGCACCCTAGTGTCCAGCTTCCGGAGAAGTAGACGTACCTTCGCCGTATCATTCAGCTGGCCTACATCGTTCTCGAGGAGGTCTTGATAGCGGTTAAACCAGCGTCCGAATGTAACTCCGTTTTCTTAGTCGAAGACAAACTCGGTGATGTTCGATGAGAGGGACTCCAAAATCTGCTCCGGGGTTTGATACTCAGGCTGCTGCTGCTGGGCCGCCATCTGCTGAAAATGTTGGACCATCTTGAGAATCACATCTTGAATTCTCGGTTGCGGCTACTGATCAACTCTATCTTCTGCCATGTTCGTAGATTCTTGAGATCCTCGTCGCCAAAATGGTATGTCCAAAGGTATTTTTTACTTCTAAAATTTTGAAGAACTTGGACCCTTCCCCCTATTCGAAATTCTGGCTACGCCCATGTTGGCAATTGCGGCATTGGGTGATATGCTTTTCACCTTCGCCAAACTTCTTATAAATTTCCCATTTTACACGCACATTATATAAAGCATGTGCTTTTTCAAAAAAAATCAAGTTGCTAACCTCACTGCGGTTGAAATGAATTAAATAGCTTACATGGTAAACTCCAGTTCTCTGACTGTTTTCACCTTGTGATTTTTGTTTCATTAGAATTACTTGGGTAGGGGCTAGCCAAGTAATTCTGTCAAGGTAATTTGGATCTCATCAACGGTTTGATCGTTGGTGAGACCTTTCAAGACAACCTTGAACGGCTTGGCGTTCTTGGTGTCGTAGGTAAAAAATGTGTACATCTGAACAAGACGATTACGACCCTTAATTGAGTCGGCTTATAAGCGGCATTCGCCTCTACGGCCAATTTGATAGGTAACTTTAACGTCAGAAACAAGCATTGAAAGTTCCTTTTAAAAAATATTAAAGTCAGAAGAAATAGTTACAATAATAGGTGGAACCCTCTTCTTTTCAAAACAATTGACATTTTGTATAGTTTCATTAGTAATAACTTCCATTTCACCGGCTTCTTGCTCAAAACATCGAAAGGGTTTTCGCTGCAGACACTCGAATTGTCCGAGAGAGAATGCTCTCTCTTTCTCCTCATAGTGATGCGCGGTTTCTTTTTTCGTCCTGCCATTTCAGGTGATACGAAAAGAGTTAAAAAAAGTAAATTTCAAAAGTAGGTAGTCTTTAAAAGACGCACTGACAAAACACAAACTTTGAAGCAATCAAAGCCCAGTCCACAAGCAACTGAAAACACGGCTGATCTGTAAGACAGTTCAAGACGCACTGATTGACCTCGACTGCAATACCTTTTCAGAGCAACATTCATATAATAAATCAGTCCCAAGTAATGGACTTGATCAGATTAATATAATAACACATTATCATATTGGTGGATCCATGGTTTAATTGAGCTTTAGGCTTTTTTGGAAATAGAAATTATTCGCTTTTCGATGCATTGGGTAAAATTGTAGGTGCTCATTCGAAAACAACGACAGGCACATTTTCGGAAAAAGAGAATGAAATTCATTCTGGTGTTGTAGAAAATATGATGAAGGAAGGATTTATGAAAAACCTGAGGGTGAACATGCGAAAGTTACTGGACAAATGGCCTGATTCTGTCAAGATTCGAACCTAAGTGCTTTTAAAATGGACTTACTAAAAATAGGCACCATGGATTTCACCACAAACCATGAACAGAAAGAAATGAAAAAAGTCGGGTTTTGTTGTTAATCAGCATATATTCAACGATTGTTATTACAGAGTAAAGAAGTAAAAAAATAAACATCCGTGATTCACCATGTCCTAGAACTAGGGTGGTTTACCGGTAAAACAAAAACCGGTAAAACCGGTAAAACCGATATTTTTTTCAATACCGAAATACCGGTATTGGAGAGGCGAAAAAACCGGTATTTTCGGTATTTTTCTTGAAATTAAAAAAAACTTGTCACAATATTCATAAATCATTTTAAGGCTAATAAATACTACCCACTTAGGTAGACGTTAAAAATCACATGACGGTGTATATAATAAATACATTTAGACAGGAGCAACATTGAATATTATTTTCCCTTATCTATTTATCAATTTTTGTGTTTTTCTTGTTTGTTTTGCTTGGATTCAGACGATGTGTTTGTGTGTATCGATAATATGTCAAAAAACTTTATATCAATAAAGCAAAACATTTATGTTTTAAGTAGAACAGTCAATTCTGTTTTACACTCATACTTACAGAGACAACTCGTGGGTTATAAACCTACCAGTTCAACTACAAATTCTGAAAATCATAGTTTGAGCAGTAATAACAATCATGTCCGCGAAAAAAGGCATGTCACATTATTTGATTTGTGCTATTTAAAAGACTAAAAAAAATAAAAAATAATATATAAATATCAATTTGAATTTTGTTTTTGTTTGGCGTCTCCGTGTGCATTGCCCAGGTTGCACCTAGTTATGGGCAAGTTGCTCCTAATGTGTTTACAAGATGAAATAATCAATCAATAAAAATTTTCATTCTAAACATAATTGCTCCTTATTCAAGATAAAGCGAAATTTAAATAGCTATATCATGGCCAAAGCTTCTTCGCCCAAACCGAGGCGGATTTTATTAGCAATACTTCTAGCTGAGAAAAATGCTGAATTTGAACGAACTGTTTAAAAAGCATCGAAACCCCTATGTGCCAGTTCGTGATATCCTCGCTCAGCGAAACTTGCCATACATGCTACATGTTTAGAACTATTTGAAGAGCATCAAGGTGCCTATTTAACAGCGAGACGAATCTCTGATGAAAAAAACATGCTAGTTTTAGTATTGAGCAAAATCATTTCAAATCACCTGGAAATACGCGAAAATTCAATCGACCGTTTTTGATTTGAATGAAACTTTGCACACGTATTTGGCTTAGCAAACTGAGCATTTTTCACAGGTGGAGAGATATTTCACACCCATGAGTTACATTCTAAAAGGGCGTATGCCTTTTGGCATAGGTTTTATTCGAAGCATTGTAGCCCAGAAACCGTTGGTTGTATAGAAAAACTATCTGAGAATGAGTTGTAGGGAATTAAAAAATTCACCATAAAAAAATATACACTGTACAAAAAAAAAATTTCTGACCCAAAAAAATTGAAAATAAACATTAAATTTCAATTTAAAAAACAAGAGTTGAATTTTTTTTATTTTTTTTTTTTAAGAAACTTGACGTTAATACGCAACTTCTGAAAAAAAGTCCAGGATGGAGAAATGAAAAATAATTTTTTTATGGTAGACTATTTTTTTTATGAAAATTCTAATTCAAACATTTTTCAAAATATTTGTATTCGGATGATTTTAAAAGATGCAGAGAGTCATTTTGAATCAAAAAGCTCTTGGTAGTAAACATTTTAAAGGCATTGGTTTTCGAGTTATTTCTAATTTAAGCTCGAAAAATTATAATTATTTAGGAAAATACACGTTTTTCTTAATTTGTCCATAGTTCTCCAGCAAAAACCATACGTTCATTGGAATGCTTGATCAAAAATATACAATTCATTCTTTGACAACAAAACGATTGGGCGAACGGTTCTCAAGAAAATAGTTAAATGTTTTAAGTGATATAAATATATATAAGAATCAAATATTTATTTTCGAGTTTTATTATCTTAGGAACATATTTTTTTATGACATAGATACTTTACAGAACTAGTTTCACCTGATATTTAATATACATCATAAGTAAATGATTCGTCATCTTTTGAAAACAGCTTCGTTTGTATCTTATGTTCTGAAATCGGAACAAAAGAGTAATACTTTTGTGTGGCAGCTATTATTATAGATTTTTTGAAAATATTGCTCCATTCTGTTACTCCTTGTTCATATTCTTCAACTAAATGATATTTTTGATGAATTTTTATTAAAATCATACAATTCTTTTGCGCTTGTAATGGGATGTTCATGATCTTTAGCTAAACTTGCATTTCCTGCCATTCGTTTTAATATGCCACCAATTGCATCGCATGGCCCTTTACCGTGAGAAGTCGCAAAAAAATGCCACTCTGCATCGACGTTATATTTTGTTTCGAACTTGCAAAGACTTGCAAAGTCTTTTCTATTTTTATATTGTGAGGTAGCTCCATCAGTCATTAATATTGCTTTTTCAACTCTATTGTTGTTTTCAAAAAACTCATTGATTTGGCAATGAACACCTGAACCGCAACAGTATCATGATGGAGTACTTCCGATATTATGATGAAGCTGATATTCTTAACAGTTCCAGATTCTGAATAGTGAACAACGAAGGGATGAATGGTGACTTGACTATCATTCCAATAACTACACGAATCACAAATTGATAAAGACGTAATTTAATGAGCTTGACTGTTCAATATTTTCAATTTTGCAATAACGTTTTCGTTTAATTTGCGTAAGCTTGATGAGAACCGATGATCAGGAAAGGGTTTACAGCATTTGGGCTTGGTGTATTCCATTTTCACTTTATTCATCTTCACAAAATGCAAACTGTTACTAACACATCTGGAGTAGTGCAATCGTATTTATATACGGAAACAGATATTATAGGTAACCCAGTAGCTATTGGTTGCGTACTTTACAAACAGTTATTATTAGTAAACAAGTAGGTAGTGATGCACGACAAATATATTTTTTTATAAAACATTCGGCAAGGGGGAACGTGTAGGTAGGCTAAGGTTTAGCGCTTGAGTTATTTATCCAATCGTTTTGTTGTCAAAGAATGAATTGTATATTTTTGATCAAGCATTCCAATGAACGTATGGTTTTTGCTGAAGAACCATGGACAAATTAAGAGAAACCTGTATTTTCCGAAATATTAATAATTTTTCGAGCTTAAATTAAAAATAACTCGAAACCCGATGCCTTTAGAATGTTTACTACCAAGAGCTTTTTGATTCAAAATGACTCTCTGCATCTTTTAAAATCACCAGAATACGAATATTTTGAAAAATGTTCAAATTAGAATTTTCATAAAAAACTTAATCTACCATAAAAAAATTATTTTTCATTTCTCCATCCTGGACTTTTTTTTAAAAGTTGCGTATTAACGTCAAGTTTCTTTAAAAAGCAATAAAAAAAAATTCAACTCTTGTTTTTTAAATTGAAATTTAATGTTTATTTTTAATTTATTTTGGTCAAAAAAATTTTTTTTGTACAGTGTATATTTTTTTATGGTGCATTTTTAATTCCCTACAACTCATTCTCAGACAGTTTTTCTATACAACCAACGGTTTCTGGGCTACAATGCTTCGAATAAAACCTATGCCAAAAGGCATACGCCCTTTTAGAATGTAATCCATGGGTGTAAAAAATCTCTCCATCTGTGAAAAATGCTCAGTTTGCTAAGCCAAATACGTGTGCAAAGTTTCATTCAAATCAAAAATGGTCGATATTCGACCATCGGTCATTTGGCGCGATTTGTCTCTATTAGATTTAGTTTCAGCTCGTAGTCGGTAGCGAGGATACAAAATTTGCCTTTAGCTTATAAGATATTTTAAACCATTAGATATAATAGGCTCCGTGAAACATTAATTTGTATTGTGCCGTGTCAAATAAATGTTGTGTGAACAAAAAAAAAAGAGCATCGAACAGAATAGAGAAGTATTTAACTTCGGATTCATAAAATGAAAATTCTTGTCTGATCGTCATTTCATTTCCTTCTTCATTCATTAACTCTTCTCAACAGTTTCAAATATTGTTTCTCTAAGAATTTTTAAGTTTTTTACTAGCTTAAAACTAGGTTCTGTGGTGTGAAAGAAATTTTTAATAAAAACCTGCATGATTTTTCGTTAATATGAGTTTCGAAATTATGTTCTTTGTAATCATATCACTGAATTCATTCATTGTAGTTTATCAAATACTGTTAATCCAGTGTTGTATCTGGATCGTAAACCATAAGAGATCAAAACGATGGCCACAGTGGTGCAAATCTAACGAAAAAATACCTGGATCGTAATGAAGCATAGGTACTCATAAAAGCAAAAATATAATTTTTTAGTTTTATTAGACTGATTTGTATTTATCGCGAACATGATTGACATTACTTCCCCAAACCTTGATTTTAAAAATTTTGTAGTTGAACAAATAGGTTCAAAGACCACGAGTCGCCCCTGGTTTGTATTAATCCGAAAAACAAATTTAAAAATACAGGTTTTTTACCGGTTTTACCGGTTTTGATTTCTATGAATACCGGATTACCGGTTTTCCGAAAAGTCGGTAATATCGACCACCCTACCTAGAACGCAATTTGATATCAGAAGTGTACGGGTCCGTGCATACAACATTAATTCTCCAAATTTAGTTTTTTTCCGATTGTCATCAAATTTTCAGGATGTAACTAAAACAATTAAGGTTAATCTTGCCATCATTATTTTGTTTTGTTTTTCGCTGTTATACCCAAATGCCCGCCCCCTTGGTTCAGCGTTGGCCATAAGGTTTTACATATGGTAACCGACAATTTTGTGCAATTTTCTTCAATTCTTCGACTCTCTTCACTTCGTCTAGCGTTTACATGCCTCTTGTTTCGTTCCCTTAGTCCAGTATTTCTCGATTGGGTGCAGCTCCGGGTACATTTTAGTGTCTCTTTTCGCATCGAGAGGGCTACCCTGATTATCAGTTATGTTTATTTCGATCCGAACACATGTTTATAGTACATTTGTAAGTGCTAAAACCAATTTCACTTTTTTCAAAAGAAAATTGCAATGGATTCAAGTAGAGAGCAAATCAAGATTTTGTATTTTGCTGGAATGACCAAATAACAGATCAGAAAGAAGCTGTCACATCTGAATTTGAGCATATTGTTCGTTTATAGGACAACCAAACGATTCGAGGAAACTGGCACGGATGTCTTCAAGCAGAAATCGGGTAAAAACGTAGTGTGCGGACTGCAGTAGTAGATTGAAGAACGTATCCGGCAAAATCCAAAACGTTCGGCTGGTTTGAGGAGCAATATTCAACAGCGAAGAGTTTACACAGCTATTCATCGACAGAGGTGTGCAAATCACCTCTGTTGTAGACACGTCATTAAACACCATTTGCTGATAGTAAAAAAGAACCATAGAAGAAATATTCATCTGTTTAATATTATGGCATAAATAAAGCGTATCACTTTCACGGTGACGGCCAGGAAAAGGAGAAGCTGCTTTTTGCTACACTCTTCCAAATACACCTGTCCCTTAATGGTGCAGAAGGAAACAAATCGCTTATCGAATCAAAAACTTCTTGAACATCTTCTGTGTTCTCTGGAACATCAACCTTAGCAGAGAAATACAGGTTCCCTGAAATCTGTTTGAAATCTACCTTAACATAGGTCTCGTCGTCCATTACGCATGTGTAGCTCCGTCAGGTTTTGGTCCTATAAATTCCGAGATCGGATATTGCGATCTAATTCTGCTTCTCGTCTCGTTATCCATCCATAAATTTGCCGCAGATTTTTACTTAAGACTCAGGTCAAATTGTTTTGCTTTTTGTATTTGTGAGTGTGTGCATTTGCAGACGTTTTTAGTATTCATGAGCCCAGTTCAGTAATTCAGTGTTTTACTATTCTTACGCTGAATGATTTTTCGGTAATACCGTTTTGGATATTATTTCGAAAATTCGGAAAAAATCCGGAAAAAATTATCAATCATCCAATAACATTCGATGAATGTTCTAGTCGTATTCGTTGTTTGACATGGCCGCCCTAATTAACCTAGACAAACAATTATCGCTTTTATTTGAAAAAATATAAAATCTTGCGTCTCTAAAAACTAGAATGAACAGTAACATTTGTTTCGGGAAAAGTGCCTGAGATAGAAATTTTCAGTTAGCTAACAAATGTTTACTATCCCTTTCCGACCGGGCCTATATAATTGCGTAGGTAGAAGGTGACTTAAACAAAACCTTCTCTCTCGCTTTTTGAAGGTCCTGCTCATTGTTTTATTGCTCGCAACGCTAGTGTCAACATCGCAGCTGCTACGGAACATAGAAACCGGAGCAAGCAAGTGTTTTTAATATTGGAATTGTTTCGATTTAGGTTTTGTTATCCGTCATTTTTACCTACACAATTGTCCTCGGTCGGAAAGGGTTATTAAATGCGTGTCGTAATTATAATCACACATAGTTTCGTTGAAGGCTATTTTTTAATATTACTGTGATGCTTTACTTTATAATATAGACTGAAGATGTAAAGATATGCAGCAAAAAGTAAAAAGCTGTTATCGTGCCAACAAAGTAGTTCTATTTTAATAATATCAATTAATGACACTCATTTCGTTTGAAGCGATATTTTCGTACTTAAGAGCCAGTTCGCGAGAGCCGCAACCGCCTTTCTGAGGGACGTTGTTTTGATGTTTTCCGATTGGGCTGAAATTTTCAGCGTTTGTTTGTCTATTCAAGGTAGAAAGTTTTGCAAAATTTCAATTTTTTTCTTTGAGGTTAAGTGGGGTAAAACGGCCCTTGAAAATGTTATGTCCAAAAACGTCCAAATACTAAAAAGTGCAATAACTCCTGCTAGACTTGATGGATTTTTCTAAAAATTTGTGGTATTATTCTACACTAAAAGTACTTCAAAACGCATGATAACAATATAGGGTAAAGAGGTAAATTGACGAAAAAAACGCATTTTTCTTTTAAAATTTGTCAATTTTCAGGGTCATCCTACTCTTTTCAACATCGCTAGAAAAAATATCTGAATATGGCGTTTTGTAGAGCAACTCAAGAGCTTCAATGTCATGTATAAGTCAAGTGTGCCAAATGGGGTAAAACGGCCCTAGAAGGTTTTTTTCAAAAAACCGTCAAAACCACTAAAATCACTGTAGTTTCTGCTAGACTTAAAATATTTTACTAAAAGTTTGGATTATCACTGTACCCTACCAGAGCTACCTACTCTATCAGAAGATAGGCAATTTGGGGTAAAACGTTCCTTGAAGATTTTTTTTTCGAAAAATGCCGTCAAAATCACCAATACTACAAGAACTCGAAATCTTAGCGATTTTCGGGGTGCTATTTTCTCTACAGAAAAGGTCCAGAACCAGAAGTTAGCATTTCATAAACAACTACAAAGCCTTTTTGGCACAATATCCAGATGCATCTTTTGGGAAGTGACTAAAAAGGACTAAAGTTTTCCTTGACTTCACGAAAAGCTTCAAACAAGGTAAAAGATATTATCGACATGATGGTCGCGAAAATAAATAATTCCAACCGAGTACCTACTTATCCGTGGAGCAAATAAAATCGTTATTTGCACGATACTCTGCAATAGTTATGTATGCAAAACTTAGCGTAAAGGAAGATGGTGCTTTGATGAACGTTGAAGAACATAATGAGTAGAAATTGTTAAGCATTAATGTTCGAAACCGTGATTTTTCAAAATGATTGTTCATTTTTGTTGACACAACAGCAACCAGAGTAACATGATTTTTTGGGCCAACACTCAGGAAAAAGCGAAGAATGAGACCGATGACAATTAAGTTAAAAATAATCAAATTAAAAAGATTTAAATTAAATTTGAAAACAATCAAATTAAAAAGATGAACATGAAACTCAAACCATAACTTACTTCATTTGCTTTAACAAAACTCGAAATATTGCAGTCTTTCAGCAACCGTCTCATCGATATTGTCTTTTACAGGGTTTGATGCTTTTCTTGAAACCTAGTGAAAAAGTCAAGAAAAAGTTCAGTCCTTTTTAGTCAGTTTCCAAATGATGCATCTGGAATTGATATCACATAAAAGCTTTTTAGTTGTTTTATAAAATGCTAACTTCGGGTTTTGGACTGTTTTTTGTTGAGGAAATAGCACCCTGAAATTCGCCAAGTATTTTCCAAGAAAAATATTTTTTTTTCGTCATGTAAATCTATTTGTCACTTTTGTCATCTTATCCTTAAGTTTGTATCTAACTAGAGTTATAATCTAAAATTTCAGTAAACTTATCAAGTCTAACCCGTGTTATTGCAGTTTTGGTGATTTTGACGGCATTTTTCGAAAAAAAATCTTCAAGGAACGTTTTACCCCAAATTGGGTATCTTCTGGTAAAGTAGGTAGTTCTGGTGAGGTACAGTGATAATCCAAATTTTAAGTAAAATCTTTTAAGTCTAGCAGGAACTAAAGTGATTCTAGTGATTTTGACAGTTTTTTGAAAAAAACCTTCTAGGGCCATTTTACCCCATTTGGCACACTTGGCTTATACATGACATCAAAGCTCTTGAGTTGCTCTATAAAACGCCATATTCAGATATTTTTTCTAGCGATGTTGAAAAGAGTAGGATGACCCTGGAAATTGACAATTTTCAAAAGAAAAATGCGTTTTTTTCGTCAATTTACCTCTTTACCCTATATTGTTACCATGCGTTTTGAAGTACTCTTAGTGTAGAATAATACCACAAATTTTTGGAAAAATCCATCAAGTCTAGCAGGAGTTATTGCACTTTTTAAAATTTTGGACGTTTTTGGACATATCATTTTCAATGGCCGTTTTACCCCACTTAACCTCAATGAAAAAAGTTGAAATTTTGCAAAACTTCCCACCTTGAATAGACAAACAAATGCTGAAAATTTCAGCCCAATCGGAGAACATCAAAACAACATGCGGTTGCGCCTCTCGCGAACTGGCTCTTAAGAAATAAACGTGGTGAATTTTTAATGCATGGTCAACAAATTTTCACGTACAAGCAATTCTCGAAATACTGATTAAAGCGTTGATTTTCCCTGAACGTTTGACTAGAATTTTCATTCTCCTAAGGTGCTCAATAATTTGAAACGTCAACTGTTAGAACTTATGGTATCGGCTCAAGTTGCAAATATGATAAAGGCCAATTAGTTATTCCTCAAGAAAACAGAGGAAGTTGAAAACTAACAGCAAACTATCCTCATTTCTACAACTGAGATCTCCGGAAAATGCTGTCCGCCAAAGAATACCGACGGCGTATAAAGTTCGTTGCAGAGTCATTCTTAGGTCAACCGCTGAAAAGACAAGTTCTTCAACGGTCATCTAATGCAAATTACATTGACCCCAGAAGCACGGAATGAACTTTTAATTGCATGGGAGTGACCCGTTGCACCCGTCCTGCAACTAGTTTCACGTTGGATAGCAAAATAATTCAGGGACTACCTATAAACAATTCAATTTGGCCTCGCCTGATAGCTGGAAAATTATTTTACATATTCAAGACTGACCGATTTATCTGCATGTTCCAAAGTTGCCCGGACATCTTTTACCTATCATAAAAGTTCGTAGCAAAATGCTTAAATCCCTTTATAATTGTATATGTTGCTACGGGTCTACCCTTGTCATGAACTGGTCATTTTAATTATTCACACAGTCAGCTTGTCAAACATAAATCTTCGTTTGATAACCGCCGATTTTTTTTTACATTCAACTAACCATTTCATGCTTATGGCGTTATGTCCTGAAAGTTTCAGCAATTGCTTCTTCGCAACTGAAAAAACAAGTTTTATTTTGTGTAACTTCTCATAAGCAACAAAATATCCAATGGTCATCGTTGCTGCCATGTACATACACTTCATGTCACTCCAAAGGTGCACACGTAATCGGATCATAACAATTAAGAACGTGAGCGTCTTCAACTGACCAGTAGGGATCGACAACATGAATTAAAATGAGACGACCCTTCTGTATAAGCGAATCAAATGCAACCCTTCTAGAAGAAAACGCAAGACATAGGTCAATGGGATGTTCCTTCGACCTGACCTTTTAAATTTAGCCCTTAGACATGTGCGAACTGACCGGTACCCGTTTGCACTTTAAGAGATTGACCCCTTTGGCATGATGTTGTAAGTACATCGTAATACGTTTTGATGCCATTTGATTGTTCTACTAAGAATATGCATTTCTAAATTCAATTTCCTTCTCCAACTTTACACAAAAAATTATACCTCATGTTATATTTAACAACAATAATACCATAGTACAGTTTCAAGCCATGAAAATTTTAAACTTGAAACAGTTTTATTTATTTTTATTTGATTCTGATTTTCGATAAGCAAGCAAAGTAAGAAATAAAGAAATACTTCAAAAGTTATGAAGTTTCATATTCCTGTGTTCACAATATTGCAAGCGAGCGAAATTCATATAAGTATATTATGACTGCTTATGTATGATTGTTATAATGATAATAATCTTTTCCCAATCCGATATTTTCGCACTAAAAATTAAAAACGTGTTACACTGGTTGCCGGAAATGATAATCAAAACATTCAATCCTTTACCCAAAAGATACGAGCATGCACAAGAGGGCAGAGGGGATTCACTGCTGTCAAATTTCATATTTGTGTGCGTTATCGCAGATCAACTCTGGTCCATGACGTTTGTTGGTCCATAATGTTTGAAACTATGAACAATAATGGGGAAGAAATCACTACACAACACATTCATGAAAGTTTTCCGCGGTTTCTCGAGTTTGATGAAAAAACGTTTCTATATATATATATATATATATATATATATATATATATATATATATATATATATATATATATATATATATATATATATATATATATATATATATATATATATATATATATATATATATATATATATATATATATATATATATATATATATATATATATATATATATATATATATATATATATATATATATATATATATATATATATATATATATATATGAAAAAACGTTTCAATTCTATAATATTTCACATCGATCAATTCCATGACCAAAAAGAACAAAAACCAAAACAAACGCCATGCTGCCGAATTTGTTGGTTACACGATGTTTGACAGATAGATCCCCCTGCAAGAGGGGGATCAGTGACATACAAACAAAACAAAATCTTCCGCGTCTGTACCCACGCGCTGCACAGGGGAGTAACAGGAGTGAAAACCTGGCCAAAATTATTTTCGCTGCTGTTTAGCAATATTTTGGGAAATATTTAAGTCAGAAGTGTAAGTGGCTGGTTCGAGTATTGTTTCAAAGAGTAACTCTAAATATCACACACACACAACTTTTTTTTTTTAAAGGGGGGATTTGTTAGTAGCTTAAGTATTTATGATAAATATTAGTAAATAATGAGTATGTGTGTCCAATCACAAACGGTGACTTCTCAACACTGTTAGAAATTTGTAATTTTAATTGTTAGGATTTGTTTGCTTTCGCAATTAGGACTTATCATTCGTAGGGATTTAAACCTACTTGTCAGAAAAGGGGAAGTAAACTTACAACTAACTTAATTGCTAACTTATTGGCTATAAAGAGAGCTTATCGTAACAATTGAGGATTGCAACGATTTTTGTCGAAAATTGTTAATAATTTTATTTGACATAGCTTCTAATGGTTCAACACCAGTAAGTCTATGTAATTCGAGTGTACCAAACCAAGGAGGACGCTTCAAAATCATTTTCAGAATTTTATTCTGAATCCTTTGGAGCGTTTTCTTCCTTGTTGAACAGCAACTTGACCAGATCGGTACAGCATAAAGCATTGCTGGTTTAAAAATTTGTTTGTATATCAAAAGTTTGTTTTTTAAACAAAGTTTAGAATTCCTGTTAATGAGAGGATATAAACATCTCGTATATTTGATGCACGTGGCTTGTATACTCTCAATGTGCTCTTTGAAAACAAGTTTTTTATCATATATTAGTCCCAAGTACTTAACCTTGTCAGACCAACTTAAAATAACCCCATTCATCTTGACAACGTGATTATTGTTTGGCTTGAGGAAAGAAGCCCTAGGCTTATGCGGAAAAAATATCATTTGAGTTTTAGAAGCATTGGGAGAGATTTTCCACTTTTGCAAGTAGGAAGAAAAAATATCTAAACTTTTCTGCAATCAACTGCATATGACACGAAGACTTTTTCCTTTTACGGAAATGCTTGTGTCATCGCAGAACAATGACTTTGTGCATCCTGGAGGCAAATCAGGAAGATCTGAAGTGAATATGTTGTACAGGACTGGACCCAAGACTGAACCTTGAGGTACACCTGCTCTGACAGGAAATCTATCAAATTCTGAATTCTGATAGACAACCTGCAGAGTTCGATCAGTAAGATAATTTTTTAAAATTTTGATAAGGAAAATTGGACTTTTAAGTTTGCAATTTCGCAATTAAACCTTTATGCCAAACACTGTCGAATGCTTTTTCTATGTCTAAAAGAGCAGCTCCAGTGGAATAACCTTCAGATTTGTTAGCTCGTATCATATTAGTAACTCTGAGCAATTGATGAGTTGTGGAATGCCCATGGCGAAATCCAAACTGTTCATTTGCAAAAATTGAATTTTCGTTGATGTGTGACATCATTCTGTTAAGAATAATTCTCTCAAACAGTTTACTTATTGAAGAAAGCAAACTGATTTTTTTTTATAACTCTAATATTTATTTAGGCCCAACCGCAAAGCATAACGGGGCCGAATATCTTTTGGAGTAGGGAAAAGCCAGCTTGAGTAGAGCCTGTATCCCGACTGCTCCTCCTCAAACAGGCATAAAAACCCCCTCATCTTTTCTCTTTTATAAATACAATTTAAAAATACATATCATTTAAACCTACGGCTAACAATAACAATAATAAATAAAGTTCTTCTCTGTATGAGTAAATATCAATTCTTAATACTATTCGTTAAGGTGTGATGGTTCCTTATATCTTTAGAAATCAAAACTTATATCTATGTTTGGTGGATCATGTCTCTCAGAAAGAAGCGATGATTCATGTGTCCCTAAAAAGATCAATAAAAGAAAAAGAAAAAAAAGGAACAGAATTAGTGTGAACTTTTTGATGGAGGTTGTGTTGGAAAAATAAGAAGAAGAAGCAAGGAGATAATCAAATTCGATACTTGATATCTCTTAAAAAGTCATAAATAGGTATTACAAGCGCTGGGTTACGGCTAGCAAGCGCATCCCGTACTTGCATTGTAAATGTCACTTTCTGTTTTCGGAGAGAATCAATAAGCTTGGTCCTTGCTCTGTGGTACTTAGGGCTTACGAAGACTATATGATCTATATCTTCGTACCCTCCACATTCGCACAGATTACTATCGACTAAGTTTATTCGATAAAGGTGTGCGTTTGCAACATAGTGATTGGACATTAGGCGCGAAATAACTCGAATGAAATCTCGAGTTAAATCTAACCCTTTGAACCAAGCTTTTGTAGACACTTTGGGCGAAATCGAGTGCATCCATCGCCCAAGATCGTCTTTATCCCATTTTTCCTGCCAGTTTGCCAGGGCCAGTTGTCGAGGCAGGTGAAAATACTCGGTATAGATGATCGGTCTATCAAATATATCTCCTTCTATGGCACCCCTTTTCGCTAATAAATCAGCTTCTTCATTGCCTGGGATTGAGCAATGCGAGGGGACCCACACAAAGCAGATAATGAAAGACCGATCAACCAGCACTTCTAATATCCGTCTGATTTCCGGAAGGAAATAGGACGGGTGCTTGACCGGTTTAATCGATCGGAGAGCTTCGATAGAACTGAGGCTGTCCGAGAAGATGAAATAATTGCCTGGTGTCTTGAGCTCGATAATTCGCAGCGAATTGTGTATGGCAGCTAATTCAGCTACATATATGGAGCAAGGCTGTGCCAGTTTGCGGGATATATGATGATCCGTGTTAAAAACGCCATATACGGATTGTCCATCCATCACAGATCCGTCCGTGAAAAAGGAGTTCTGTTCTGGGAGGTGGCCGAATTTTGCCGAAAATATTAATGGCACAACTGTTGGTTTAAGGTGTTTGGGAATTCCATGGATTTCTAGTTTCATCGTCAAATCAAATATAACAGAAGAATTGTTGAGCGATGTTGAAATCTCACGGGATGGAGCAACAGCCGAAGGGTTTATCTCCATGGTCATGAACCGCTGGTATACTGACATACAGGGTTTCTGAACAACTTCCAAACACCTCTCATAGTTCTCGATTATCATTGGGTTTGCTATCTCCGATCTGATGAGGAAACGAAGAGCCAACTCGAATAGCCTCTCTTTGAGTGGTAGTACTCCCGCAATGACCTCTAGAGACATGGTATGTGTCGATTGCATGCAGTCTAGAGCGATACGCAAACAACGGTATTGTATCCTCTCTAGCTTCAGCATGTGTGAGGCTGCGACTCCTCTGAAGCATATGCTGCCGTATTCTATTACGGGCAGAATAGTGGTTTGGTAGAGTCGTATTAAATCCTCTGGATGCGCTCCCCATGATGTTCCTGTTACCATCCGAAAAAAATTAATTCTCGGTTGGCATCTTTGCTTCAGGTAATTGATATGTTTTTCCCATGTGCACTTAGAGTCATACCATACTCCTAGATACTTGAAGCTAGGTGACTGAGTGATGGGTATTCCGGACAGAACTAGCTCGAAGCGAGGTGGTGGTCGCTTTTTTGAAAAGACTACCATCTCCGTTTTTTCAAGCGAGAATTCGATTCCAAGACAACTGGCCCAACCGGTCAGATTATCTAGCGTATTTTGCAGGCTGTTTTTCATGTCTACAGCTAGAGTCGCCGTGACTGATACAACGCAGTCGTCAGCTAACTGGCGCATTGTACAGCCGTCCGTCAAGCATGTGTCGATGTCACTGATGTAGAAGTTGTACAACAGCGGACTCAGACAAGAGCCTTGGGGGAGACCCAGGTAGCTTGCTCGTGTTATTGTTGAAGAACCGTGGTTGAAAAGTAAATGCTTTTCAGACAGCAGGTTGATCAAAAAGTTTGTTAATATAGGGGAGAATCCTCTCTGATGCAGTTTCTCGGAAAGAATTTCGATTGAAACTGAATCAAATGCGCCTGTGATATCCAGGAAAACCGAGGTCATTTATTGTTTGCTGCCAAGAGCCATTTCCGCTTCTGTGGCTAGCAATGCCAGGCAATCGTTAGGGCCCTTGCCCCTACGAAAGCCGAACTGGGTCTCTGATAGTTGGTTAGTTGTTTCTGCCCAGTTGTCAAGTCTACGCAGGATCATTTTTTCAAGCAATTTGCGTATGCATGAGAGCATCGCAATCGGCCTGTACGAGCGGTGATCTGCGGCAGGTTTGTCTGGCTTTTTGATTGCGATAATCTTAACCTGTCTCCAAGCTTCCGGAATCATATTGTTCCTGATAAGCTTATTAAACAGTTTAAGAAATCGTAGCTTGACGAGTCCGGCAGGTTTTTCATCAAATTAAATTTGATCCTGTCCGGTCCTGGAGCCTTATTCTTGCAAGACGCGAGGGCAATTGAAAACTCCAACATGGTAAATTCTGGTTCTTCAATAGCCGTTGTATCGCTGAATTTTTGCTGTGATGGGACAGCGTCTGTGCATACCTTTTTCGCGAAATCATAGATCCAACGTTCAGAGTATTCATTAGCCTCATTACTGTCGGACCTATTGCGCATTTTTCGAGCCGTATTCCAGAGATAGCTCATAGAAGAATCTCTGGGTAACGTGCTTATGAAATTTTGCCAGTATGATCTTTTTTTCAGTTTGTGTAGCTTGGACTGTTTTATTTCAAGCTCCCTAAACTGATCATAAAGCTCAATTGAGCCACCATTCCTGAATGCTAAGTATGATGCTTTCAGAGCTTTTTTCATCTCGGTGCAATCTTTGTCCCACCATTGTTTGTTGGGACGAATTTTCAACTTGTTCTCAGGGGCGGGCCTCGTCTGAGATTGCAACGCGCTATCTAGCACTAATGTTGCAAGGAAGTTGTATTCGTCAGATGGGGAAAGCTCTTCGTTTGTTTCGAGACCCTGGGATATTATGTTCGAGAATTTTTCCCAATCAATATTCCGGGTAAGATCATACTCTACTTCGACTGTGGTAGCAGAATGGAGCCTGTTCATAATCGAAATACTGATTGGCAAATGGTCGCTACCGTGGGGATCTTGAATAATCTCCCATTTGCAGTCCAAAGCTTTTGAGGAGGAGCACATCGACAAGTCTAATGTGCTCTCTCGTATTGGAGGCCTTGCTATTCTCGTAGCTAACCCAGATATGTTCAATAAGGTCAGATCGAAGTCGTCTAACAAACTTTCAATGAGAACAGCACGGCTGTCATCCCTGGGTGCTCCCCACGCCGTACCGTGAGAGTTGAAATCTCCCAGGATAAGGCGTGGAGTCGGAAGAAGTTCAGCTATTTGTGTCAGCTGCAACCGATTAATAGTAGCTCTAGGCGGAATGTAGACTGATGCAACAGTGAGGCCCTCACCAGCAATTGTTATATGGCAAGCAACAATTTCTATACCGTCAATTGCTGGGAGAGGAATACGGAAGAATGTGTAGCATTTTTTGATACCAAGGAGCACTCCGCCATAAGAGTTTCCTCGGTCTAAACGGATGATATTGAAGTCTGGTACGGCTAGTGTCGTATCAGTTGATAACCATGTTTCAGATAGCGCGAAAATATCGCATTTGCTATCGTGAACCAGAAGTTTAAATTTATCTAATTTGGGGATCAAACTTCTACAGTTCCATTGTATGATCCTTGTTGTCGATTCGTTACTTCTGTTGTCTGATTTAGACATCGAAGGATACGAACGCGAGGAGGGGCCATTTGGTGCTTAGTTGCTTACCCAACATGCAGATTGTTGGAAGCCAAGCCGAGATCATACTTTTAAGAGTATCGGATAAACCAAAAGTGGTAAATATCCATTCAACGATCATTTTGAATGAGATACGTCCATCAGTAATCTGTATTTCAGGTTCCGATGACTGTTTTTTGGCGGAAGCAGATTGTTTTCCTGGTAGTTTGGGAAACTCTTTATCGAAATTGTTACCCTCAGGATTAAGCTTGAATCCTGGAGGTGACAGCTTAGCAATATTTTGCTTAGGAGGGCCACTTGGGGTATCTGTATGCGTTTTCTTCTGCTCTTTTCTAGGGAGCTTGGGGGAAGATACGCTTGGTCGTTTCCGCACGGCCCCGCTTGACGGAAGAGGTTGATATACCTCTTCATCATCATTGGGATCGTCATGTTCCAAGCTGGAATACGGATTTTCCTGATGCTGTAAGGCAGTCTTTAGCATCTGTGCAAATGACTGCTTACAGCGTTGTTTCGTCGATTTCTTCAACGATTCTGAGCGCAATTTATATGTTGGGCACGCTTCTATTTTATGTGGTTCACCTCCACATAGACAGCATTTTACGTGCTGTTCGCTACAAGTGTGGTTAATCTCGGAGATTTCACCACACTTGGAGCATTTAGATTTCTTATTGCAGTGGGTTTTCGTGTGCCCTAACTGCAAACAGTTCGTACACGTCATGACTTTCGGAAAAAAAAGTCTTACGGGTAGTCGAAGCTTGTGGAGCTCGACAAAATCCGGGAGTACTTTTCCCTCAAAAGTTACTCTAAACGAGTCGTTTGGGGAATATTTGCCCGTATTGTCCTTGGAATACATTCTCCTGCATTCAAGGATCTTGATTTCAGGAAGGGATGGATTTTTAAAACATCCAACACCTTTCATAATATCTTCTTCAGTGAGGTCAGCCTCTGTGATAACACCTTCTATTTCAACAACGCGTGCCGGTATATAAACGCGGTACTCGATGTTGCATTTGCATTTGCTTGTCGAGGATCAGAAAAGGTTGCCTTCAGCTTGTCCGTTTTGACTTTAAAAATCTCAGTCAAGCTGGTGTAATCTTTCTTCAGAGTTTTGCATATCTGCATAACTCTGAGAGGTTTATTTTTGGGTCGGAAAAACACGACCCAACGAAGACCGGGTTGGTTCACCTGGTACTGTTTGACCCGTATTGGCACATCATTAGTGGATGGGACAATCGGGGCAGTTTCACGGGGCCTTTTACGCTTCTTTACTACATCAAAGAAAGCGTTGTTGTCATTTATGGGAATCTCGGCAAAGTCCATCCCGGACTCTTCACCCTCTGAGGAGGATGAAAGGTCCGGTGGGGTAGCCAGACCCCCAACCGCCATTCAACGGCTGCGCAATGTATCAAGTATAAGAATATGTAATATACTAATGTATACAAGGTAAAAAAAAAATGAATATATGTATTATAAAAAGAATGCAAGATAGATCAGTTATGTATATACACAAGTGGGAAAGAAAATAAATAAAAAGTGTTACTTATCTTTGTATGTAGTTGTAATCAGCACTAGCGGGAGTTACATCGACTGCAAAACGGCGCCGCCGATTTTCTCCTCTGTCAACGCACGCGCCAAAAACTAGCACGACACCTTCCAGCACAGTTGCGATGTTGCACCGTCTGAGAAACGGCGTCACCGCCTCCTTTCCCTCGCCGGAGCTCCGATCAAATCGCCCTGTTCTGCTGGGAGAAGAAGCAAACCAAAAAACAAGCGCTGCACCTTCCAGCACACGCGCCAAAAGCAAGCACTTCACCACTACCACACACTGTTCTTCACCAGCGAGCGCTAGAAAAAACGGTTAATTAATTTAAGCGAACTGCGGAGCGCACAAGAAAATGAACTTTCCTCTTCGGCTGCCGAATGAGCAATGAAAGCAAACTGATTGGTCGATAACTTGAAACTTCAGCTGGGTTCTTATCCGGTTTCAAAATTGGAGTTATTTTTGCATTTTTCCATAATTAGGGAAAATATGCAATTTTGAAGCAGCAATTGAAAATTTTCACTAAAAATTCCATTGTGCTCTCAGGGAGATGTTTGATTAGTATATTAAAGATTCCATCGTCACCAGGTGCTTTCAAATTTTTGAAATTTTTAATAATTGATTTAATCTCATTTAAGTTATTTTCAATTATTTCTGCAGGTAAAAAATTCTGGGACACACATAACTTAATGTTTACATTTACATAGCCTATATAGCCTTGATGCTCACAGATTACATGATGCCTCGTGGAACTCATGTAAGTTGAAAAAAGCCTTTTGTACGGAGTGTTATTTACCAGGATTATTGAATTTGTGCATCAAGTTAATTTTAAGTTAACTCAAATTAGTTGAAATTTATTCACTTAAATAATCTCATTTAATCTTTGTTGAGCTGAAACTCTGTTTTAAGCATGTGGCAGGGGCTCATCAGGTTTTTTCTTCATTTTCCATGTACGCGTGAACACTTAATGTCAAAATTTGTCATAAACAACATTTTTCAAACGGGTCGCAAATGTTAATCCGGCCGTCACCGGATGAGATATTTGCAAGGATTTGTTCGTGATGTTATGAACTTCCATTACCCCGATGATTATATGATCGGATTCCGCGAGATTTGGTGACTTTTTTATAAGAATCACTAATTTCGAAAACTTCTTAATAGTAGCTATAATTTTGAATTTCGGAATTTCTATCAACCGGTTTATTAGCATTGAACATAAAGAACTCATTTGCTGCAAAATATTGATCAATTGTCATCTTTTTAAGCTTGGCATTTTGTGATTGTTTATTTAAGCTTTATTTAAGCTGCAGAAAAAAATATAACGGCACCAAAAAGCGACAAAAAATTCTTTTCTTATTTTAGCCAGCTTTTTGTTCTAGGTACTCCTCCGTGCGTTGGTTATTCGTATGAAACATGCTAGATGCATTTGTTACACTGCGGAAACGGCTAAAGATTTATTTTCCGATTCCAGTAAACAGTTGTTGTGTTCCTAGCTTTGCGCAGTGGCGATTGTGTTCCGCAATCACAACATAGTAAAAAAAATGTGATTTTGCATCTAATTTTTAGAACATGACAAGTATTCAAAGTGCATATATAACAAATGAGAATCTACCTACAGCAGCCAGCAGCGTACTGTATATAAATATAGCTAGGATTAGCCAGGATTTAATATGGGGGAGTAAGTTTTCCAAAATTATAAAGCTAATATGAAATTGATGTTTAAAAAAACAATTTTTCAAAAATGTAGGAAGAATGATAGGTCATTGATTCTAATCACTAGAACTTATATATATATATATATATATATATATATATATATATATATATATATATATATATATATATATATATATATATATATATATATATATATATATATATATATATATATATATATATATATATATATAAAAAAAAACCTTTCAATTCTATAATATTTCACATCGATCAATTCCATGACCAAAAAGAACAAAAACCAAAACAAACGCCATGCTGCCGAATTTGTTGGTTACACGATGTTTGACAGATAGATCCCCCTGCAAGAGGGGGATCAGTGACATACAAACAAAACAAAATCTTCCGCGTCTGTACCCACGCGCTGCACAGGGGAGTAACAGGAGTGAAAACCTGGCCAAAATTATTTTCGCTGCTGTTTAGCAATATTTTGGGAAATATTTAAGTCAGAAGTGTAAGTGGCTGGTTCGAGTATTGTTTCAAAGAGTAACTCTAAATATCACACTCACAACTTTTTTTTTTTTTAAAGGGGGGATTTGTTAGTAGCTTAAGTATTTATGATAAATATTAGTAAATAATGAGTATGTGTGTCCAATCACAAATGGTGACTGTAACGTCGAACCGTACAACCCTGCGATTGGGACAATGAAACGTTGACGTTTACCTTATATAGATTATAGTAAACATTTAATTTCTGGCATTCTATGAATATTATAGCTACACCATGCTTCAAGTGCATTCACGTTCTAAAGTCGCTCAAGATTGTTGTAAAGATTATTACGATAGTATAAAATTTGCATACCCAATTATTAGCTTGGTGAAGGTTTAGTTGAGCCGTAAGTTAATTTTATAAATTTAATGCAGTTATAAACAATTACCCCTACCCCTTCGAGAAACGAACCGACTGATAGCCATCACGCAAGATTCTGTCGATAGACTATGGACCACCTCTAAATGGATGAGAGGTAGGGTCGTCGAAGTGTTATTAGGCAAGGACGGTCGCGTAAGACAAGCTGTCGTGAAAACTATCTCAGGGTTATTCAGAAGAGCTGTAACCAGCCTCGCGCTACTTGACGTTGTAAATGATAGTGAAACGGAGCCCACGGATAACTCCGATGATCACGGTTCACGGGCGGGGGAATGTAACGTCGAACCGTACAACCCTGCGATTGGGTAAATGAAACGTTGACGTTTACCTTATATAGATTATAGTAAACATTTAATTTCCGGCATTCTATGAATATTATAGCTACACCATTCTTCAAGTGCATTCACGTTCTAAAGTCGCTCAAGATTGTTGTAAAGATTATTACGATAGTATAAAATTTGCATACCCAATTATTAGCTTGGTGAAGGTTTAGTTGAGCCGTAAGTTAATTTTATAAATTTAATGCAGTTATAAACAATTAATTTTATTTAGATCCATTGGAGTGCTTCATAATTTGTCTCGCTAGCTGATACAAACGGTTAAGGTTAATTGTAAGCCTTTTAACTTAATAGCGTAAAAATAATTTAAAAGAAGTCTTGATTATAGTGGTGGAGAAAATCGCTAAACAAAATTCCCCGAAATTACACAAAAGTCAATTGGTTACCGAATTTCTTAAAGCTACACGCACAAACAACGGCGTTGCTATTAAGAATCGGTAATAACAGTCTTTAAGAAATTCGACCCACCCTTAACTTAACTATGAGCAAGATTGCCAACGAAAGTGACTCGGCACCGATTGAGGTTAACTGCAAAATTTGCAATGCGCCAGATAACGAGGAGATGGTTGCTTGTGACATATGTAACAATTGGTTCCACTTCAAATGTGTTGGCGTTGATTCAAGCGTCGAAGATCACCCGTGGTGCTGCATTAACTGCAACAATGATAAAAAGATTGAACACAATAGTAAAATTCCCACAGTAACAGTGACTCAAGCAACAGTGGACAACTCCCCTAGACTATGTTCAGATGTGTCTAAAGTTGGCAGTAAACATAGCATCCGTCGAAGATTGGAACAGGAGATGAAAATCATCCACGAGCAGCAAAAATTGCAAGAACAACAAATACTGCTAGAACGTGAAACAATGCAGAAGAAGCTAGAAATCGAAACCCAACTCCGTATGAAACAGCTGGAGATCCAACACCAAGCTCTAGACCAACAGAGAAAGGTGCTACAGGCTATATCAGCTCAAGCTAGCAGCCAGGCAACGTTGTCACATCTGTTGAAGGTACAGGTAACGTGGTTCAGACATGGTTGAACAATTTGGAAAATGTTACTCAAGATGCACCGACCCCAGAACCACCACGTTCATTCACAGATTCCATGTCGCTAGAGCGAAATAGATCAACTTTAACACCTGGCTCTCACGAAAACAATCACCATACCGCAATCAATCACAAAGTATCGCCATCACCGCCGTTAGAGTTTAATAAAGGTCCCACAAATCGCCAATTAGCTGCGCGTCACGTCATGGGAAAGGACCTACCCACCTTTTCCGGCAATCCAGCAGATTGGCCAATATGGTTTAGTAATTACGAACAATCGACAGAAACTTGTGGATTTTCGAATGAAGAAAATTTGATCAGATTGCAAAGAAGTCTCAGAGGTCATGCCTTGGACAGTGTTCGTGGAAGACTGCTGCTACCCGCCAGTGTACCGCATGTCATTTCAATGCTGCGACGTCGATTCGGACGTCCAGATCAGATAATACGAACACTGACTGATAATGTGAGAGAGCTACCACCACTAGCAACAGACAATCTGGAACATTTAATCGAATTCGGAACTGCTGTAGAGAATCTGGTGGAGCACATCAAAGCTGCCCGACAAGAAGCTCATTTATCGAACCCAACTTTGTTACAAGAACTTGTCCGTAAGTTACCAACTAGTCTTAAATTACAGTGGTCAGCCTATAAGGCCAATTCGGAAGTTGTAACTTTATGTAAATTTGGAGAGTTCATGTCGACGCTGGTCGAAATGGCCTGTGAAGTAATTGATAACACGAACGAACCGTCACATACAGCTTCCAGTCGTAATAAGAAGAATAGATACGATGATAAAGGGTTCGTGCAAACACACAGGCAAGAATCTGAGATTGTTGATAAAGAGTCTGCGCTAGAAGCCCGACCACCTAAAGTGTGTGTTGTATGTAAAAAAATGGGCCACCGAGTGGCAGATTGTGAGGTTTTCCAGTCGTATTCGTATGACGATAAATTGAGAACAGTACAACAGCATTCGCTGTGTAGAACCTGTTTAAATTATCATGGAAAATGGACATGTAAATCTTGGAGAGGTTGTGGTATGCCTGGTTGTCGTTTGCGTCACCACACCTTGATTCACCCACCAGTAACCAGCAACCATACCTGTACTACTAGGCGCCAGGGAAACGCAGTTTGCGGGCCATTATTTCGCATTCTCCCCGTCACGATTGTTACACCGACAAAAAGCTTGAGTATTTTTGCTTTCATCGATGAAGGATCCTCGCTAAGCCTTATTGAAAGTGCGGTGGTCGATCAACTGGCTCTTAAGGGACCCGTAGAACCGTTACACCTTCAATGGACAGGTAACGTGAAACGAAACGAACCAAAATCTCAACGTATCGATATTACCGTTGCTGGTGCAAAAAAATCAACTCAATTCAAATTAACGAACGTGCGTACAGTTGAAAATTTACTTCTTCCCCAACAAACACTGGCGTATCGAGAACTGGCGAAGAAATTTCTTCATCTCAAAGGTCTACCGATTGAAGATTACGAAAATGTCGAACCGAAATTGTTAATTGGACTTCAAAACCTTCACCTAACTGTTCCCCTGAAAATAAGAGAAGGCTGTATGGGAGATCCGATTGCTACAAAATGCCGCCTTGGATGGAGTGTTTACGGTGGCAATGCACCATACACCACGTACCGTTTGCAACTTTCATTTTGACTATGCTGTTGACCCAGACCAAGAGTTGAATGATATAGTTCGGGAATATTTTTTGTTAGACGAAGCCGGAATTACATCCTCCTTTTCGCGACCAGAATCAGATGAAGAGGTGAGGGCAAAACATTTGCTGAAAAATACAACGAGACGGGTTTCGGACGGTTTTGAGACTGGGCTTCTGTGGCGTCATGATAAGGTAATTTTTCCTGACAGCTATCCGATGGCCTTTCGTCGGCTTCAATCATTAGAGAGACGCTTAAATCGGGACCCCTCACTGTACGAACGGGTTCGTCATCAGATTCAGGATTACTTACAGAAAGGATACGCTCGCCTGTTAACTAGGGAAGACGTGCAAAGTGCTGATCCTGAACGAATATGGTATATACCTTTAGGCGTTGTCACGAACCCGAAAAAACCAAACAAACTTCGGTTAATATGGGATGCTGCGGCGAAAACAAACGGGACATCATTAAACTCGAATCTGCTGAAAGGACCTGATATGATAACTTCCCTGCCAACAGTTTTATCTCGCTTTAGACAGTTTCCTGTGGCCTTGACAGGTGACATTAAAGAAATGTTTCACCGCATCAAGATTATTAGGAGTGATCAGAATTCACAGCGGTTTCTTTGGCGCAACTTTCCAAACAAAAAACCTCAGACATACGTGATGCAGGTGGCTACATTCGGGGCTACATGTTCACCGTGCTCTGCACAATATGTAAAAATGTAAACGCCAATGAATTTATCGACCGACACCCGAAAGCTGTAAAAGCAATTACAGAAAACCACTACGTCGACGATTATCTTGACAGTTTTAAAACAGTCCAGGAGGCAATACAAGTAGGAAGTGAGGTAAAAATGATTCACAAGAATGGAGGATTTGAAATTCGAAACTTTTTATCAAATTCTCGTGTGGTACTGGAAGGGGTTAACGAGAGTGTGTCAGGAGAATGCAAAGAACTTAATCTAGAAACATCATGTGGTGCCGAATCTGTATTAGGAATGAAATGGTTACCCAAGGACGATTATTTCACTTATACGTTATCAACACGCGATGACCTACGTCAAATTATGCTCTCAACATATGTTCCTACCAAGCGAGAAGTACTAAGAGTTACAATGAGTCTCTTTGACCCGTTGGGTCTAATAGCATACGTCATCATTCACGGTAGGATTTTAATGCAAAATATCTGGTCATCGGGCGCAGACTGGGATGATAAAATAAATTCCACTTTATTCAACCAATGGCGTCAATGGATTACCTTACTTTCCTCCTTGGAACTTCTCAGAATCCCACGCTGCCTCTTCCCAAGTAATGAAATCGACGATTTAAACACCTTACAGGTACACATTTTTGTCGATGCCAGTTCCAGTGCTTATTCAGCAGTAGGATACTTTCGTATCGATGGCAAAGGTGGGCCTCACGTATCGTTGGTGGCTGCTAAAACTAAAGTTGCGCCATTGAAAGCGATAACAATACCAAAATTAGAGTTGTATGCAGCGGTTTTAGGAACCCGTCTGATGAACAGTATATGCCCTAGACACACTTTGACAATAACTAAGCGGTTTTTGTGGACGGATTCAAGCACGGTGGTGGCATGGATACAATCGAAGCAGCGTAAATATACAAACTACGTTGCCATTCGTGTAGAAGAAATTCTGGCTACTACGAATGTAGAAGAATGGCGATGGATATCTACTAAAAATAACGTGGCAGACGATGCCACCAGATGGGGAAAAGGACCGAACCTAAAGTTAAGCAGTCGATGGTTCAACGGGCCCGAGTATTTACACAAGGACGAGTCCCGTTGGCCGCAAAACGCTTCGAATGTTATCAACACAGAGCCGTTAATGATCCACCAGCACACGATTTCGTTTCAATTAGTCGAATTGCGACGATTTAGTCGTTGGGAGAGATTGCTTCATACACAAGCTTATGTTCTTCGGTTCATCGATAACATTAGAAGAAAACAACGAAAGGAATCAATTGAGCGAGGAAATCTGCTGCAAGATGAACTTATTCGGGCAGAGAATATTCTCCTGAAACAATCTCAAGCAGAGATGTTCTCCGATGAGATTGCATTGTTGGAGAGCTCTAAGGGACCACCCGAAAAACGTCACCCTACTGTATCAAAATCGAGTACTATAGTATCACGTTGGCCATTTATGGACTCGAGAGGTATTCTACGTATGAGGGGACGCATAGAAACTGCTTGCTGGGCGTCCTTCGACACAAAGTTCCCGATAATTCTACATCGACAACACTATCTCACATACCTGATTTCAGATTGGTATCACAGAAAATATCGTCATGCGAACCGAGAAACCGTTATTAATGAAATACGTCAGCGTTTTGAGATACCTAAGCTGAGAGTTTTACTGGGAAGGGTAATAAAATCCTGCATGCATTGCAAAAAAAGATTGGCGAAACCTCAAGCGCCGCCACTGAGCCCCCTACCAGACGCTCGTTTAGCGACATTCGTTAGACCCTTTACGTACGTGGGCATTGATTATTTTGGGCCCGTCTTAGTGCGATTAGGTAGAAGTAATGGTAAGCGTTGGATTGCTTTATTTACCTGCTTGACGGTACGCGCCATCCATTTAGAGGTGGTCCATAGTCTATCGACAGAATCTTGCGTGATGGCTATCAGTCGGTTCGTTTCTCGAAAGGGTGCACCCAATGAGATATTTTCTGATAATGGCACCAATTTCCAAGGAGCGAGCCGACAGTTAAAAGCGGAAATTGCTGAAAGAAATCGTACTTTGGCTGCAGTATTCACTAACACGAACACTCGCTGGTCGTTTAACCCCCCGGGCGCACCACACATGGGTGGGGCTTGGGAGAGACTAGTTAGATCGGTGAAAAAGGCAATTGAATGTCTACAAATTGCAGTTAGGAAACCGGACGATGAAACGTTGGAGACAATAATGCTAGAGGCGGAAGCGATGATCAACACACGACCACTAACATATATTCCTTTGGAGTCTGCTGATCAAGAGTCATTAACTCCTAATCATTTCTTGTTGGGCAGTTCTTCTGGCATCAAACAGCTCCCCGTCAACCCTGTCGACTGTCGCGGCACGCTGAGAAACAGTTGGAAACTTGTTCAGTTCATCAATGACCAACTATGGCGAAGATGGATTAAAGAATATGTACCAGTTATAACTAGGCGATGTAAGTGGTTCAAAGATGTGAGAGATATCAAAGTAGGGGATCTAGTACTTGTAGTAGACGAAAATATACGTAACAAATGGATGAGAGGTAGGGTCGTCGAAGTGTTATTAGGCAAGGACGGTCGCGTAAGACAAGCTGTCGTGAAAACTATCTCAGGGTTATTCAGAAGAGCTGTAACCAGCCTCGCGCTACTTGACGTTGTAGATGATAGTGAAACGGAGCCCACGGATAACTCCGATGATCACGGTTCACGGGCGGGGGAATGTAACGTCGAACCGTACAACCCTGCGATTGGGTAAATGAAACGTTGACGTTTACCTTATATAGATTATAGTAAACATTTAATTTCCGGCATTCTATGAATATTATAGCTACACCATTCTTCAAGTGCATTCACGTTCTAAAGTCGCTCAAGATTGTTGTAAAGATTATTACGATAGTATAAAATTTGCATACCCAATTATTAGCTTGGTGAAGGTTTAGTTGAGCCGTAAGTTAATCTTAAAAATTTAATGCAGTTATAAACAATTAATTTTATTTAGATCCATTGGAGTGCTTCAAAATTTGTCTCGCTAGCTGATACAAACGGTTAAGGTTAATTGTAAGCCTTTTAACTTAATAGCGTAAAAATAATTTAAAAGAAGTCTTGATTATAGTGGTGGAGAAAATCGCTAAACAAAATTCCCCGAAATTACACAAAAGTCAATTGGTTACCGAATTTCTTAAAGCTACACGCACAAACAACGGCGTTGCTATTAAGAATCGGTAATAACAGTGACTTCTCAACACTGTTAGAAATTTGTAATTTTAATTGTTAGGATTTGTTTGCTTTCGCAATTAGGACTTATCATTCGTAGGGATTTAAACCTACTTGTCAGAAAAGGGGAAGTAAACTTACAACTAACTTAATTGCTAACTTATTGGCTATAAAGAGAGCTTATCGTAACAATTGAGGATTGCAACGATTTTTGTCGAAAATTGTTAATAATTTTATTTGACATAGCTTCTAATGGTTCAACACCAGTAAGTCTATGTAATTCGAGTGTACCAAACCAAGGAGGACGCTTCAAAATCATTTTCAGAATTTTATTCTGAATCCTTTGGAGCGTTTTCTTCCTTGTTGAACAGCAACTTGACCAGATCGGTACAGCATAAAGCATTGCTGGTTTAAAAATTTGTTTGTATATCAAAAGTTTGTTTTTTAAACAAAGTTTAGAATTCCTGTTAATGAGAGGATATAAACATCTCGTATATTTGATGCACTTGGCTTGTATACTCTCAATGTGCTCTTTGAAAACAAGTTTTTATCATATATTAGTCCCAAGTACTTAACCTTGTCAGACCAACTTAAAATAACCCCATTCATCTTGACAACGTGATTATTGTTTGGCTTGAGGAAAGAAGCCCTAGGCTTATGCGGAAAAAATATCATTTGAGTTTTAGAAGCATTGGGAGAGATTTTCGCCTTTTGCAAGTAGGAAGAAAAAATATCTAAACTTTTCTGCAATCAACTGCATATGACACGAAGACTTTTTCCTTTTACGGAAATGCTTGTGTCATCGCAGAACAATGACTTTGTGCATCCTGGAGGCAAATCAGGAAGATCTGAAGTGAATACGTTGTACAGGACTGGACCCAAGACTGAAACTTGAGGTACACCTGCTCTGACAGGAAATCTATCAAATTCTGAATTCTGATAGACAACCTGCAGAGTTCGATCAGTAAGATTATTTTTTAAAATTTTGATTAGGAAAATTGGAAAATTAAAAGTTTGCAATTTCGCAATTAAACCTTTATGCCAAACACTGTCGAATGCTTTTTCTATGTCTAAAAGAGCAGCTCCAGTGGAATAACCTTCAGATTTGTTAGCTCGTATCATATTAGTAACTCTGAGCAATTGATGAGTTGTGGAATGCCCATGGCGAAATCCAAACTGTTCATTTGCAAAAATTGAATTTTCGTTGATGTGTGACATCATTCTGTTAAGAATAATTCTCTCAAACAGTTTACTTATTGAAGAAAGTAAACTGATTGGTCGATAACTTGAAACTTCAGCTGGGTTCTTATCCGGTTTCAAAATTGGAGTTATTTTTGCATTTTTCCATAATTAGGGAAAATATGCAATTTTGAAGCAGCAATTGAAAATTTTCACTAAAAATTCCATTGTGCTCTCAGGGAGATGTTTGATTAGTATATTAAAGATTCCATCGTCACCAGGTGCTTTCAAATTTTTGAAATTTTTAATAATTGATTTAATCTCATTTAAGTTAGTTTCAATTATTTCTGCAGGTAAAAAATTCTGGGACACACATAACTTAATGTTTACATTTACATAGCCTATATAGCCTTGATGCTCACAGATTACATGATGCCTCGTGGAACTCATGTAAGTTGAAAAAAGCCTTTTGTACGGAGTGTTATTTACCAGGATTATTGATTTTGTGCATCAAGTTAATTTTAAGTTAACTCAAATTAGTTGAAATTTATTCACTTAAATAATCTCATTTAATCTTTGTTGAGCTGAAACTCTGTTTTAAGCATGTGGCAGGGGCTCATCAGGTTTTTTCTTCATTTTCCATGTACGCGTGAACACTTAATGTCAAAATTTGTCATAAACAACATTTTTCAAACGGGTCGCAAATGTTAATCCGGCCGTCACCGGATGAGATATTTGCAAGGATTTGTTCGTGATGTTATGAACTTCCATTACCCCGATGATTATATGATCGGATTCCGCGAGATTTGGTGACTTTTTTATAAGAATCACTAATTTCGAAAACTTCTTAATAGTAGCTATAATTTTGAATTTCGGAATTTCTATCAACCGGTTTATTAGCATTGAACATAAAGAACTCATTTGCTGCAAAATATTGATCAATTGTCATCTTTTTAAGCTTGGCATTTTGTGATTGTTTATTTAAGCTTTATTTAAGCTGCAGAAAAAAATATAACGGCACCAAAAAGCGACAAAAAATTCTTTTCTTATTTTAGCCAGCTTTTTGTTCTAGGTACTCCTCCGTGCGTTGGTTATTCGTATGAAACATGCTAGATGCATTTGTTACACTGCGGAAACGGCTAAAGATTTATTTTCCGATTCCAGTAAACAGTTGTTGTGTTCCTAGCTTTGCGCAGTGGCGATTGTGTTCCGCAATCACAACATAGTAAGAAAAATGTGATTTTGCATCTAATTTTTAGAACATGACAAGTATTCAAAGTGCATATATAACAAATGAGAATCTACCTACAGCAGCCAGCAGCGTACTGTATATAAATATAGCTAGGATTAGCCAGGATTTAATATGGGGGAGTAAGTTTTTCAAAATTATAAAGCTAATATGAAATTGATGTTTAAAAAAACAATTTTTCAAAAATGTAGGAAGAATGATAGGTCATTGATTCTAATCACTAGAACTTTACACTTCTGCCAGGAAACTCGTCGCCCCCCGCCTTCTGACACTCCATGGCTTCATCTGTGGCGTACCTTGAGGTCAACTAATGAATTATTATTGCCATAGTAACCACTAATTAATAATTCTCATAATACAGTATTGTTAAGACAAGTTATTTCTCTAGTAGTGCCTATGGTAATCAAAATTGGTTGAATCATCTACAATAACATTATGCCGCTAATTTACACAGATTCGCCTTGCACATGAATGTTGAATTCGTGAATTTTTTAACTTTGTTTTTTGTTTTTATTTTGAACTGTGCCGTATTTTGAGTGCTTTTCAGAGAGAAAGATAGACACCTACATGGTATTGAGTCAATTGGTATACCTATAATGCTTTACGAAAGTCTCAAACTAAAAGAGCTAATTCAAAGTATCTGCAATGCAAATACAACAATTTGTTGTGCTACCGACACTACGATTTGTTTTTAGTTAGCTCAGTAGTTTGGAATGTTTACAATGCTTTGGTATTTTTATGCAGCTCATTTTTAATAATTGACTCTCTAAGCCACGTCAAACTTTGGATCGTGCGTTAGAATGTTGGAAAATTTTCTAATCACGCTTTGTAAATCGGTTTTATTTTTTCTCTTATCTGAAAAGTCAGTGCTTTTTACTTAATAACTGTAAATATTTACATTCAGTCCACTTTCATAATAAAAGAAATGCAACAAAGATGTGAGATGTTTGTATCCCATAAATATGAATTTCTTGCCCAGTTTGCAGTTATTTGCAAGAAAAACATTGCAATAGTTTAGATAATTTGATTTTTTTATTTATTTTTTTTTTAAATAAAATGGCTCCAAATATTTGAAACAAGTGCAAAAGAACATAGTTCAGTCAATGATGCTACCAAAATTTTTACCATAATCGCACACTTTTGATAAAACAAATTGTTTTACCAAGTATCTCGATTGCATAACATGTTGACGTTACAATTTTATGTCTATGAAATTGAATGATTTTTGCCTAAAATCGATTCCCCGTGTGATGCAACACCCTGCGCAAATTATCCAATGTTTCGTCACGATGCATCAGGATTTAGCCTTCCGCTGAATTTAGTGAAAACCTGGCAGTGAAAACCAAGTAAAATGTAAACTAGAACAATAGCCTGCTGCCGAGTTTAGTTTATACAGTAGATAAAGCAGTTTGAACGAAATACTACAAGGTATACAGCCCTAGGGTTGTATGAAATAGTGACGTAGGACTAAACACTGTAATTTGGGGATTTTTCGTTCCAAAATATACAGAGTCCGCATACAGAATTAATGTGTTTGCTCGGTGACTTACGTACCATGGAACGGGGTGAAATTGATCAATTTTTATGACAATTTCCAATTAACTAGCTTCATGTACATTTTTCCCGAAATAGTATAATTTTAAAACAAGTACTGGTATGTGCTCCAGTAAACCTCTATGGCTATTGGTGAAATTTCTATCGTCTACTTCATGAAAAAATTCGATAATTCTTTAAGGTACTATGAGGTAAATTGGGGTGAAATTGATCACCATTGAAATCTATACATTCTTTTGGCAATGTGCTTTTTTTCGATATGCAAAAGATAAATGATGATTTCTGTACTGAAAAATCTCATTTACAGCTAGTTTGGAAACTAAAATAAAGATATTCCAGGTTAAAATTTGTTTATTTTGGTTCACGAGCTGCTTAATGCTAAATTTGCCCTTATTTGATCGTCGTTAGACCGATTTCAATTCGGTTTGTTGCAAAAGTTCAGAAACTAGCTCTGAATTGAAATCTTTGTGGTTTCCTGCTAAATTATCAGTATTTCTTCAATGATATGGAATGATCATTGTTGAAAATTACATTTTTTGAGCTTTTATCAAACTTTACTCACTCCTCCAAATTTAACGTAGTTAACCCTCAACGAAGATACTTTAAGTAAATTCAATACATTTTTTTGTTATTTGGAAACTTGTTTGATCGAATTTGATTGAAATTTGACTGATCTAGAAGAATTTTAAGAGTCATTCGTTGTTTTGCTTTCGTCTCGATTAGACGCAAATTGTTTATCTCCGTTTGAGTTCGCAAAATAACAATACACGAGTTATCGTACGGGTGTTTTTTTGTCGATTAGTTCTCGTGCTGCGCAATAACAATAGACTGTTATATATCGGCAGAAACATCTGCACACTGGTAGGGGCAGGCTACCCCGCCAGTGATTCGATACGCAGCTGATATATCAGCAAGAATAATTCTCCCGCACCGCTGTTACCCCGCTAGCAGCACGGACCATCATACGATCGAGCGAGTGGAAGTCAACTACAAGTGGCATCTACAAGGTCGCGTGTAGGACACGGCCACTGTGTCTCAACACGAAGCTGGATCGTCATTGTTTGTTCTGCGGAGACGCTCGATTAATCCTACTATCAGCCGTGAGGTCGTGACTTAGACGTTCGGTGAAGTATTACCTTTAGAATTTTTACTATTATTATCAATATTATTACTATGTTATAATATTATTATTAATATTATTATTGATATTATTATTGTTATTATTAATACTATTACTATAATTATTATTATTATTATTATTATTACTATTGTTATTAGTATTAGTATTACTGCCTTTTTTTTTATTTGATCCATTGTAGATTGAAAAATTGTTTTTAAAATTTAACATCAACTACTTGAACCCCCCCCCCCATATTCGAATATTTATCGTTTGTGTGCGGTAGAGCGTAACGCTCCCGCAAAATGGACGACATGCAGGTGCAACTTTTCCTGGAGGTGGAAACAAACGGGGAAGAAATTGAAATTTCTCCCATCAGCACACCCCTACCTTCCCCTGTGCCCTCCCCTTTGCCAAGTCCTGTACCAAGAGTACCGGAAGTACGGGTAAAAGCTTACCCAGATGCCGCTGGCGGTCCCTACGTTGTTTTTTTCCGGCCCATAAAGAAGCCATTGAATATTATCCAAATTGGCAAAGACCTGGCAAAACATTTTTCGGCCGTAACCGAGATTACGAAGGTGAGGCCGAACAAACTGCGAGTTGTCGTGAGTAGCTTGAAGCAAGCAAACGAAATTGCTGGCTACGAGCTCTTCACGAGAGAGTATCGCGTGTACATCCCTGCCAAGGATGTAGAAATCGACGGTGTGGTTACCGAGGGGAATCTCACTGTCGATGACATTTTGCGTCATGGAGTTGGCTGCTTTAAAAACCCCTTGATGCAAAGTGTAAAGATACTGGATTGCAAGCAATTGCATTCAGTATCCATCGAAGAAGGGAAGAAGAAATTCCTCCCTTCGGATTCCTTCCGAGTAACATTCGCCGGATCCGCGCTGCCGAACTACGTCCGCTTGGACAGGGTTCGTCTACCTGTACGCCTGTTCGTACCGCGGGTCATGCATTGCCAAAACTGTAAGCAGTTAGGTCACACAGCCACCTACTGCTGCAACAAGGCACGCTGTAGCAAGTGCGGAGGCAATCATGCTGAGAACGCTTGCAGTGGGGATACTGAAAAGTGTCTTTATTGCGAGGGAACTCGGCATGACCTTCCGGCATGTCCCGCGTACAAACAGCGCGAGGAAAAAATTAAGCGTTCCCTTAAGGAACGATCAAAGCGCTCTTTTGCAGAAATGCTTAAGAGGGCTGAGCCACCCTCGACAGGAAACATCTTTTCCTTTTTGCCAACCGATGAGGGTACATCTGACGATCCCGTCGAAGGGTGTTCCTATGCCTTGCCAGAGGGATCTAGGAAGAGGAGAATGCTCAACTCTCCTAATCTTTCTCGTAAAGGTCGTAAGATAACCCCTAGCGGAATGACCAATAAGACAACACAAAAAGGAAGCGGTGAAGAAAAACCGAAGCAAGTACCCCCCGGTTTTAATTTCAAATCAAACCAGGAGTACCCACCGCTTCCTGGGGCACCAAAAACCCCTCGGGCACCCATTTCTCGATCAGAAGACATAAAAGAAACAGGGTTCATAAAATTCTCTGATATTGTGGACTGGATATTTAAAACATTCAACATACCAGATCCCCTTCAAAACATTCTTCTTGCCCTTCTCCCAACAGTGAAAACCTTTTTGAAGCAACTCACAGCAACTTGGCCCCTCATTTCAGCTATCGTATCTTTCGATGACTAATTCGTTGAAAGAGGTTAGGAATTTTGTCACTGTGTTACAGTGGAACTGCAGAAGTATCATCCCCAAATTTGATTTATTTTCACATTTGATAAACACATACAATTGTGATGCGTTCGCGCTTTGTGAAACTTTTCTCAATTCAAATGACCAACTTAATTTCCACGATTTTAACATCATTCGTCGAGATCGAGACTCACACGGTGGAGGGGTACTTTTAGGGATCAAAAAGTGCTATTCTTTTTTCAGAATTGACCTCCCCTCGATCTCGAATATTGAAGTTGTTGCCATTCAAACGAATATGAATGGAAAAGACCTTTGCCTTGTTTCGTTATATATTCCCCCATCCGCGCGGATTGAACAGAAGCAACTCCTTGATATAGCAGAATTGCTTCCCGCACCTTTTTTGATTTTGGGAGATTTTAACTCTCACTGTTCGCTATGGGGGTCGCTGTACGACGACAACCGATCTTCTTTAATCTGTAACTTGATCGACGACTTCAATATGACAGTTTTGAATACTGGGGAAGCGACACGCGTACCTAATCCTCCGGCACGTGAAAGCGTGCTTGACCTATCCCTCTGCTCGACATCACTAGCGTTAGATTGCCAGTGGAAAGTAATCAACGATCCCCATGGTAGTGATCATCTTCCAATCGTTATATCAATTGCTAATGGTTCAACTCCCCCGAACCCAATCAATATTTCCTACGACCTTACACGTAATATTGATTGGAAGCGTTATGAGTCTATTATAGCGGAATCTATCGAGACTCACGAGGAACTTCCTCCGGAGGAAGAATACGCGTTCTTAGCTGGCTTGATAATCGACGCCGCGACGCAAGCTCAGACGAAACCGATACCCGGGGTAACGATTAGACAACGCCCTCCCAACAAATGGTGGGACAAAGAGTGCTCTGAGCTGTACGCGCGAAGGTCCGCGGCGTATAAGGACTACCGGGAGTACGGCACTGTCAACCTACTACGAAAGTACGAGGCACTGGGCAGGCAGATGAAGAGCTTAGTAAAGGCGAAAAAACGCGGGTACTGGCGGCGGTTCGTAAACGCGTTGTCGAGGGAAACAGCGATGAGCACTCTTTGGGATACCGCCAGGCGCATGCGGAACCGTGACGTTTCGAATGAGAGTGAGGAGTATTCAGATCGCTGGATACTCGATTTTGCCAAAAAGGTCTGTCCGGACTCTGTACCAGAACAGAAAACCTTTCGCGACGCGTTTATAGTAACTACGGAAGAGCCTCCATTTTCGATGTTGGAATTTTCAATGGCTCTCCTGTCGTGCAACAATAAGGCTCCAGGGTTAGATAGAATAAAATTCAACCTGTTGAAGAATCTACCCGACTCTGCAAAAAGACGCTTGTTGGACTTGTTCAACAAGTTTCTTGAGCTAAATATTGTTCCGCATGACTGGAGGGAGGTAAAAGTCATTGCTATTCGGAAACCCGGGAAACCTGCCTCTGATCACAATTCATATAGGCCGATTGCAATGCTCTCTTGCCTCCGGAAATTAATGGAGAAAATGATCCTCTTACGGTTAGACAAATGGGTCGAAACAAACGGTTTACTTTCAGATACTCAATTTGGCTTTCGCCGGGGCAAAGGGACGAACGATTGCCTAGCGTTGCTTTCTACTGAAATTCAACTCGCATTTGCTCGAAAAGAGCAAATGGCTTCTGCGTTCTTGGATATTAAGGGGGCTTTTGACTCTGTCTCTGTAGAAGTTTTAAGCGCGAAACTTCATTCGCAGGGACTTTCACTAAATTTGAATAACTTTTTGCTCAATCTGTTGTCAGAAAAGCATATGTATTTCTCACATGGCGATTCGACAACTTCCCGAATTAGTTACATGGGCCTTCCCCAGGGCTCATGTTTAAGTCCTCTCTTATATAATTTTTACGTCAATGACATCGATGAATGTCTTGCAAATTCATGCACGCTAAGGCAACTTGCAGACGATAGCGTTGTATCCATTACTGGTAGCGAGGCTAGCGATCTGCAAGGACCATTGCAAGATACCTTAGACAATTTGTCTGAATGGGCTCTTAAGCTGGGTATCGAATTCTCTCCGGAGAAAACTGAGTTGGTCGTTTTTTCTAGGAAGCATAACCCAGCTCAGCTGCAGCTCCTACTAACGGGTAAAACGATCTCTCAGGTTTTAGTCGCTAAATATCTCGGGGTCTGGTTCGACTCTAAATGCACCTGGGCTTGTCATATTAGGTATCTGACACGAAAATGCCAACAGAGGATTAATTTTCTTCGTACGATTACCGGAACCTGGTGGGGAGCCCACCCAGGAGACCTTCTAAGGCTTTACCAAACAACGATATTGTCAGTTCTTGAGTACGGCTGTTTCTGCTTCCGCTCCGCCGCGAACACGCACATTATAAAATTAGAGAGAATACAATATCGTTGTTTGCGTATTGCCTTGGGTTGCATGCAGTCGACCCATACGATGAGTCTTGAAGTGTTAGCGGGTATTCTTCCGTTGAAACATCGTTTTTGGAATCTCTCTTACCGGTTGCTAATTCGATGCACAGTTAGGAACCCATTAGTAATTGAAAATTTCGAGAGGTTGGTCGACCTTCAATTTCAATCCAGATTTATGACTTTATATTTTGACTATATGGCTCAAGATATTAATCCTTCTTCATACGATTCCTCCAATGTCGCACTTTTAGATACTTCTAATAATGCTATATTTTTCGACACCACCATGAAACAAGACATTTCTGGTATCCCGGATCAATTGCGACCCCAAGAGATCCCTAAGATTTTTTCGAATAAGTTCAAACATGTTAGTTATGATAAAAGGTTTTACACTGACGGATCTAATCTAGATGAGTCCACTGGCTTCGGTGTTTTCCACGAAAATTTTACCGCCTCCTACAAACTCGATGCTCCTGCTTCCGTGTACGTCGCAGAACTTGCTGCTATTCAGTACTCTCTTGGAATCATCGAAACCCTACCCACAGACCACTACTTCATCTTCACAGACAGTCTCAGTGCCATTGAGGCTCTGCGATCGATGAAGCCTGTGAAGCACACCCCGTATTTCCTGGGGAAAATACGGTGGTTTTTAAGTGCTTTAACAGATAAAAATTACCGGGTTACCTTAGCGTGGGTCCCTTCTCATTGCTCGATTCCGGGTAACGAAAAGGCTGACTCTTTAGCTAAGGTGGGTGCTATTGATGGCGATATTTATGAAAGACCAATTGCTTATGATGAATTTTATAGCATTTTGCGTCAGAGAACACTCAACAGTTGGCAATCATCATGGAACTCAGATGAACTGGGACGGTGGCTACATTCCATTTTTCCTAAGGTATCGACGAAAGCATGGTTCAAGGGGTTGGATGTAGGTCGGGACTTCATTCGCGTGATGTCTAGACTTATGTCCAATCACTACACGTTAAACACGCATCTCTTTCGTATAGGGCTTGTAGACAGTAATCACTGCGTTTGTGGCGATGGCTACCATGACATCGAGCATGTTGTTTGGTCGTGTACCGAATACTGTGGTGTTAGGTCCGAGCTTATAGATTCCCTTCGGGCCCGAGGAAAACAACCGAACGTACCCGTTAGAGACATTCTGGGAAGCGGTGATCTCCAGTACATGACACAGTTATACTGCTTTCTGAAAAACGCTGACATTAAAATTTAAAATTTTCTTTGTCTATTTGTCAGATTAAGGATACAAATATGCTATGCTGAAGACACGGAAACGAAGAGCCCGCAACTATGCTTACACAAATATTTTGAACCCACAACAAACAAGAATACAATTGCTCTACCAGTTGAAAAACAAAGTTCCAAAATAGTTTTAAGTCAAAATTGTATCTCCCCTCCTCTCACCTTAAATCCCCACTAGCTCGTAGTCGGCCGCGAGAATAAAGAAAAGGCCTCCCTCTTTTCCCTGCTAACGTAGAATTAAAACGAATTGTACTTGGCTCAGTAAAACAGAAAATGTATCGTGCCGTGTCAAATAAACTAATTTAAAACTTAAGAATTTTAAGAAAATATGAAAAATTGCACCAGGCATGCAAGGGATAACTTTGACAGGTATGTGAATCATGCAAAAGTTGCGTTTAAGGACACGTTAGCATTGTCTAGTGTTGTGAGAGCAATATCTTTTGATTAGTATTTTTTATCACGAATTTTCGGGTGATCAATTTCACCCCACTGATCAATTTCACCCTATTCCACGGTACTTTTATTTTCAGCCTTAGAAATATATTCAACAACACTCGAAAAAATATCATTTATATTTAGTGATATTATGCCTGAATAGAAATGTACGAACAAAAGTGTTCCACTGTAATACGAATAGTACCGCGCGTTGCAGTACGAATGGAAGTGTACCGCTGAAATGTACGAATAGAAGAGTACCGCTGCAATCATAGACGACGAGAGACCTGCTGCTTTCTGCTCCACTGGTACTGTTGCCTATACCAGCATGTTTTCTTTCAAGACATCAGTTTTTATTACGTTCTGACAGCAGTTTTAGGAATTATTCAAGAATGGGGATTTTTTCGGAAAACTTTTACCTTCGAGACATCAAATTATCGTAAAATCGTTAACGATAACATCGATAGTTTCCAATCTCTTATCGATATTATCGACAAATTATCGATAATTTTCGCAGGGGTGCGAGGTCACAAAAGCAAGGATAATGTCTGTTCACTTGTGAATTTTACCGAAGTCTATTCGGCCAGTAGAGAATTGGGAAAAATAATTGGCTATATTGGATAACTACTATATGATATTTTGCAAGTGCAAGAAATAATTCGCATGCCTTGTGCCACCTGAACTGCCGCCTGCGACTTATCGATAATTATCGTTAGCGCTCAAATTTAACGATATTATCGATATGAAGCAATTATCGATATAACCGATAAATATCGATAACTTTCCCATCACTAGGAAGCAAAAATAAATTGACCTATTGGGACGGGGAGACCCTGTCAATTTTTTTTTTCGATATTGAAACAGAAAATATCACATGGAACGGTTGGTGTCCATTCACGTCGTCTGTGCTAGGAATGCTTGCATGTCATTGGTTCATTGTTCGCGTACATTTGTCATTGAAACTTTTGATCAGTTTTACCGCTTAGCAATGAAATTAGAGTGATAACTAGCATATTACAAAATTGTTCTACATTTTATCTATCCAACAACATATTGGTTATTGTTATCCATTATGTGGTTATGCTGTTATTAACATTTGAAATCTGACGCAACATTTGCCAGTTTCATTTCCAGTTTTACAGAATGCATCTCAGTATAGTAAACAAAGACGTAGTCCCACGTCAAAACAACTTCAATATAAACTGGATCATTAGCTTGCCGCAGGGCTTACTTAACACGCAGGAAACACCTTGCAATAACATACCATTCTAGAGCATTCTTATTATTGATTCCTTGCGATTTGTTTATATCGTTTGAAATGATTGGTTTTATCGGAATGACAACATCCTCGACTTTTGGCTTTTGTACATCACCTCTATTCCGGAAATACCCATATTGGATGGTATTCAGTTATTTTCGTTGGTTTCCACATCTTTGAATTCAAAATGGTGTCCATGGTCCATGATTGGCTTCTATACATCATTTCGATTACACAATTATCCATATGTAGTAGTATTCGGTTATTCTCGGCTGTTTCCCAGAAGTTGCCATATTACAATTCAGAATTTTGTCTGAGGTCTATTTTTAGCTCCTTACATTATTCTGGTTCCGGTGATACTCATATTGAGTGGTATTTGGTCACTTTAGGCTATATTTCAGAAACCGAAAGTCGCCATCTTGGATTTCAAAATGGCATTTGGAGACAATTTCTGGCCTCTGAGCGTCATTCTGGTTAAAGAAACACCCACATTGGGTGGTATTTGGTCATTTTCAGCTGTTTCCCAGACACCGGAAGTCGCCATCTTACAATTCATAATGTTGTCTGAAGTCGATTTGTGGCTTCAGTGTATCATCACGATTTCGGAAATACCCATATTGGATGGTATTTGGTCATTCGCCGCTGTTTTTCAGAAACCGGAATTCGCCATCTCGGATTTCAAAATGATATTTGAAGACATTTTTGGGATAGAAACCGGAAGTTTCCATCTTAGTTTCATTTGTATGAGTCCTCTCTTCCTGAAGAGAGAGGAGTGCCGAACACCATGAAAATATTGCTTGCTCTCAAAAACCACAACATATCAAATTGGGTTCCATTTACTTGATTATTTCTCGAGATGATAAGAAATTTGTGTTTCATTTGTGTTGAACCTCTCCCTTTCAGAAGAATGAGTGGTTTCGGAACATTATGCACATGTTTGTTACCTTTAAAAACATTCACCTGCCAAATTTGGTTCCGTTCATTTGGTTAGTTCTCGAGATGTGCAGAAATTTGTGTTTCATTTGTTTGGAACCCCTTTCTCACAGAAGAGGGAGGGGTGTCGAACCATTATGGACATATTTGTTACCTCTAAGAACATTCACATGCCAAATTTGGTTGTATTGGCTTGATTGGTTCTCGAGCTGTGCGAAATTTGTGTTTCATTTGTATGGTACCCCTCCCTTATAGAAGAGGGAGGGGTGTTAAAGCATTATGGGCATATTTTTTATCACTAAAAACATTCACCTACCGAATTTGGTTCCATTTACTTAATTAATTCTCGAGATACCCAGAAATTTGTGTTTCATTCGTATGGAGGGGTCCCTTCCAGAAGAAGGAGGGGTGTCGAATTAATATGGACATATTTGTTACCCCTAAAGACATCCATATCCCAAATTTGGTTCCATTTGCTTGGGTAGCTTTCGAGATGTAAAGAAAATGACATCCAAATCCCAAATTTGGTTCCATTTGCTTGGTTAGTTTTCGAGATGTGAAGAAATTTGTTTTTCATTTGTATGTAAGGAGGGGTCTCGAACTATCTTAGTCACCTTTCTCGACCCCCAAAACTCCTATATACAAAATTTCACGCCAATCGGTTCAGTAGTTTCGAGCCTATATGGATCAGACAGACAGACAGAGCTGCATTTTTATCTGTTGGACATAACTCTGGACATCACGCGAATGAAGTCCCAACCTACATCCAACCCCTTGAACCATGCTTTCGTCGATACCTTAGGAAAAATGGTATGTAGCCACCGTCCCAGTTCATCTGAGTTCCATGACTATTCCCAACTGTTGAGTGTTCTCTGGACCAAAATGCTTTAAAATTCATCATAAGCAAATGGTCTTTCAATCGCCATTAAAAGCACCCACCTTAGCTAAAGCGTCAGCCTTATCATTGCCCGGAATGGAACAATGAGAAGAGACCCACGCTAAGGTAACCCGGTAATTTTTATCAGTAAGGACTTAAAAACCGCCGTATTTTCTCCAGGAAATACGAGGTGTGCTTCACAGTCTTCATCGATCGCAGAGCCTCAATGACACTGAGACTGTCTGTGAAGATGAAGTAGTGGTCTATGGGTAGGATTTCGATGATTCCAAGGGAGTACTAAAGCAAGTTCTGCGACGTTCACGGAAGCAGGAGCATTGAGTTTGTAGGAGGCGGTAAAATTTTCGTGGAAAACACCGAAGCCTGTGGACTCATCTAGATTAGATCCGTCACTGTAAAACCTATTATCATAACTAACATGTTTAAACTTATTGAAAAAAGTCTTAGGAATCTCGTGAGGGTCGCAACTGATCCAGGATACCAGTAATGTCTTCTTTCATGGTGGTGTCGAAGAATAGAGCATTATCAGAAGTATCTAAAAGTGCGACATTGAAAGAAACGTATGAATAAGGGTTAATATCTTGAGCCATATAGTCAAAATATAAAGTCAGAAATCTGGATTGAGGTTGACGGTCGACCAACCTCTCGAATATTTCAATTACTAATGGGTTCATAACTGTGCATCGAATTAGCAACCGGTAAGAGAGATTCCAAAAACGATGTTTCAACGGAAGAATACCCGCAAGCACTTCACGACTCATCGTATGGGTCGACTGCATGCAGCCCAAGGCAATACGCAAACAACGATATTGTATTCTTTCTAGTTTTATAATGTGTGTTTTCGCAGCGGAGCAAAAGCAGAAACAACCGTATTCAAGAACTGACAGTATCGTTGTTTGGTATAACCTTAGAAGGTCTCCTGGGTGGGCACCCACCAGGTTCCGGTAATCGTGCGAAGAAAATTAATCCTCTGTTGACTTTTCGTGTCAGATACCTAATATGACAAGCCCAGGTGCATTTAGAGTCGAACCAGACCCTGAGATATTTAGCGACTAAAACCTGAGTGATTGTTTTACCCGTTAGTAGAAGCTGCAGCTGGTCCCCGTGGCTCTGTGGTTAGCGATGTCGGTCGGCTAGCTCTCCTACACGGTTGTGATATCGGGTTCGATTCCCGATCAGGTCGAGGATCTTTTCGAGCTGGAAATTTTTTCGACTCAGCACTGGGGCACGGTGTATCGTTGTACTTATCCTACACATGCAAAATGTGCCAAAAACAATATCGATAACGAATTCTCTCAACTAATCTAGTTGATCGAGAACGCATAAGCCCCCCAGGCTTGCGTGCGATATTGTTGTTGTTGTAGAAGCTGCAGCTGAGCTGGGCTATGCTTCCTAGAAAAAACGACCAGCTCAGGTTTCTCCGGAGAGAATTTGATACCCAGCTTAAGACATTCAGACAAATTGTCTAAGGTCCCGAAAAAAAAACAAACACTGACAATGTTTTTTTTTTTATTGTAACCATAGAAAACACGGTATTTTTACTGTAAGCTTGTAAACGATTGCTGTCAATACCATGTTCTAACAACGTTTTGCCTTTCTCCTAGAAAGGTATGGCAATCACTGAAAAAACCAAAGATATAAAAGTGCTCCAAAGGGTCGAATCTCGTATATCAATCAACTTAGTTCGACGAGCTGAGCATTTTCTGTATGTGTGTGTGTGTGTATGTGTGTGTGTGTATGTAACGGTCTCCCAATCTCGCTCGATTTTCTCAGAGATGGCTGGACCAATTTTCATGAAACTAATTGCAAATGAAAGGTTTAGTTGCCCCATAAGACCCTATTCACATCTGTTCAACTTGAGAACCAAAAATGAGACAAAATCTCTTTATTTTAAGTATCGACATCTAGCGGTGGAGAGAACGCATTTTACACTCGAAATTTCATTACACTTATATTCCTTTTCATTCAATAAAAGGACTGTATGAGCTCTCGCTGCTTTTTCGCCGAGAGAATCCTTTGTTCTCTCCGGTACTGGTATAGCGAGAGCCTTTTCATGATAATCGTACAGTACCACCTGCATACGTGCAACGGTTTTTATGAAGATATATTTTTAATGAATTTCATTGTTACCCAAGTTGAAAGCTGAATATCTTGACTAACGACAATCATTTTTTTATATTGTACCTAATGTCGTAAGCGGTGTTGTGTATAGCGCGTCTGATAAGCATTACTTGCAATGTTAGGTATAAAAACGGTACGAGAAAACAATACTGTCGTTGGTCGAGATTTTCGGTTTCCAAGTCCAACGAAGATATTCAAGTTAATCAACTAACAGGTTAAAATAGTTTCTAATTGTTAAACAATGTTTGAATGGTTGAAAGAATTTTAGTTTAATTTGTTCTATTGATGTTGATTGTGAATTGTTACTAAATTTCCGTTTTAAAGATCTCTTGAATGCGGTCCTGTCTTAACTTGATTTTGATTGATTCAACTATTCAAGATCACCTTTTTGCCTGGTCATTGAAGCAAAAAAAAATGTTTTTTTGGTGCATGTTCGAACTATTGGAGCGAACTGTTCGAACGATGCACTGTAAAATCAATGTAGGGTGGAACAGCAAAAAATGAATGCGAAAGCTTGGGCACCGATTTGCTGCAAAGTTTTGTTCGGAGTTGCATATCTGTTCTGTGCCCTATTGAATTTTATTGTAATCGAATTTTTAGTTTCGAGGTTATGTATCAAAATGTAAAAATCACAAAACTTCATTATCTCAGAAACTACAAAACCGATTTGAACAAAATTGGTATCAAAAGAACGGGCTTGTTTTTTGAACTATTTGTGAAATAATTTTATAATGATTGGACATGTAGTCCAAAAGTTATGCAAAGAAACGTGTTTCAAACACTGTTTAAACTCACTCACTTTTCTCAGAGATGGCTGGACCGATTTTCACAAAATCAGTGTCATATTTAAGGTCTTGGTGCCCCATAAGACCCTATTGAATTTTATTGTTATTGGACTTTAACTTTGTCCATTATGTATAATAATGTGAAATCAGGCTATGACAATAAACATGTTTCTAAGACTGTTTGAACTCAACCACTTTTCTCAGGGATGGATTGACCGATTTTCACAAAATAAGTTGCAATAGAAAGGTCTAGTTGCCTGAGAAAACCCTATTGAATTTTATTATAATCGGACTGTAACTTTGTCTGTTATGTATCAAAATGTAAAAGTTATGAAACTCCATTATCTCAGAAACTACACAACCGATTTGAACAAAATTGGTATCAAATAAACGGGCTGTCTTTAAAACCCCTAAATAACGAATTTTATGATGATTGAACATGTAGTTCGAAGGTCATGAAAAGAAACGTGTTCAGAAAACTTTATCAAATTCACTCGTTTTGCCAAAGATGGCATCACTGATTTCACCAATCTTACCCGATCAACCACTCTTTATGCACCTTTATGAAACGACAACAACTGAAATCAATCGATATAGGTTCAAAACTTATTGATAGCGATCGTTCTCGTTTCATGAAGAAACTTAAAGAGTGGTTGGTCGGATAGTTTTAAATTGAAGGTTTAGTTGCTTTATTGGTACCCATTTAATTTGATTATAACACTGGTTGACAAAATCGAAAAAAAAGGCTGCTCTAAAGCTTATAATAATTGCCCTAGAAAGAAAAAAATTCACAGGAAAAGCTAAATTTTTCATTTTTTCTTAGTTTGACCTTCGGGGCAACACTTGTGTTCACCAGTGTAATCGGACTTTTATTTTATCCATTATGTGTTAAATTGTTGAAAATCTCTTCTTTCAAAGATTACACGACTTATTTAAATAAAACAGGTGTCGCAAATTCGGATTTCAAAATGAAGTATGAAGTTGATTCCTGGTCTCTGAGCATCATCCCGGGTACTGAAAAACTCACATTGGGTAATGTTTGTCTCTTTTAGACTGGTAGAAACCGGAAGCTACTGTCTAGAAATTTAAAATGGCGTCTGAAGATGATTTCTGGCCTCAGGGTATCATACCGCTTCTTCAAATCGTATTGGATGATATTTGTCACTTTAGGCTTTTGATCGGAAACTGTCGCCATTTTCGCCATAGAAATACCCAGATTAGGCAGTTCGGCAATTTTATGATGGATTTAATGATTTTATGATTATCAGGCAACCAGAAGTGGTCATCTGGATTGAAAATTGAGTTTTAGGTCGCATTCTGGCCAAATTCAAATTAATGTATGAGGAACAACATTTAATTATACATTATTTGAAATCTACGGACTAACGTTGACTTAAAGAATCTGAATATTTATAGGCAGTCCAAATCGATTATACCACAATCAAAAACAAATTCGCATCATATAGTTGAAAGAACTAAATGTTATTTGCATGTATATGTGTTAATTTATATTCATATCGTCGGTTTCGTGCAACACTGGCACAACTCAAAAAACATTGTTTCGAGAAAAACGCGTTTGAAAATTTGCGTCGAAAATTTATTTTTCGATTTTCAAGAAAACTTTGAAGTTTAAGATTACCAATCCTTATTTAACACCTTTGGGTCAATTATGCACATATTACGTGCTCACGTTGTCCATGTTAAAACCTTATTTTTACTAACTTTATGGAGAAATTTAGATTTGTGCAGCAAAGGCACTTCGACTCATAACTCTGGAATTTTTGTAATTTTCGAAATGGGATTTCGTGTGATGAAACTTAACAGTATTTGGCATCGTTTGCCATTAAAAACTCAAAAATGCAAAATTTTGAGTTGTTCCAGGGTTGCCGATGATATGTTGAATTTCAAATGTTCGGTATAGTTGTGCTGTTGGCTACCAAAAATTTGTTGTTTAGAATGAATGAAAAATCTAGCAGAAATAATCAAGGTGTATTTTTAAGTGTTGGAGTAAATCTATTTTAACAAATTATAAGTTCGAAGGAGAAAGGCTGGGTCTCACCGCTAGGAGGATTAATTTAGGTTTTTGTTGTTGAATCTACCACCGACAATAATTTTACCATGAAAAACATTGTCAGTGACTTCTAAATGTATGGAAAAAATGCTTTAAGATACGTAACGACCCCCCTTTTTCATGATAAAAATGGCGAAAACGATGTTTTTTCTTGTTCTGGACAATGATATTCAATGTAAAATTGATGTATTTACAATGAAAAACATAGTTAAATTATGGTATAACTATGTACAATTACAGCAACTTTTAAGGTTTTTTAAATGTTTTTTTTTGGGGTATCTTGCAATGGTCCTTGCAGATCGCTAGCCTCGCTACCAATAATGGATACAACGCTATCGTCTGCAAGTTGCCTTAGCGTGCATGAATTTGCAAGACATTCATCGATGGCATCGACGTAAAAATTATATAAAAGGGGGCTCAAACATGAGCCCTGGGGAAGACCCATGTAACTAATGCGGTAAGTTGTCGAATCACCATGCGAGAAATACATATGCTTTTCTGACAACAAATCGAGCAAAAAATTATTCAAATTTGGTGAAAGTCCCTGCGAATGAAGTTTCTCGGTCAAAACTTCTACAGAGACAGAGTGAAATGCCCCCTTAATGTCCAAGAATGCAGCAGCCATTTGCTCTTTTCGAGCGAAGGCTAGTTGAATTTAAATAGAAAGCAACGCTCGTTCGTTCATTTACCCCGGCGGAAGCCAAATTGAGTATCTGAAAGTAAACCATTTGTTTCGACCCATTTCTCTAACCGTAAGAGGATCATTTTCTCCATTTATTTCCGGAGGCGCGAGAGCATAGCAATCGGCCTATAAGAATTGTGATCAGATGCAGGTTTTCCGGATTTTTGAATAGCAATAATCGATTTAATCATAATTCACCGGATGAAAATGAAAATTAGATGGCAGCACCATATAGGGATATTTAAAGTTAGATAGTTGCACCGTGCAAGGATATTGCAAATTAGATGGCAGGACCACAGACTAACAAACATAACACGTCGAACAAATTTTCAATAAAATCATCGTTTGGATGATTCCAGTACTTTACGTTAGTAACACTAGCACACTTTCGCGCAATGACTGTTATTCGATTGAAAATTTGAAATGAACGTTTTTTGTGGCGATGGAGCCAGGTTCCAGTGTTACGTCTGTTAGTCTGTGGACCATACAAGGATATTGAAAAAAATGTTTCACCTTTCGCCACCTTGCCGTCATCATCAAATTAACAGTATACAAACTATTTCGACTTTCGTTCACGCGCAGCGACAATCATCTCCGCTGGATACTGCAAGAGTTAGGAACCTTGTTCTAGTCATCTTTGATGACATTCAATTTGCTGTATTGATAGTTATTTTCCAATTCCTGGTGCTGAAATAACTATTAGCCACTGGTTTCTTGTAAAATAGTTCTATAGTAACACTAATTTGAAGATCATGCTTCATCCTGTACAGCACCCAATGCTTGCTGTAGTCTGACGAAACGCTATAAATTCGATATCATTCATTATTTTCTTGAACGAATGAATGGCAAAGCATGACAAAAAGTAATACCAGCCGAATCAGTAAAACGTAAAATTTGGGGCAAAGGTAACTAGATTCAATCATAGACTAAAGAGACATAGATATCCAAGTTGGGCTTCGCTGCAATAATCTCAAGGCAACACTATGAACTTGCCATCTGTAGGCCGTTGGGTGAACTAAAGCATATCCACTCGGAAAAATATCATCGCATTTCTTATCATTTCAGTGGTGAGTTTGACCAGATTCTCACACCCAGAAAAATATCATGTTACTTTCAATCAGATTTATACGGCGGTTTTCAATCGACTTTACAATATATTCTTGATGTTTTGCAATTTCAATTTCTTACAATGCAATGAAACCTCGCGTAATTTTACAAATTAGCATGAGTCACAATGTAAACATCTCATAGATACTCTCATCGAATTGTCAAAGGTGACGAAAAGAAAAAAAAAGCTTCCCTATTCACTTAAATTATTTCAACGTTGTTTATGTTGGTGTTAACGTTGGTGAATTTTGACGAAATAAATTATGCTAGGCTTTGCTACTCCTTGTAAGTGAATTAAGAGGATATTGAGAGACGTATATAACAACGATTTCACACAGTAATGAAAAACCTTAGTCAAAAATAGCGTTTAGCGGTATTCACCAAAATAAATATTGCATCGTTTTTAAATAGAATTTAAAAGCATGAGTGAAAATTTACAAATTTGATTTTCTCCGTTCTTTGCAAATATTAATAAACCGATTTAAACATTCAACCAAGGAATAGTGAAATTGATAATGAATGAGATCACAAACGATAATCTGCAACGGAAGCTACAAACCGAATAGGACAACATTCTACGGCATTATTTGACGGCTGAGACAGAATTATTAACCCAACCAGTTCCGCAAAGGGATCAAAGCTGTATAGTGGTTCGCAATCGACTATTAAAATTGGTACAAACAACAAATGAGTTATGCTAATGATGATTAGAGCAAGATACCTGACTTCATACATTTTGCTCGCAACACCTTAACGGTGCCATCTGATGACCTTAAAACTGTGATTATTAGCAAAATCGATTTATCATGCTCAATCCGCTAGATGAAAACGAAAACAAGATGGCAATACCGTATAAGGATATTGAAAATTAGATGACAGGACCATACAATGATATTGAAAAACATGCTTCACCTTTCACCACCTTGTCATCACCAAATTAACAGTATACAAATTAGTTCAATTTTCGTTCACGCGCAGCGAAACTCGTGTCCGCTGCATACTGCAAGAGTAACGTATTGTGTACTAGTCATCTTTGGTTATGCTTTAAAACATATTGTTGAAACGACTATGAACGATTAGTCATACTATCATCAAAATAAATAATTCATATCATGGTCATCTCAGACATTGACATTTATTTTTCTCCTGTTGTAATAAATGATTATTATTATCTAGACCATATAGATTAGTTTGTTAAAAACACCGCACAAATCTGACCAAGCCTAAAAAGATAGCAATTACCTTAATATTTTTCTGTGTGTGCTCATTAAAAGTAGTTCACCCAACAGCCATCATATTCGGAGGGGCGCCACATTTTTGTTGCCCGTATTGTTGGTTGAGTTGGATATGTATGTTTCAATAATCTAAGATTCAATTCAGTGTCACTGCAAAAAGGTGAGAGTGAGTGCACAGCACAGTTAGCTTCATTTCAGGTGTATTCCAAGCATTGAATAATGTGAGATTTTGAAGCTCTGCTCATCACTCCGACAAAATGAAACCACAGACAAACAGACGTGCCTCTTCGAATAAAAATCCTGAAAAATCTTCGTCCTTATTTGAAACGTTACACTCATGCGCCACCATGTAAGCTTATTGCCTGCTAACTTATTTTCATAAAACGGTTTTTGTCTTTGCTAATGGGTGTGCGCGCTTGCTTAAATCAACACCAGTAGCATCACTGACGGTTTTTGTCTTTGATAAAGAATGTGCACGCTTATAGCGACACAAGCGGCATTATTGCTCACTAAGCAAAATTTCAAAATTATCGTTATTTTTCTGGTCGATGAAATCGTCATCGGGTGGCACGGCTGTTTGTCTGTGATGAAACTGTGCATGAAGGAATCACAGTCTAACAGATGTAACATTGGAGTCTACTTCTATCGCCACAAAATTTCAAATTTCCAATCAATGGGACACACGAAACAATGTTAAATTCTAAGAGATGGCGCTGTAGTGGTAGTGGTAGTAAAATCGAAATTTCTACGAGCATTTTGCTTATTGTCCGGAAAAACAGCTATTAGTTACATTGTTTTTATATTATTCTGACTTTCTAGTAGTTAATTTTACTATATGCAATCTATTTTTATCAAAAAACTTGATTTTCTTATACAACTCCGTTGACTCAATATAGTAGTACAGCAAAATCAAGTTTTTTGATAAAAATAGATTGAATATAGTAAAAGTAAGTACTAGAAAGTTAGAATAATATAAAAACAGAGTAACTAATAGCAGTTTTTTCCCGTCATTAAGCAAAATGCTTAATGCTCGAAAAAATTTCGATTTTACTATTACTACCACTGCAACGCCATCTCTTAAAATTGAACATTGTTTCGGGTGTCCCATTAAATCACAGTCGTCGCGCGACAACACCTTCTGGGGCGCTATCATACATTCTCATACAGCTTTGTGATTTCCAATTTGACACATGTATGTAAGCTAGCGCTGCGGTAGAAATACAGAACACAGGGCGAACACGGCAGCAGGTGGAGCTACTGTTATTTACGAAAACCACTGTTATCGTTTGAACGATGCTTTACTGAAAATTTGCTCAAATTGTAATGATGCTTGGTTTGTGGAGATATGTAGCCGAACGGATTTTCAACATTTTTAGGAGGAAGTATATATATTCTACATTTGGCTGGATTTTATCCAAAGGGCAATACTATATCTTTCTCAAGAAAACAAATCCATCATGATTTCAACTTTACTCAATTATTTGACTCAAATCTAACTTTCTTAGAACCTTGTGAATATGGGCGTAACCATGTGAGGTGGGATTTGGGGGGGGTGGGGGGCGGTGTGATAGAGAGGGCTATAGAAATAGGTACTACAACTCACGAGCCTAAATTGTCGAAATTATCATTGTTGTCGAATTTATTTTGCAGGGATGCTAACCCCAGTTTTGCAGCTGGAAACCGAATGGTATTTGACAGTATTTGTATTTATTGTTGCTATTTTCAAACTAAACGCCATTTGATTCGTGTGCTGCGCAGGTCAGAAAAAGTAAAGTTCTTATGTAGCTTAACCCTCTAGTGCCCAATACCGCCATTTGGCGGGCTTCAGTCGAAGTTTTGAAAAGCTTCAATATGTACTTAAGAAGTGTTTATAATGATTCATAGTGATTTTACCGAAGCCCGTTTAGAAATTAACTTGGGCACTAGAGGGTTAAATAATATAAACGAAATTAGCATTAATTTGCGACTGATGTGACTCATTTACATAGAAAAGCAGCCCAGAATTCTTCGTTTTCAAAACTGTATTGATAAGCTTCCTTATTGCACTTAAAAGCTAAATAAGGTTAATATGTATGTGGTATAAAATATTTTAGTTAATATGTAGTCAAAGCTTAGAAATAGGGTTGAGAATAATTGAAACGTTTCCAATAAATAAGTAAGTTCAAAATGACGAAACTATGTGTACCATAAAGTTATGCTTCCATCCCGGCTCCAGCACATATTTGAGCAGCGACACCTGCATTTATTCTTGTACTGTTTTTCGTTATGCTTCGTACTTCATTGAAATCATTCATAGATGGCACTTTTGGGTAGTGTCATCTATGAAAAGAAAATAAAAATTTTGTACTTTAACTATTTTTTATAGTCAACTGTTAGCCACAAAATCCAGACTTTTGCGTCTTGAAGCTCTGCTTTGTGTTACTAATGTTTGCAAAGCAATATTGTGACTTTTACACCAAATTGGACTACCTCGAAATATACGATTATCACAGTCGAATCTCGCACACGATTTCGCAGTGTGGATGATAAGTATCGATACTAGCGATATCGAAACGCTTGACAGAAACATTTTATTACATAGACAAAAAAAAATCTCTATCACGGCTGCTACCTCGGTAGGTTAATAAGAAATCACTCCAGCAATGGTCAGTGCTTGATACCTATATATATTAATAAAGTATACTTGAAACCGTGAGGTCTGGTATCGATACAATGACAATCGAGAAAGTATCGATACTCAGTATCACCCAATCAATCATGTAAAGCCTGTAGTACACTCTTCGTCTAATGGTCAAATATTTGACCTTCTGACATTAAAGTCAAATTTATTTAACATCATGGTTGTTGTTTGTCCGTGTTTGCTCCATGTTAAAATTGGAGAGTGACAAACAATTATAATTGATCAAATTTTTATCTGTCAAAAAGTGCCAAATATTTGACGCTTGGTCAAAGAGTGTAATACAGGCTTAACACTTAGTTTTGTTTTAATATTCAACCTAATTTTCAACTAAAGCTGCCCTTAAATATATACTTAATGTTGCAAATGAAAAATAAAACAAGCAATGAACACAAACAAACCGCCACTGCGCTACTGAGGTGTCAAATTGATAGAGCGAAATAAGTAATTGGGCAATGAATGATTATCACAGAAGTCTAAATAGTCATGCAAGGGGCAATACAATCCACAGCAGAACCACGCGATAATCAGCGATTACCAACATAATTGTCAATTTATGTGTGAAAACAAAAGCAAAAATATTTCCCTCCTTCACTTTCGCAAGTAAAAACCAAACCAATATCAACAGAGTCGTCAGGCAGGCTTGCCAGATCTACGGATTTATCAGGGACAATTATGAGTGAAAACCCATTGTAATCACCAGTCATTGTAACGATCCCACCTCTTACTGAACAATTTACACAAATAAAAATTAGTTGAAAAGGCTGACCAGGCGTACCGTTTTGAAAGTGTCAGAACCGTTTTTTCGATCATTTTACGATTATATTGTACCGTTTTACTATTTTTAGACACACATTGAAAATTTTTCAAAAAAAGTCACCGGCGTGGTGTTTTGGCCAATTTATATCAAATAAGCATAATTATATGATAATGATATCTAATGTTATGCAACTGTAAAAATCACTGACATTTTAATATTACCTGTTTCTTTCACAACAAAACGCGCCGAATTTGTCGCAGAAATCGTCGTCATACAGTTTGAATGGCAAAAACTTATTTTCAAAGAGCACATTGAGAGTATACAAGCCAAGTGCATCAAATATACGAGATGTTTATATCCTCTCATTAACAGGAATTCTAAACTTTGTTTAAAGAACAAGCTTTTGATTTACAAACAAATTTTTAGACCAGCAATGCTTTATGCTGTACCGATCTGGTCAAGTTGCTGTTCAGCAAGGAAGAAAACGCTCCAAAGGATTCAGAATTCAATTCTGAAAATGATTTTGAAGCGTCCTCCTTGGTTTGGTAGACTCGAATTACATAGATTTACTGGTGTTAAACCATTAGAAGCTATGTCAAATAAAATTATTAACAATTTTCGACAAAAATTGTTGCAATCCTCAATTGCTACGATAAGCTCTCTTTATAGCCAATAAGTTAGCAATTTAATTTATTTAATTGTAAGTTTACTTCCTTTTTTTCCTACGAATGATAAGTCCTAATTGCGAAAGCAAACAAATGCTAACAATTAAAGTTACAAATTTCTAACAGTGTTGAGAAGTCACCAGTTGTGATTGAACACACATACTCATTTTTTACTAATATTTAACATAAATACTTAAGCTACTAACAAATCCCCCATTTCAAAAATAGTACGAGGGTGGTATCCAAGACACGACCGCATGTTTGACGTAGGACTACGATAGTTTTATATTTCATTTTGAGAATTAAGACTCTGTTCGGCACGGTTCAATTTTGGCACGGTTCGACTATGGCACACATAAGCCAAAAACGAGCGGTTATGTTTAATCATAATTTATAGTTTGTTTTGCTTTTAACCAATTCAAGCTCAACAACCACCAAAAGAAAGGCATTTTGTCCATTATGTTGCCGAAACGAAATACCAGAATCAGTAAGACGGTTCTGGAGCAGGGATGCCACATATACAGATTTTTCTGTATTTTACAGATTTTTGAACTGAAAAAGCAATACGAGTCTGTATTACAGAATACAGATATTGCAGATTTTTTGAAGTAGAATACTTCTCTCAGGAAGTTCGGCTACATAGGGATGTGAAATGAAAATCTAAAACCGAAAAAAGTGGAAAATATGTCCAATTTCAAATGCTAATAAATCGGTTAGTATTCGATGGATTTCCTTCGTTCTTGCAGCAGTAGATTGGAAAAACTTCTAAGATTCTTCCCAAATGCAGCTAATTGTAATTTTATTATTCAAACTATTGTACTATTGAAAATAGTCAGGCCTTGTCAAAACGAAAAATTCGGCCTCTGATTGGTCGTTATATGAAGCAAGCACGGTCGACAGAATCATAGACCTTGCCATCTGAAATGTGCTATTTGGCCTATATAAGAGCCTGTTTCACCCGAAGCCGCTCATTATAATTCTAGACTGCGAATACAGCAGTCCTCCCTTAGCAGCAGCAGCAGCAGCAGAATCAGTGCAGTGTATCAGTACTGTGTGGTATACGCCAGTCTATAATAGAAGACAGCGAAACAGTACACGCAGGTCCTCAGCATCGATGACACTTCGGCTCCCTCTCGCTCTGGTTCGTATTTATTAAGCTCGAATGACTGTCGGGTTATTCGGTGATACCGTCTGCTTTCATTACGCAGTTAGCTCCCGTACAGGTAAGTCCAGTGTGCATCTGCTGCACGATGAGTGATCGACGCCAAAATGGCGATCACACATTTGGCGACCGAGACAGGTTTTTATTGCTCCATTTGGGAGTAATAAATAAAGATAAAGATAAGGAACTAGATAAAAAGAAAATACCGGTATCACTCATCGTGTACGCAGTAACAAAAAGTGAAACGGTGTCATTTGTGAGGCAGTGATTTTGTGTCAGCCATTTAATTTCTTATCTTGAATATAAGTGAAATGAAATAGCTCGGGACGAGCATTATTAGAATGTGTTTGTGTGAGCTCGAGATGGGCATAATATAATAGTCAGCTTTTAAAATAGTTGAGTAAAGCAGCTCGGGACGAGCATAGAAGAACATCATAGCTCGGGACGAGCGCGAACATGATGTGGGAATGATCGAATCTCTTTTTTTGAGTTCGTGACGGGCCCTAGAGTACAATAGCTCGGGACGAGCGTGAGAGAGTGTAATTGCTCGGGACGAGCCGCGATCAGTTTTTTTTGTAAGCTCGGGACGAGCACAAAAGAAAACCATAGTTCGGGACGAGCACAAGAAAATGATAGCTCGGGACGAGCGGGAGGGGGAAGCGGAAAGTAAGATAGCTAAAGACGAGCAGCGATTGAAACTTTTTTTTTCTTTTTCGTTGAGCGAAGAATCGATGTGAAATAGCGCGGAACAGGTTCGATGTTAATGGCGCTCGTGAAAAGGAACCCTCGGGAGAATTTGTTTCTTTTTGTGTGTGATTGTAACTCGAAACAGGCACATGAGAGAATGGAAAAAAAAATTTAGATATTCTTTTTTTTCACTTTCCTTATACGTTATTGCAGCGAGAAAGGGATACGTGAACGAACCTATATGTTATAGTGATGAAACTTATTTTCGGATTTGTTTGTTTTGGTAATGCTATCGACATAGTTTATTTCATCACTGTCTTGCAAATGCCTCAACCTCGCTCATTATTGGCACGAATTCCTTTTTTTTCTTTAGTTTAGGAAAGTTTTAAGCGATTGAAGCATACAACAAAATCGACTGCAAAATGTATAGTCCGGGAAAATATGTTCGCGCTCCGGCTAATGAAGAGTTTACAGATAGCTCGGATGATGATCTCTCGTTAAGTCGGGGAAAATATGTTCGTGTTGCCGAGTCACACGATGAACATGTAGTTCAGGGTAATCTGTATAGTCATTATCAGACGGAAATCGATCCTGGTAATGAAAACATGGAATTGAGGAAAAGGGTGAGTGAGCTTGAGCAAGCCATTACTGAATTAGCACGTACCAACCAACTAAACAGGGAACAAAATTTGAGCATTGGAGTCATGAATGACAGACAGGACGCGGTTACCTCATCGACCAACAACAACTTACAAAACATAAGATGGGATAACATCAAACCGTTCCCAAAAGGCATACCGGCTAACAAAATGTGGGAAGCTTGGACGAAATATATTGAAAATTTTGAAATTGCAGCATCTTAATCCAATGCGCACGATCCGGTTAAGCGATCACAACTATTATTTCTTTCTATTGGTGACGAGCTTCAAGCTATAGTTCGTGCGGCTAAGCTTCGCCCTGTTACAGTCGATTCCGAATGCTACAAAGTTTTCGTGAAGAATGTCGAAGATTATTTAAAAGCAATGACCGATACTTCAGCAGAGCATGATGCATTCTCGGGTATGCGACAGGAGAATGGAGAGTCGGCTGTAAATTTCCATGCAAGATTAATGGAGAAAGTGTGGTTGTGCGGTTATAGTCTCTCCGACCAAGACCGATTCGTAAAAACACAACTTTTGAAGGGTCTGAAAAATCGCGAATTAGCTAAAACAGCACGAACATATGGTTATGACACAAATTTTATTGTGCAGTCGGCAACACGGGACGAGGCGTTTCAAGTTGATTCACTACCATTAGAAAGTACACATTTAGATTCAACAATGGCTATGGCGATTACACATGCGCAATCTCGTGACAGTGTACAACGCAAGCGTATGGCAGCAGATGAAAGAGAGTTTGATTCTAGGCGGAAACTGGCCCGTAGCACTGGACGAAATTGGGAAATTCCATCGACGCGTCGGCAGGAGCGATGTTCACGGTGTAATCGAGCAGCGCATAGTGACCGGTTGTGTCCAGCGCTGAGCAGAAACTGCAACGCTTGCGGTCTTCGAGGTCATTTCGCTGCAACATGTAGAAGAAGACGGGTTCGCATCGTAGAAGAGCATTCTGGATCTAGCTCTCAGAACAACAGTAACGTTCAGGTACAGATATAAAATATTTTTTTTTGTGATTTAATAGTTATGTTAGTAATAAATCGTATTGGTTTATACTTTTTTTTTATCTCTTCGTATTGCTATTATGACAACCCCTCTATCTTTGCATATATTTTTTTTTCAGAAAATCAACGCATTGTCTCTTAGAGATGTTTTGATTAGTTGCCGCGTAGGTTCATCAAGCGCCATAGAGTTTTTGGTTGATTCTGGGGCTGATGTTAATGTAATTGGTGGAGATGACTGGAGCACGCTTGAAGATCAATGTCGGTCGTGTATAGCTGATGTTGAGAGTATCGACATTCCTGGAAAAGAACTACATGGGTATGGGGCCGATACCCCAATGTTTATTGAACGTGCTTTCAGAGCCAAAATACAAGCTATAGGGCTCGAAAAACCGATCGTTACGGCCGATTTTTTGGTCGTCAAGGAGGGTCGTCGATCTTTACTTGGTAGAAGCACTGCTAGTGATATGGAGCTTTTGAAAATAGGCTTTGAAGTGAATACCTGTGAGAAATTAAAGCATATGCAAATATTTCCGAAGATGCCTGGTGTGAAAATTAAGTTTAGCATAGATAAAACGGTACCCCCCGAAAAGAATGCCTACTATAATGTTCCGGCGGCTTACCGCGAAGCAGCAAGAGATCGTCTGAAAGAAATGGAAAATCGCGGAATCATCGAAAAAGTCATTACTGCACCGGAGTGGATCAGTGGCATGTCTGCTGTTCCGAAAGGTAGGAACGACTTTCGCCTCGTTGTGAATATGCGGGCGCCTAACAAGGCTATAAAACGTCAATATTTTCGTTTGCCTGTCCTTGAGGAAATGAAAGTGAAGCTGCATGGTGCGAGATATGTCTCGAAATTCGATTTGTCCAGCGCTTACTATCATTTAGAACTGAGCAGTGAATCAAGGGATTTGACGACCTTCCTGGCCGAAAATGGGATGTATCGATTCACTCGGCTTATGTTTGGTGTGAACTGCGCTCCAGAAATCTTCCAGAGGGAAATTTCTAGAATTCTGGAAGGCATAGAAAACAAGATAGTGTATATCGATGATATACTTGTGTTTGCTGAAACACTAGAAAAGCTGCATTCGATAGTAGCTAAAGTGTTGCAAATATTGAAAGCGAACAATCTTACCCTCAACCTTGATAAATGCGAGTTCGACAAAACTCATATCACATTTATAGGTCACGAGTTGGATGAAAAGGGAATAAATATCGAGGAAACCAAAATAGAGGATATCAGAAAATTCCATCATCCTACATCAATATCAGAACTAAGAAGTTTTCTGGGTTTGGCGACTTTTGTGAGTCCGCATATAGCCAAATTTGCCGATATATCATCACCTTTGTGGTCTGTTGTTTCGTCAAAAACTTGGAGTTGGGGAAAAGAACAAAATGAAGCTTTCGAACTCCTTAAAGATCGCATTATACGTTGCACGGTAACACTTGGTTATTTTTCGAGGAACGACAGAACATATTTATACACGGACGCATCACCTGTGGCTTTGGGCGCCGTGCTTGTCCAGGAAGATACGAGAGGTGTCTCTCGAATAATCAGTTTCGCATCTAAAGCGTTAACTCCTACCGAAAAAAATACCCTCAGAATCAACGTGAAGCTCTAAGTGCTGTGTGGGCAGTCGAGCATTTCGGATACTACCTGTTGGGAGGACAGTTTACTCTACGAACTGATGCTAAGGGCATTACCTTTTTACTGAACAGGTCGCGCGAATCTACCAAAAGAGCCTTGACTAGAGCTGATGGATGGGTGCTAAGACTCAGTCCTTACCGGTACGACGTTGAGTTTGTGCGTGGTAGAGACAACCTGGCTGATCCGTCCTCCAGGTTATACGACGGGAATGATAATGCCTTTAATGAAAAGAGTAGTCCTTGGGAAATAGCTCACTTGCAGGCAAATAACGTAGAGTTCCTAATCGATGAAGAGATTAGGCAGGCTACTTCCAAGGACATTTTATTCCAACGCTTGATAGATTCGTTAGAGTCAGGAGATTGGCCGGATGAATTACGCAGATTTAAAACAATTTCTAATGATTTGTCCATCGAGAATGGCATCGTTGTAAAAAGTGGTTGTGCAGTGATTCCTGAACAACTAAGATCAAAAACTCTAGAGGTCGCTCATAAAGGTCATCCTTTAGCGGCAAAATTTAAAAGCATTTTGCGAACACGTGTGTGGTGGCCAGGGATGGCTAGAGATGCCGAGCGATGGGTGAAATCATGTGTTGTCTGTGAAATTAATGATAAACCGGAACGCCATACTCCTATGAGACGTACGTTTGCTCCTAAAGCCGTTTGGGAGACTATTGCTATTGACTTCAATGGACCTTATGCGAAGTTTGGCGGGATATCCATTCTAGTTTTAATTGATTTAAGATCTAGATATGCTTTCGCTCACCCTGTAAGATCCACTGCATTTGAACATACGAAAAAGATTTTAGACACCGTATTTGGATATGAAGGTTTTCCCAGATGTATTAAGACAGACAATGGGCCTCCTTTCAGCGGCAGCGAATATAAACAGTACTGTGCCGAACGCGGAATTAAAACAGTTTTTTCGACACCTTTCTTCCCTCAACAGAATGGCTTGGCGGAAAACTTCATGAAGGTTGTCAATAAGGCCATGTGTGCAGCAACATCGTCGGAGACTAGTTATTTAAAAGAGCTACGGGATGCCGTTCATGCATACAACCCTGGTTTTCATTCAGTTATTAAATTGCCGCCAGAAGAGATTATGAAGGGTCGAAAAGTTAGACGTGGTTTACCGTTACTGAAGTATAGAAAGTCGGTTATTGATGAACAGCTTATAGATACTAGAGATCGTGAGGGTAAGCTTGAGGGAAAGGTTAGGGAAGATAGACGACGAGGAGCGAAACCAAGTGCAATAGGACCAGGAGACACTGTGATTGTTGAGCGTTACCAGTCTAAAGGAAAGGGTGAATCAAGGTTCGGCACCAAAAAGTTCACGGTTTTGAAAGAAGATAACGGCAATTTATTGCTGACTGATGAAGAAGGGCATATAACAAAACGACATGTATCTCAAACGAGGAAAGTTGGTCAATGGAGGGATAACTCTGGTTCAAAAGTCGACATGCCGATAGAAGATAACTCATCTAACAGGTCTAAGAGAGTGCCGAAGGTCCCAAAATATTTGTCAGACTATGTTCAAACGTTAGGTGGGGATAAATCTAAATGATTACGGAATATGCAAAATAAATATATTAAAAAGGTATGTTTTTTTGAGTAAGTTGAAGTTTTTTTTTCTTTTTTGTTGAGAGAAGAGGAGAGATGTGTGGTATACGCCAGTCTATAATAGAAGACAGCGAAACAGTACACGCAGGTCCTCAGCATCGATGACACTTCGGCTCCCTCTCGCTCTGGTTCGTATTTATTAAGCTCGAATGACTGTCGGGTTATTCGGTGATACCGTCTGCTTTCATTACGCAGTTAGCTCCCGTACAGGTAAGTCCAGTGTGCATCTGCTGCACGATGAGTGATCGACGCCAAAATGGCGATCACACAAGTACCAGCATCGATAGCGGTGGATAGCAGTCACAGCCGTGGTAAGGCAACGAATAGCGCAGCGCGTCTCAGCATTGATGGCAGGGCCAGCTGATGCAGGGCAGCGGATACCAATGGCAACGGAAGCGTCCGCTGATGTGGCAACGGGGATAGCGCAGCGGTTGCAGTTGGTCTCAACATCAATATTAGCAGGGCCAGTTGATGCAGTGGGGCATTTTAATGAAATGCTGTCTCTGAGCGATAGCGGGCACACTAGTAAATGCATCCAATGAAAAGAACGTTCTGGAAAACTGGCTTTCAAAATACATGAGTCGTCTAGTTTTAAGTGTCAAGCTTTTCACTGTTTATTTTACCCCAAGGAATACTCTATTCGCACAAATTGAGTCAATATTTGCTCTTAAATCAATTTACACTTTCAAGAAATTTGGAACAGATATATATTTGGCTTCATCTCCGTGTCTCCTTTAGTCATGAGCACAACATCCGAAAAGCTTCCGTTATCAGCATAAAAATTAAGTTTTCGCATAATCAAAAATCAAAAATTATTAAGTCCAAATCATGAAAAGCAACTTACTATATTATCGAGAATGGCCAATCCGTGTTAAAGCGCAAAATTCGATTGATCTGACTGGCGTTAATATGATTGCTTCCCAAGCACAGTCGACAGAAACATAGACCTTGCAAATTGAATGTGCTGTTTGTCTGTATAAGAGAAAGGATGGGTAATATCGATCGAGATGGATATCGATAGTTATCGATCATTTACTACTACTATCGATAACTATCGAAGGGTTTTTCATCCCTATATAAGTGCCTGTTTAGGTCGAAGCCGCTTCTAATAGTTCTAGACAGCGACAACAGCAGTTCTCCCTTAGCAGCAGCAGTAGCAGTGCAGTGGATACCAGCGATATCGGATAGCGGCCACAGCTGCGGCATAGTAATGGATAGCGCACTAGTTGCAGCGGATCTCAATATCGATAGCAGCTGGGCCAGCTGATGTAGGGACAGCGGATACCAATACCAGCGTATAGCGGCCAAAACATTGGCATGGCTACGGATAGCGTAGCAGTTGCAGCGGGTATCAGCATCGATAACAGCTGATGCATTGAGGCAGTCTCTGCGCGAAAGCGGGCGTTAATACATTCAATGAATAGTTGACTCATTTTGACAACACATGAGCCGTCTAGTTTTGAGTGTTTATTCACTGTTTATTTTATCACAAGGAATACTTTATTCGCACTGTCAGTGATAACGCCAAGATGTGATCGGTATCTTACTCGATATTGAACAACAAATGAAAAAACGACTGAAACGCAAGCAGCCGAGTTATCTTTCTTGTAAAAGTATTCTACTTCATCCTTGCGGTCGTGGCTTTGCACACAACCCTCCCGTGATTTTTTTTGTTATACCGACGAATTGAAATCAATTTCAAAGGTAGAATTCGATTATGCGATTTTCAAAGTTTTTAAAATAACCTAAATTAATCCACCTAGCGGTCAGACCCAGCCTTTCTCATTCAAACTTTAATTTGTAAAAATAGATTTACATGAACGCTTCAATCCAATAAATGTATATTCACTCTTTAGGTTCTAAAATATTATAATATTATACATATAAAAATTTAGTCCGGTCTGTCTGTCTTTCTGTCTGGTCCATATAGGCTCGAAAACTAACGAACCAATCGACGTGAAAATTTGTATGTAGGGGTTTTTGGTGCCGATAAATGTTCCTATGATAGTTTGAGACCCCTCCCTCTTCTGGAAGGGAGGGGTCCCATACAAATGAAACATAAATTTCTGCACAACTCAAGAACAAACCAAGCAAATGAAACCGAATTTGGCATGTGGATGTTTTGAGGGGAAATAAATATGTCCATAATAGTTGCACGCCCCTCCCTTTTCTGGAAGGGAGGGGTTCCATACAAATGAAACACAAATTTCTGCACATCTCGAGACCTAATCAACTAAATGGAACAAAATTTGGCAGGTGAATGTTTTAAGTGGTGAAAAATATGTCCATAATGTTTTGACACCCTTCCTTTTTTTGGAAGGGAGGGGTGCCATACAAATATAACACAAATTTCTGCACATCTCGAGAACTAACCGAGTGAATGGAACCAAATTTAGCATGTGAATGTTATAAGGGGTAACAAATATGTCCACAATGGTTCGACACCCCCCCTTTTTCTGGAAGGGAAGGGTTTCATACAAATGAAATACAAATCTCTGCACATCTCAAGAGCTAACCAACTAAATGGAACCAAATTTGGCAGGTGAATGTTTTTGGAGGTAACAAATATGTGCATAATGATTTGACACCCCTTTTTCTTCTATAAGGTTGGGGTCCCATACAAATGAAACACAATTTTCGCACAGCTCAAGAACCAATCAAGAAAATACAACCAAATTTGTTTGTGAATGTTTTTAGAAGTAACAAATATGTCCATAATGGTTCGACGCCCCTCGCTCTTCTTGAAGCACATGTTTCTGCACAAATTTCTGTACATCTCGCGAACTAATCAACTAAATGGAATTATATTTGGCAGGTGAATGTTTTTAGTGGCAACAAATATGTTCCACACCCCTTTTTCTTCTATAAGGTTGGGGTCCCATACAAATGAAACACAAATTTCGCACAGCTCAAGAACCAATCAAGAAAATACAACCAAATTTGTTATGTGAATGTTTTTAGAAGTAACAAATATGTCCATAATGGTTCGACGCCCCTCGCTCTTCTGGAGGCACATGTTTCTGCACAAATTTCTGTACATCTCGCGAACTAATCAACTAAATGGAATTATATTTGGCAGGTGAATGTTTTTAGTGGTAACAAATATGTTCCATAATCGACCTCAGGCAACATTTTGGATCATAAGATGGCAACTTCCGGTTGCTGGAAAAAGCCAAAAATGGCCGATTTCCACCCAATATAATAATATCCGGATTTAGAATGATACACAGGAGCTAAAATCAACCACAGATACCAATTTGAATTCTAAGTTGGCGACTTCCGGTTTCTGAAAAACCGCTGAAAATGACCAAATACCACCCAATTTGAGTGTTTCTTTAGCCAGTATGACGTTCAAAATCCAGAAATTGCCTCTAAATGCCATTATGAAAACCAAAATGGCAACTTCCGGGTTCGGAAGAACAGCGGCTAATGACCAAATACCACCCAAAATGGGTATTTCCGGTGTCAGATTGATGCCAGAAAATCTGCTGAAAACTACCGAATACCACCCAATATGAATATATTCAGAATTAAGGCGATGTACAGAAGCCAAAAGTCGAGGATGTTGTCATTTCGATTAAACCAATCATTTCAAACGATTTGTTATTTGACTTTGATCTTATCCTATGGCCGATTCCTTGTGAATTTGCAGACTTTAAACACATCGCAAGGAATCAATGAATTTCGAACGTTCAAATAGTACGACACCACATTTAAATTATGTTGAGGCCACATATATTGATCAAAGCAGGTATAGTTTTAAATAGTCTTTGAATTTCTTTTCTTTCCATAACTTTTGAACCACAAATTAATTTGTTATGAAGGTTGTTATTTGTATGTTTGAGAGATGACTCGTTCGTATACTAGTGTCATATGTTCAAATAAGTCATGTAATCTTTGAGATAATAGACTTTCGTTGTTTTATTAACAATTTAATACATAACGGTTGCTCAAGTTCGATTATAATCTAGTGAAAAGGGAACGTATAGGGCAGTCAATTGTCGAAACCACGTGTTCACCAATAATTCATCTGTTAACCCCTAACTAGCCCGCTCATCTAATAATAATATTGATCAAATCGGTTGTGTAGTTTCTGAGATAATGAAGTTTCGTGATTTTCACATTTCGGTACATTACAGACGAAGTTGCAGTCCGATTACAGTAAAATTCAATAGGGTGTTATGAGGCAGCTAGACTTATTAATTGACACTAATTTTGTAGAAATCGGGTCAGCCATCTTTGAGAAAAGTGAGTGAGTTCAAGTAGTCTTCGGAATATGTTCCTTTGCATAGCTGGATTTCACATTTTTAAACATAAAAGGCAAAGTAATAGTCCGATTGTAAAACAAATCAATAGGGTCTCATGGGGCAACTAGACCTTCCATTTGACATTGATTTTATGCAAATCGGTCCAGCCGTCTCTGAGAAACATGAGTGAGATTAAACAGTCTTCAGAACACGTTTCTTTTCATAACTTTTGAACCACAATTCAATCTTTATAAAACTCAAAAGTTAAGGGTTTTTCAGGTAGCCCGTTCATTTGAAACCAATTTTGTTCAAATCGGTTGTGTAGTTATCGAGATAATGATGTTTCATGATTTTTACATTTGCGATTAATTTCATGAAAATCGGTCCAGCCATCTCTGAGAAAAGTGAGTGAGAATAAAAATCTGCACATACACACACACACACACACACACACACACACACACACACACACACACACACACACACACACAGACACACACATACACACACACATACAGAAAATGCTCAGCTCGTCGAGCTGAGTTGAGTGATATATGCCATTCGGCCCTTTGGAGCACTTTTATACTTTCGGTTTTGCAAGTGATTGCTATACCTTTCTAGGAGAAAGGCAAAAACATCAGAATTATGTAAGTATCGATGAAGTAGAAGTGGAATGTGGCTTGAACGAAGCGCGAAAATCGACATATTTGTCAGGATTTCAATTGGGTTGTTTAGCTATTCACGGATTTCTGATTTTTATATATCAGTTAAAAGAGTGTAATTTTCTGAGCAAAACGAGATTTAAAAAAAATTATCATTGTCCTTCGATTTTTAAATGAAGATTGAAAAATCACCCTAAATCGCTACAATGACAGTTTGCTCATATACCAACTGTCATTGTAGCGATTAGGAGTAGATTTCGAGCAGTTTTAATTCGTGATTTAAAAATCGAAGAACAACGATAGAAAATTTTTGAAAATGTTTTGCTTAGAAAATGCAGCTCTTCCAGATGACATAAAAAACTGTTATAGCTAAACAACCCAATTAAATGTTCGTAAAACAAATTGCAAAGAGGTGCGATTTCACCGATCCTGTTGTAAAATTGGCAGCTTCAAGTAATCTTAAATCGTTCGTGAAGTTGGAAAATTTAAACGATTTGATGCGACAATTCCCCAAATTCGTAAGCTAATGATCTCAATTTTAAAAGCTGAAAGCTACGTTGCCGATCAAGGAGAAGATACTAATATTAAATTAACGAGAACTTTAAAAAATAAATTTAACAAAAACCTGTATAAACATTACGTAAAGAAGAATGAATTTGTTTGAATATGTTCTGCAAGTAAAAATTTTTCCATCCAACATTTTGAGTTTGCTCGATACAGATTTTTAATACAGATTTTTTGGCCTGAGATACAGATATGCTTTCAAATAAAAATACAGATATAAATGTGGCAACCCTGTTCTGGAGATATGACCGGAACAAGTTCCGGTAATATAAATAATAGACATGATCGAAGCAGGGGTGGCATTGCTGCCAATTTTGCTTTAAGCTCAAAAGGAGCTGTCATTGTCATTTGTCCTTCGGCTCATCTAACCCACAAAGTCGAAAAAAGAAGAAAAACGAAGCATAACGCTCACCAGCTATCATTTAGTTTTGTTCGAGTTACTCGAAACGAAATGCGCAATGCCACCCCAGCTTTTTACGCGGTTTTTTTACGCGGCTTTTTTTTACGCGGATTCCGGAATTTACGCGTTTTTTTACGCGGATTCCGGAATTCACGCGGTTTTTTACGCGGCACGTATCCCCCGCTTAAAAAGCGACTTTAGTGTATATATATTGTATGTTTCCATTAACTGTAGAATACTGTAGACAACCTGACGTAGAAACCGGTGCCGGAGTACCCTTTGACAAAAAAAATCGTGATTAAGATGTCTAGTGGAATTTTACAACAAAACTTGTTTTGCATTCCTTTACTTTCATCAAACTGTTTTTAACATGCATATCAGACTTTGTTATATAATAGCTTATATTTTTATTCACTTAAGGTGCCGCCACACGGGCGCTAATTCCCTTAGTTCCTAAGTCATAGTTGATTGTAAAAAGCATTTTTTTTTTTTCATCATAACGCGGGATTGTACTGTCATAGCTTTTGACATAGAGACCCTGAACTACTCCGTCATGCCCGAATAGTTCATAGCCTACTATTCAGTGATGAAAAAATGCTTTTTACAATCAACTAAGACTTAAGCCTGTAGTACACTCTTTGTCTAATGGTCAAATATTTGACCTTCTGACATAATGGTCAAATTTATTCGACATCATGGTTGTTGTTCGCCCCATATTAAAATTGGAGAATGACAAACAATTATCTTTGACCAAATTTTTATCTGTCAAAAAGTGCCAAATATTTGACGCTTGGTCAAATAGTGTAATACAGGCTTTAGAAACTAAGGGAATTAGCGTCCGTATGGCGGCACCTTTACACATTGAATTATTCGACTCAGGATCATAGAAGCAGAAGTTTTAAAAATTTTGTTTTTCAAAACATTTTTAATAACAACTGAACGTTTATTTGTTAAAATGTTTGTAGTCTAACCTTATAATATTTTTACCACAGGGCCTTATAGTCGTAGCCACTCAGCCCTTACAAAAGAACCGTCCCTGACGGACAGTTCGGAAGAAAGAAGAAGAAAGAAGAAGAAGAACCTTTTAATAATCATCAGTAATCTAAGCAAAAGGCCGACGTTTCATTGAAAAAGAGATATCTTAGACGCGGCATTTGGCGCAAACTATCGTATGATAACATAGGCACATTGTATTGAACTGCCGGTACCCGGATAACTGTCCCATAATGAAAAACAACATGTTGAGAATACGGCGATTTAATATAATCCGTGAATTTTCGGATTTCCAGCAAATACATCCAGAACCAATGACCATAACAGTTTCATGGCACCACAAGTTTATCGTTGAGAACTAAAAACCATGGATGGAATTGGTTTTACGTTATATAACTTGAAAAAAAGACAAAATGGGACAAAATATGCGGGTACATTTCAAAAATACTCGCATGTTTTGTCCCATCACATATAAATTCAACCAGCAACCGGCAGTATCATTGGCAACGTAGATTGTACTACAGCAAAACAACATTAGTCTAGTTAATTGAATGACATACTTCTATATGCCTAAAATAATCCGATATACACTAATCTGGAGCAAAATTATATGTTTACAGTTTGTACCACTATGCAGTGGGACTGTAATGCGGGTACTTTCAATATGGGACAAAAACAACTTGGTATTTTTTCCATGTTTTTCCATACAAAAGTATCAATTTTAATTTTTTTCCAGAAAATATGATAACAATTAAGTCGATTCCAGATGATAACTCAAAAGTGACCAAAATCAGTATGGGACAGTTATGCGGGTACCGGCAGTGAACATGTGGTTCAATTTACTTTTGCGCCCAAATTTAATCATAGCAATCGACTCACTCCTGGTGTTCGCTCATATAGGTGCACTCCGGCGTGATAAATATCACGTCGGAGTGTTGAATATAAAAGAGTAACCGGGGTTTTGCTTTTGCTAGTCGCGCACTCCGGCTGGAGCCGTGAGCTTTCAGGGGCTACACCAAAATGTGCGAATATGATTAGCTGCTCATGCTCCGGCAGGAGTGTGAAGAAGGTTTAATTTTCGCACTCCAATCGCAACACTGGTTGATAATTGATGAAATACTCTTTTAGAAAAGTTATTTTATTACAATAATAGAGCCGATACCCTATTATGAATCTTGTTATGAAATCTAGTCTAGAGTCTTGTTAGAAAGCGTTAATATTATGTTTTTTCTTATATGTAATGAAACAAGAGATGAATTAGGCTAAATAATCCCCTCTTTCACCATTCCAATAAGAAACAATCTGATTTAGGTACAACTGTTGTGAATTCTGATCGCGCTGTCTTTCAGGCTGTTTTTGTTGGAAATGTAGAATAGCTGTAATTTTTTTTATTACGTTATAAGCGAGTTGATTTGAATAAACGTCGCTAGTATTTCAGTATCATTTGGATTTAAGTTACGTGAAATTCAGTGGTGAGCACCATTCCGCTAATTCGCTACTTAGCGACGCTAAAATTCAGTTAGCGATTTAGCGATTTCGCTAATTTTTGAGCTGGTTAGCGAAACTGTTAGCGTCGCTAAAATTTTGGCATTCGAAACGCTAATCGCTAATTCGCTAAATTTTGTGGAGAAGCGACAATAGAAATATTTAGAAAAACTGTGAATTGCTGATGGCGTACGTAAATTGCTTCGAAAGATGAACATACTTTACTGCGAAAGTTACTTTTGTCAGTTTTTTACCCTAGAATGGAGTTCCAGTTATCGTACAAGCCACAGGAGCATTTTGAAGAACAAGCACAATGTCTAGATTGAATTTTTGGCACACCAAGAACTTTGGTAAATTGCAATGCGCTTGAAATTATGACAACTTTGGTTCTACTTTTTCGATTCAGATAATAATTGAATTTTCATGAAAACATTCCTAAGAGTATCTATTTTCAATGCAAGCTAAATAACTTTTGTTATTCTTGTTTTTACAAAATCAAATATGAATACCGTTTCGTGAACCTCTTACTGTAAATAGCTTTAAAAAGTAATTGTTTTCGTTTGTTTAACCAAAACAGATCAAAGTGGTCCAAATCTTACAAAACACGAGCAATAAATATAGCGATATGACTATTTACATATTGAAAAGTTAGCGATTAGCGAAAGTTCCGCTAATGTGGGTTTAGCGTTTAGCGTTTAATGATTATCGAGCTAAATTTTCCGGTTAGCGACTTAGCGACTTAGCGATTAGCGTCGCTGAATTTTCGGTTAGCGGTGCCCACCACTGGTGAAATGTAACTGAATCTTGATGCATTTTTTTTGTTTACATATATATACATATATATATATTTTTGAAATATATACATATATATATTTTTGAAATATATACATATATATATATATTTTTGAAATGCATATTTCGGCAAAGTAAATATTTTTCCTAGATTCTATAGTGTTTGAATTCCAAAAACGTGAATGCCAAATTTATAGTGTTTAAGAAACTGTAGAAAACTAAGTGCAAAGTTCAAGTAAAATTAACAAAAAACAAGCGTTCTTGGTTACATATTTTTTAAATGGTTACAAATGATCAGAATTATGTATTTATAATATATTTTTTATGTTATATGACTGTGAAATAAGTGCTTTATTCGATGCCTAAAGGGTTTTGAAGTGAAATTTCAAATATGTTGATTTTAGGCCAATATGAAAACAGGGGTAATTTAGCGTTGTAACGTCACGAAAAAAATACGGTTTTTTACTCCATGGGAACTCTTTACATTTAATCAAAGTAATATTTTGTTTTCTCTTCATACTCAAAAATACCTTTAATTTGATACTAAAAGATCGCAGCTAGGTTGAATACAACTTGAGTTACAACCAGGTTTAGTTTGCGTTGTAACGTCACGAAATTTTATTCCTCCTCTTATATAATATTCGTCTATGTTGAAAAACATACTTGATGCGTCTAACTTAGTTCACGTTACATCTGTCATATAACAGAGAATAAATTTTGCAAAACGGATTAATGTTTTTAATTATTAAACTGTTGGTCATTCATGAGTAACGTTACATTCTAAAAAATTCTAATATTATTCTATTATATTATATTACAATGCATTGTGTGAGGGGGGATTGAAAATTGTCAACTTCCGCGTTACGTAACATGCGAATGTTCCCTAAGAGAAAAACTATGGACGCAAGGTAACCGTATTAATGAAATGAATAATTCGTCCGCATTGCTCAAGCCAATCTTCCGAATGTGGCGGTTATCGCAATTACGGGACGTGACATCACCACATCTAACGATGAGAAGAACATTTTTGAACGACCAACACCATATCGTGGAATAAGCCAGCTATTTATTTTTTGGGCAAGTCTAGATGAAAAAATCTTCAGCGGCAAAAATGCACTCGAATTATCTTGAATAAGTAGTGTGAGTTTTAAAAAATCAAGGAAATATTACGGGAGCGAAAAAAGCTAAAAAGCGGCAATTTTTGTGTTATTATTATAATTTTTGAAAGGTTTCTCGTATTTATTGGAATTAAGGACACATTTGTATACTTGTTTTTAATATAAATGCTGTTTATTCTAACGTACTCAGAACATTGTGAAAAAAACTACAATAAAAATAAATTTAATATGTTTTACACACAATGTCATATAAGACACTTTTGAGAATATTTATGATACATATGTCACTTATGAAAAGAATCGATTTGATGATAACTCACATTCCTTCACTGAAAATCTCCAAGTTTAGGTTTGGTTCTGCATTCCCAAACATAAAGCGACAAAGTAAATTTGTTACGTAGTTAATGAATAACCCCACAAACCAAGTGCATAAAGTAGAAGTAGAAATATATAAAATCAGATATTGAGCTATTTCTTATGAAAATGTCTAAGAAATATGTGATAAATTATATCGACTGATTCATATTTTCGTGACGTTACAACGGAGTGAGAATACCCCTTACTGAAAAATGAGCGTTGTAACGTCACGAAATATAAAAGCTTCTCAAATATAGATGTTACCAGTTATAGGCACGTTATTGTGACAGTCACAATAACGGTAAGCTCTTTGTCGGCTCTCTTGTCTATAGGCTCTCTATACTGCATGCCATGCAAACCCTCACGGTGTGCGCCTTGTCATTTCTCTAGTCTTCAATGTCTCTATAGTGTAAATGTCACATCAAAACGGAAGCGCTGTATGACTTTGCATGGCCGTTTCTCGTTTTCTCGTGACAGGATATATCATCGCCAAGAAGTAACACTAAAAGGATTAATTATTTTATTGATTTTTATTTTTGTTTGTAGCTTCAGCTTTTCCGCATTTATTACAATAATGATAGGATTGCGAAATATTTTATGAGTATAGATTATTTTGTGATAATAATAAATTCATAAAAATTGAATTTTTATCATTGTTTTGCTCATTTTTTCTTTTTACACCCTTTATGTATGTATTATCATAGTGCTAGCTTCTTGCTAAAGTGTAGTCTACTAGTTTTAATGTTACTGTACTCAGTACAATTACATACTCATTTAATATTGATCCAATTTAAAATAAAGGTATATAGTTTAGACGGCTTGTTCGTTTTCGCGGTCGTGCTATTTTCCGCTTTGATACACGCATCGTTCGCTTTGTTTTCAACCTGCATTCGACTATCAGTTTTAGCAGCAAGTTACTATCCCTATTTAGTACATTCGGAAAACTCATCTATAAGTATGCTTGATGCAAAGGAAATGCTCGTGTCTTAGAGTTTGGCCAAGAACACGTTCGGCATGCTTGATGTCTACGCGGTGTTATCTAATATTGCGTTGTAAGCAACAATTGGCGATTAACGTCTCTCTCCGCTTCTGTTCGATTGTTTAATTTTGGTTACCATGTATATTCACCGATAATTTGTTAAAGCACCAATTTTTCTGTATATTTATTGTCCAATACGTGGACAGTACAAAACCTTTGATCCAAAAATTTCCTTTGTATATATTTATGTAAAAACCTCATCAAGTATGTTTATTGTTTCCCATAATAGTGTTTTCGTTTTGAAGTAGAGAAATGTTCAAGCTGTCGTATATACGGTTCGACTGATTTTACTGATAGCAATGGTAAGGATTAAATCTTAATAATTCAAATTTAAATAACAAATGAATCATTCAAGAAGATTTAGTTAAAGATGCGTTCTGCCTATGGGATAGATTTAACTTAAATTACTCACATATCAGATATTTCCACTTACTTACAACAATAAATATCTATATTTATTTGTTTCATAGTCATATTCCCAGCCTATGGCACTTTTTTCAATAAGTTTTTGTTTTAAAAGCAATCAAACAATATACATTATTAAAATGCATGTGAATTGTATTTCGAGAATATTAAATAAAGAACAAAGGATGTACACATGTAGTTAATATTTAGGTAAAACCGTTCATTATAAAACTGTTTAAATGAAACACGAATGAATTAGCTTTAAATTTAATTTCGTATGTAATCAACAATATCGATTAAACTACTAATTCATTTATTATGTTCAAGCGAATATATATCTTTCTTCAATTCAAACTATACGAGAACGTGTGGAATTACTTGGCGCATAGTAAATTGCGTTACATTTTTGAATAATTTTATTAATTTAGGTTGTTGTTTCGTATTTCATCACAATCATAACTTTTGCCAAATGACTCGCCACACAGTAAATTTTACAATCTACCCCCGATGAATCTTCAGTATAGTCATATAATGACAAATCCCAGTCTATTTCTTCTCTGTCAAGCCAGATTATATCTGGTCAACACCATTTTACTGTTGTTGTGCTACCCTATGACGATAATTTCTCAGCAATTATATAATTTAATATATTTTTTTAATATCAAGTAAGCAACTAGCCAAGAAAAACAACTTATAGAGTCATAGAGAAAAAATAGGTATAATTCATGAAGTTATCGAGTTTTCTTGGTTTCAAAGTAATAAAGACTTCTTGTGCTGATCCCTTAGTTAAACAACCTATTATTACACAATTTCTAGAGATGTTGAGCGCATACAGTTTTCGATCAAGTAAAATCGTCACGAGATAGCACAATCCCAGCAATTTATGGCAAATTGATATTCGATATTCGTTATATGTTTCCTATTTACACTTCACTAACATTGCATGACGATCCATTGCATATTCGTTCGCAACGGACGGTTCTCCTGACCATCAGCAGACAATCGGAAAATCCGAGATAGGCCCAATTTTATAACCTCTGCTGTGGAACCGTTGTTGTCAAATGCGTCTTCTCACTTCGTTTTGGAGGTGGCGGTGGTGGCCGCTTTTTAATAGAACCACTTACCATTAATTGCCCCCTTGGGTAGGATGGTTCTACACCCATGTTGCTACCTAAATTCTCGTATAGCCCATCAGAGCCATAGTGCTCCTGTACCCAGTGGCTCACGTTGGCGGATTCCCTGTAGTAGTGTGACGAATAGTTTTCGCTAGGTAAGTCACGAAAACCAAGAACTTCATGTGGAGTTGTTGCTGGTTCCAACTTGCATTTCTGGGCAATCTGCCATTTTTTGTTCATTACTCTTTGTAAATCTTTTAGAAAATCTCTAGGAGGATTAGAAGCAGAATCACTTAACCTTTTCGGTGATGTGTATGATGTCGACAAACGTGTCGCTTCAGCTCTCGGTGGAGGAACTGGTGGAGACGAGTATATGTCACGCGATATTCTTCGGGGTGAAAGCGGCACTTCTTGAACTTCGTCTTCAAAACATACCTTGCGTCTTAGCAGAACAGGGGAATCCGCAAATTTGACATTTTTAGCCGGTGCTGGAGGTGGTGTCTGTGGCATTGTAGTTTCTCCGTTATATGGAGGTGGTGCTTTATATGGCGGAGCCTTCAAGGCAGACGGTTTCATGGTTGTTAAGTAAATTGGTTCCACTTTTGAGCAGACGTTGTTTGTAACAGATGGAAGAGCTTGACTATTGAATTTCATGATAGACTGTTTAATGCTGTTTGTTTCAAAATTTTCATTTGATGTCATGATTATTTGGGATGTACTGGGGTCCTGTGACGAAGTTGACACTGTTTGGTAAATTTTACCCAACTCCTTCATGTTCGAAACGCATTGAACAGATATTACGTTTGGGGGCGGTGGTGGCAATGGCATTTGCACACTAACTAATGACAATTGAGATCCACTAAAACTATCCTCTAGTACGCTTGGTGGGGGAGGTGGGGGCAGAGAATCTAGCGACAACGTTGAACCTGAGAAATTTGTTCCGAGATCGTCTGGTGGGGGCGGCAGAGAAAACGTAGAATTGCTCATGCAACCCTGCATAGATTCCAAGGATGTGATCGGTTTTGTTGGCGTTGGTGGAGTTATAGTAGTCGACTGTTGTACGTTACTGCTACTACTGCTATTGTTTAGTAAATTGTTATTGATTGCTAATATTGGCGCTTGCTGTTGATTTATTGGAGTTCCTGGGATACTATTGGAAGGCGTTGGTGTGGGTGTCGAAGTAGAAGAACTCATACTTTCCATCGATCCACGATTATTTGCAGGCCTTCGTTTCAATGTCCCACTATTATTACTCTCTTCGCTTCTTCTTCGACTGTGTCTTCGTGTTAGTGTTCCTCCTCGATCCGGTGAAGCAGGAGACGAATCATTCAAACAAGTAGTTTCCCCAACTTCCTTCAATTGCCTGGTCATCGATGTCAAAGGTAAGTTTGGTTTCATAGATGGCTTTCGCTTTATGGTACCCGTAGGAAAATCAGAATCGAATCCGTTATTTTCATCCGATAAGCAGCCACTGGAACTGGAACTCGATGCACGCGATAAACGACCGTTATTAACAGGAACTAAATGATTAGCGCCACTTCCACTACTATTGCTGCTGCTACTACTGCTACAGTGAGAAGGAACAGAAGACACGATACTGCCAATAGATCCACTTCGTGCTGATGATAGCTTATCTAACTCTTCACGAGCAAGATCTTCTGATAGACTTCGATGATTGTCCAGCAATTTTTTACCATACTACAATTGAGAAATGTTCAGATCAAGGTTTATTTTTTATTCAATCATCTTACCTTTGTTACTCTAATTGCTGTGACCCATGTTTCTAAGGATTTCGCATCTTCGGCGCACAGCATTTTTATCGATCGAGTGCCTTTAGCTATCGGAGAGACCTTCGGACATCGTAATGCAAACGTATAATCAGTTGGCGATTTATGTTTTTTCTTCCAACCTATTCCTCGATATACTTCGTGGCCAGCAAAAAGTGCCAAGCAGAGAAGATCCTTTATAGATCGCACTTTTTGTTCTTTTGGATAATAGTGCAGACCAGAAGCACGAAGTACAAAATGATACTTTTTCCACCCTTTTTTAGAATCGCTTTTTAAATACAGTGGACCTTCAAGTGGAATTTGGTTTTGGGTGGAAAAAAACTCATCTAATAGCATTGCCCTAACAAAAATCAAACGATAGACCTTTAGTATTTATTGATAAAAATTACCCCGAAGTTACCTTGTGTGTTCGTCATGGTCACTTCCTGGTGCCATTTGTGTTCCGGGTAGAAACAGTTCAGGAGTTTTGAATAAGGTTAATTTATCCGCACGCTGCAAAAATAAAACTTTATTCTTGGAGTCTCTGCTCCATAGCATTAGGTTGTCAACTAATAATTCATGATCTTCGAATAATCTTTCCATCTGATACTCTGGTAAATGTTCTACAATTGCCCAGCTCGGTTCCATCTGCACGTGATTTTTATCAGCCAGCAAACGCGTAACATGTCCGCAGGACATTGTTTCGTCTACTAATAATGACTTGGATGCTCCGTCTACAGAAAAGGCTTTCACAAACAGTCGCCTTACTGTGGCTTGTTCTAGTTTTTGTAAAGCTAAATGAATCTTGGCCTGTTTTCCGGTATCTACGGTATTTTGAGCATTTTGTTGTAAATTTTTCAAATGTGAACTGACGCTGCTAGATGCTGATGATTCACTTGACATGAGTGATACGGTGTCACTGAAAGCGGAATCATTGTCTGGACTGTCCGTTCGCGGTTCGCGCAAACTGCTTATGCTTGCGGCACTGTCTGGGACGCTGCTACAGCCACTTTCGGATGAAATTGTAGTATTTGTGGTAACTGAAATTGTAGAATTTGTACGACTATGGCTTCTGCCCTGTCGCAGTTCACCTCGCTGTTCCAACTGACTCAGTTCTCCTAGAATGGCATCTAGCTCAGCTTCGTGTGTTTCTTCAAGGTTTGCCATTGAAAAGCGATATGAGTCGGTACGCTCAGTTGAAGTATTACTTTTCGGGCGTAATCTAGCAACGGTGGCAGCTACGGCTGAGCTGGAAATCTCTAATCCCTGTAAAATACGTAATAAAGTAATACGGGTTATGTTAGTTAAAATATAATACATAATTAGCTACTATCAACTGGTTTATTCATTTTTGTAGCCAATTTAATGAACCAGTCTAACAGAATCCTGCAGCGCAAGTAAAATTAAGTTTTACTTTTCCTTATTTTATAAAACCAACCCTCTCCCATCAATGTAGACGTTTTCGCATTGGATTTTAATTTTCATTCATATTGATATTGTTTCAATAAGTTGGAAACCTCTTTTAACCCTTTATAAGGCAGTGGCAACTATATTGCCACCAACAACTTTCTTTTTTTTTCTGCTTGATAATTATGAGCTATGATCAGTGATCAGAAATAAACAATAAAATTTAATGACATTTTTTTTCCTCGGCCCGTTAAAGGGTTAATGTACATAGAAAAACTTGGAGTGGATGGCATGCCAAAGGTTTCTTCAACCCTGACACCAACCTTTAAAAACATAAAAAATTTGAAATCATGTCAATATTAAATATAAATTGTCTCCAAGAGTTTTATGATTTGAAACTTTTATTAAAATCACATTGCATTATTTTCATTATTTTCAAAAATGCTCTAAAACTTTGAGTAAAAATTTGTTTTACTATTCTGCATCTTGAAATTTTACAAAAGTTAATGGATAATATCAAATTTCAACAAAGAAAATCGATGGCAAATTCAATCTGTTCTATTTCGTTTGTTTTAATTTTTTTTTCTGGTTTGAAATTTACTGTTCACTTTCTAAATTTCTAAACTTAAATTCAAAATAGCCTAAAAACGTTTGAATTTAGTAGTTAATTTTTATAAACTATTTGAATATAAACAATTGCTGAAATTATTTAATATCATTGGAAAACCATTATTCATTAGAAATGCTTGATATTGTGCTCTAAAAATTAGCCTACGAAAGTTTTTTGTTTTTCTTTTCATTCTTTGTACTAAAAGTTTTGTAAGAACTTCAAGTTTTTGTAAAAAAAAAATGACAAGAAAAAAATGAACCCTTTTATGTAAATTAAAATTTAGTGTTTGTTTAGATTTTGTGGAATACAAAAATATACAGTGTATATTTTATAACATTGTTGGTTCCCTATAATTTCTTCTCAGACAGTTCTTCTTTACAACCAGTCACAATGCTTTGAATGAGGCGTATACCCGTATACTGCCGTGAGATGACAAAGTGACGTAAGTGCCATTTTTTCGTATATAGGTTTTTTATGCCAATTTGTTCATTATTCGATGAACTATCTTTTGGTATCATCCTTTTCGTTGTTACTTAGTCGTACGTTGCATAAAATCAAAAAAACAAAGTGACGTTGGCACTCATTTCAATACAAGAGTGACAAGAAATTTATTCGTTTTTGGGCCACATACTGAAAAACTGATCACTTGGATATACGTCACATTGTCATCTCACGGCAGTATACGCATAAGTCATTTAGCATAGATTTACTCTACTGAGAATACTCGTCTCTTTTTTAGACATACATTTGCTCAGTTGTCGCCTTATTATCTGCATGCTATGACTAGTCAAATTTACTCTCACGTACGATTCTATGTAAAGCTTTTCATCATTTTATGCTTGCACAAACACAATGAATTTAAAATATCTGGTCATTTTCACCTCCTTTCTTATAATTACTAAGGGTACGTGCTGTGTGGATGTGAAAAAGCAATTAATGTCGTTGACCAACTGTATACTAAAATCATGTAAATTTTGATTTTAAAATGAAATATTGTCTGGTAAACAAACAGCATGATTATTTTTTTTGCGTATGACTCATGAACAGCAGACAGGGCCAACATTTCCAAGAGAGTGGCATGTGCGCAAGCGAGAAAAAGAGTGTTCGAATTACAAAAAGCAATTTTCATTCGAATTGTTTACATTTGAAGAAACGTTATACTGATTTATTTGAATCTGATTCCACACAGCACGTAACCTTTGGAATAACACCTTTCTGCAATGCCGATTCTAGTGTAATCTAATACGTTGTGACATAATTAGCACGAATCTATGCGCATTTAATCAAGAGTTAACACCGACACATGCAACTAAAATTAGATTTTCATTTTTTTTCTCCTTGCAAAATGCATTTGCTTCGTTCGCATATAATTTTCATTCTCAAGCACACGTACTAAACATTTTTTTCGAATTATGTGATTTCCCGGGCCACAAAAAATAACAGATAGTCAAACATATAGAAAACCTACTTTAATCGAAATAACATATTAAATCATGAAAAATGAACAAAACATTCGACTGTCACCGATAATTGAAATTGAACTAGACGTTGAATTTTCAGATTACATAACGCAGAACAATCATTCATTGAAAGCAAAAATAATTACCTTTTTGAGAATCTAGTTCTAGCAAATAATCGAGAGGTAGAATAATCAAAAGGTACATACAATTGTGATTTTCTTACCGCAGTGTGACATGAACAGTTACTTAGTCTTACACAAGTAAAATTTATCTAAAATTATCTTTATACAAACTGCACCACTAAACATTACATTCTTACCAGAATATAAAGCAATGAAATTTGGTAGCATTCTAAATTTTAAAAGCCTTGTCAGTCTGTACTACACACGAAAATTACCCACTCTACTAGAAAGAAAGCACTTTTCCTACAGCACTTCGATACAGTACGTTGTCCATGCTCTACTGCATCACACGAGCTGGCAGGAAAACTGAGAGTAAAGCTGTAATACACCATCCACAGCAGCCGAACTGATCACAACTACAAGCATAAGATTTATGCTCTATACAAGAAAACACCATGAAATCAAGGAAAATATCTTTAACACGCAGAATTTATTTTTACTCACTGGAGAAAAAAAAAAACAAATAATGATGAATCACTGAGAGACTGTTAAATGATTTGAGATTTTGCAATCAAATATAACTGTGGCTCTGGTAATCCGAAATTCAATAATAGCATAAGAAGTGTGTCTTCATACTGATGCAGTGCTGTTTGGATTACTTCATATTGGTACAGTTTTTTTTTTTGAGAATTACTAATTGATAGCACTGCTTTAAATGGCCAAAAACAGGAAATAGTGCAAAATAGTTAACAAAAAATAAAAAAAAACAGGCTGGCTTAATTCAATGAATTTAACCTCACACACATAGCCGCCCAAAATAACGATTGCACATGACTTGCATGCCAAACGCATACAGAAAAACGTTTATTCTTCGCCCAGTGTTTACTGTCACTGAGTACATAGATTTATATCCAAGATTTTACTACGCTACAAGAAATAACTGTCTACTCATCCAGATTTTGGCAAAAGCCTAATAAATACAACCTGAAACTGCGTAACAAGCATTAGCGCTCGCATAATGTTTTTAACGTTTCAACAAAAATCAGTAAGAAAGATGTTCGCCGTTTAGGAGACATGAAGGGAACCGGGTCACTGGAAAAAAATGATCGGGCTCATGTATTGCGTGATTCTGTCGCATGACTACTTTTGATTCGAGTAGACATTTTATCTGACCCAAGAAATAATCCCCTGCAAGCTGTTGGCAGCACAAACTTCAACGTTGTGATGTGACTCGAATTTCAATATGCATGCAGCCAATTGTACGCCACTAACAGAGGGAGAATTAATTTGCTATGTTCTCTCTTTCTTTCTCTTTCTCTCTTTTTTCTCTCTCTCTCTCTATCTCTCTCACTCGCTCTCATTGCAAGTGTAATGCTATTTAGATTCACAGTGTCGTCTACATTCTGGTGTTACCGGTAGTTTATGTCTAATATACATATTTATATCGCAGTTTGGATACGGGTTTTCAAGATGCAAAGCAATCGGTGAGAAACGTTAAAAGTGAAGAGGCGCAAACTTAAAACAATGAAAAGGTTTCCGCTTTTTGTCACAGATGCATCATAGATTTCGAAACAATTTGAAATTGATAGAATTTACACTGCGTTCACACAAAAAAAACTCTTAACATGAAGAGAAGATCCGGATTAATCAGTGGGATTGAAGCTTGCCCTGCCGAAGATAATATCCATCAACCCTACAAACAACGTTGCCAGTATATTAGATAAATCTGAATTTTGCCAGATTTCTGATTACGCACCCGTCAAACAGACAAACTTCAGATATTTGACAATGAGCCAGATTTCATTCGCGTCGTCTCACAAAAAGGTCATAGCGAGATGGATCGTGACCGGCCTCAGCCTACCTGACAGGTGAGAGCATAAAATGTTCATCACTTCAAATTTTATCTGGAAAATGACCCATTGTTTAAAAAATATTTTTCCTTAGTTGCGGTGGGCGTTGGCGTTTTGCTCTATTAGTATTTGTATCACATAATCCGTTCCTATTTATTTTAACAGTCATTAAAGAAGGCTGGGTTGGCAAGACGCCAACAACAAAAACAAAAATGGTTGCTACTAAATATTAACAAGCAAGTAAAATTTGGAAAAAAAAAGATGTGATGCCAGATTTCATCTCTTGGATGGGAGTCCAAAGCCCGAGGAGTACAACCCAATGTTTCAGTCCTTTTTTTTTGTTCATCTATAATTTATTTGACACGGCACAGATACAATTTAATGTTTAACGGCGCCAATTATATCTGGTAGCTTACTTTCTAAAGTATCTTAATAACTAAAAGCAAATTTTTTATCCTCGCTGCCGACTACGAGCTGAAACTACATGTAACTTAAAGCTATAATATTTTGCATTAAAAGCACTGGTTTACTGTATGATGGTTTTCATTGCCATAGGTAAGCACATGTTCCGCTGCTGGCCAAGACATTACGGACTGGCATATTGGGTTGTCTCCCTCGGGACCTGAGAGTATCGTGCGGGTCTAGTTGCTGTTTCCGGATCCGGGGTCTTAACGTGTTCTTGTCGTTTGGTTGGATGTAGGCGGAAGAAATAGGATTAAACTGGGGCGTGGATGGATTTCAGGAAAACGTATATAAGGGACATGTAGGATAGGTCACGGCTCGCCAAGACATCACGAACAGGAACAGCCGGCTGCCTACTTTCGGCCTGCAGGGAAGCTATTAATTCAGACCTGGCGTCACGGTGTACAGGGCATGACCAAACAACGTGCTCTGTGTCGTGATAACCTTCACCACAGGCACAGATACCACTCTCCCCGAGCCCAACACGACGGAGATGCGCGTCAAATCTATAGTGATTGGACATAAGCCGGGACATCACGCAAATGAAATCCCGACCTACATCCAACCCCTTGAACCACGGGTTCGTCGACACCTTGGGGATTATGGAATGTAACCACCTTCCCAGTTCCCCTCTGGTCCAAGCATTTTGCCAACTGATGATCGTATTCTGACGTACAAATGAGAAAAATTCATTAAAGGCAATTGGTCTTTCATAAATTCCACCGTTTGTTGCGCCCACCTTAGCCAAAGAGTCCGCTTTCTCATTGCCCGGTATCGAGCAGTGAGAAGGGACCCACGCTAAGGTAATCTGATACGATTTTTCGGATAAAGCACTCAGATGTTCCCGAATTTTCCCCAGGAAATACGGAGAGTGCTTAACATCTTTCATCGATCGAAGAGCCTCAATGGAACTGAGACTGTCCGTAAAGATGAAATAATGGTCCGTGGGCATTTTTTCGATAATCCCTAGGGTGTACTGAATTGCAGCCAATTCTGCGACGTAAACAGACGCAGGATTATCAAGCTTATGGGAGACGGTTAAATTGTTATTGAAAATACCGAAGCCAGTGGACCCATCAAGAAGTGATCCGTCAGTGTAGAACATATTGTCGCAGTTGATGTTTCGATATTTATTGGAAAAAATTTTGGGGTCTGCTGCACGCGTAAATGATCCGGGATTCCACGAGTTTCTTCTATCATGGATGTATCGAAAAACACAGTAGAATCAGAAGTATTTGATAAGTCGACACGATTTGGAATATTCGAAGAAGGGTTAATATTATGGGACATGTGATTGAAATACAATGTCATAAAACGGGTTTGAGAATTAAGTTCGATTAACCTTTCAAAATTTTCAATCACAGGACGGTTCAAGACCTCACATTTGATAAGAATGCGAGAAGACAGGCTCCAGAAGCGGTTTTTCAATGGTAGTACTCCAGCTAAGACCTCCAAACTCATCGTATGGGTCGACTGCATGCAACCCAAGGCGATACGCAAACAACGATATTGTATTCGCTCCAGTTTGATCAAATGTGTGTTTGCTGCGGAGCGGAAGCAGAAACACCCGTACTCAATGACAGACAATATCGTTGTTTGGTAAAGCCTTATAAAGTCTCCTGGGTGGGCTCCCCACCATTGTCCGGTTATTGTACGAAGAAAATTCACTCTTTGTTGACATTTTTTCATCAGATGTGACAACCCCAGGTGCCTTTAGAGTCGAACCAGACACCAAGATATTTGTCTACCAAAACCTGAGAAATCGTTTTACCCATTAATTGTGTTTGAAGCTGAGCAGGTTCATGCTTCCTAGAAAAAACTACTATCTCAGTCTTCTCCGGAGAGAATTCGATACCTAGCTGTAAAGCCCAAGCAGACAAACTGTCCAAGGTATCTTGCAATGGTCCTTGCAAATCGGCAGCTTTGGCTCCTGTAACAGAGATTACACTGTCGTCTGCAAGTTGTCTTATCGTGCATGAATTTGCCAGACATTCGTCGATGTCATTTACATAAAAGTTGTAAAGAAGGGGGCTTAAACATGAGCCCTGGGGAAGACCCATGTAGCTAATGCGAAAAGTTGCCAAATCGCCGTGCGTAAAATGCATGTGCTTTTCGGACAGCAAATTGTGCAAAAAATTGTTCAAAATTGGAGAAAATCCTTGTCGGTGAAGTTTACCCGAAAGAATGTCAATAGAAACGGAATCAAAAGCCCCCTTAATGTCCAAGAACGCAGACGCCATTTGTTCTTTGCGGGCATACGCCAACTGAATATCTGTTGAAAGCAACGCAAGACAATCATTCGTCCCTTTGGCACGGCGGAAGCCAAATTGAGTATCTGATAGTAGACCATTTGATTCGACCCAATGGTCTAAACGACGGAGTATCATTTTTTCCATCAATTTCCGGATACAGGATAGCATTGCAATCGGCCTATAAGAGTTGTGATCAGAAGCTGGTTTCCCTGGTTTTTGGATGGCGATCACCTTCACTTGCCTCCAATCCTGCGGTACAATGTTTTGCTCCAGGAACTTATTGAACAAGTTCAACAAGCGCCTCTTGGCATTGCCGGGTAGATTCTTCAACAAGTTGAATTTGATTCTATCTAACCCAGGCGCGTTATTGTTACAGGACAGGAGGGCAACTGAAAATTCTGCCATCGTAAAAGGTGATTCTATCGCGTCGTGGCCCGGAGACGCATCGCGAACAATGTTTTGCTCAGGAACAGAGTCGGGATATACTTTCCTGGCAAAATCAAATATCCACCGACTTGAAGATTCCTCGCTTTTGTGACCGTTACGCGATTCTTCGGGCTGTGTTCCAAAGAGTGCTCATCGATGTCTCGTTCACGAACCGACGTCAATATCCTCGTTTCTTTGCTTTAGCCAGGCTTTTAAGCTTGGTATTAAGCTCCGAATACCGTATATAGTCGTCGGGTATACCTCCCTTCTGGAAGGCCAAAAATGCGTCGGATCTTTGCGTGTAGACATCGGAGCACTCTTTGTCCCACCACGGAGTTGGAGGCCGCTCTTTGATCGTTACGCCGGGATATTTCTTCGTTTGGGCTTGCAACGCGGCTTCGAGGATTAAGCCCGCGAGGAGGTTGTATTCTTCAAGTGGTGGGTGATGTTGAATCGACTCGACCGCTTTTGAAATCATTTCCTCGTATAACTTCCAATCGACATTCCGTGTGAGGTCTTACGGAATGTCAATTGGTCGCATGCGAGTTGAACCGTTAGTAATTGAAATAAGAATAGGCAGATGGTCGCTACCGTGAGGATCGAGGATTACCTTCCATGTGCAATCCAACCGTAGCGACGTCGAACATAAGGATAGATCCAAAGCGCTTGGGCGCGCTGGAGGTTTCGGGATAGTGTCATTTCACCGTTGTTCAAAATAGTCATGTCGAAGTCATCGCAAAGGTTATAGATTAAAGAGGAGCGGTTATCATTGTAGGGGGAACCCCAAGCCACACCATGAGAGTTGAAGTCTCCCAAAATCAAACGTGGCGAGGGAAGAAGTTCTATAAAATCAAAGAGCAACCGTTGCCCAACCTGTGCTCTGGGAGGAATATATATTGAGGCAATACAAAGCTCTTTACCTTGTATTGTCATTTGACATGCGACAACTTCGATGCCTGGAATCGAGGGGAGGTTAATACGATAGAAAGAATAGCACTTTTTGATCCCTAAAAGTACTCCTCCATATGGGGTGTCTCGATCAAGGCGAATAATATTAAAATCATGGAAGTTGAGATCAATATTTGAAGTAAGCCAAGTTTCACAAAGGGAAAATGCATCGCCTTTGTTTCTATTTATTAAAACTTTAAATGAATCCATTTTTGGTAAAATACTTCTACAATTCCACTGTAAGACAGAGATAGAATCCTTCGTATACGCAGATGAATTAGGCATCGAAGGATACAATCGCTGCAAGGAGGGGCCATTGGGCAGTCAACTGCTTCAAAAATGATCTAACTGTTGGGAGGAATGCTGTAAGAAAAATTTTAATTGGATCGGGTACATTGAAAGTTTCAAAAATCCAGTCCACAATGTCAGAAAATTTCACTAATCCAGAGTTTGTTTCATCAACTGGGAGTGCAAAAGGAACAACTGGGGTTTAAGATGTTCCTGGCAGTACTGGGAACTCCTTCTGGGACTTTAAATTTGCAAGCCCAGGAGGAGTTTGCTTCGGTTTTTCCGCAGCACTGTTTGGTTTGTTTGTAACTTTCATTTCACTTTGGGAAATCTTAGGACCTTTTCGGGGAAGTTTAGGAGAGGAAATATTCTCCTCTTTCTAGACGCCCCAGGATTGGCATAAGTTGTTCCCGCTGGTGAATCGTCAGAATCGGTTTCATCAGAGGACAACAGATCAAAGGGGTTCGATGTTATGGTAGAAGTGGTCAAGGTCTTCTTCAGCATCTCAGCGTAAGATAGCTTTGAACGCTCCTTAAGTGACCGCTTGATTTTATCTCTGCGCTGCATGTACACCGGGCATGTGGAGAGCTCATGCTGATTTTCCCCGCAGTGAATACTTTTTTCAGCATTTACACTGCAAGAATCGTCCGCATGAGTTTCTCCACACTTGCTACACCGTGCCTTATTGCAGCAGTAGGCGGCTGTGTGGCCTAGCTGCTTGCAATTGGTGCAATTCATAACACGGGGTACATACAATCGCACAGGCAGACGAACCCGATCGATCGAGACGTGGCTAGGGAGAGCAGATCCGGCAAACGTAACACGAAACGAGTCTGACGGAGTGTACACTTTTGTGCCGTTGACAAGAGACACAGACCGCAATTGCTTGCAATCTATGATCTTTACTTTTACGTCGTGACACAAAGCATTTTTGAAGCAGCCAAAACCGCTTGCCAAGATACACTCGACCGACAGACTCGAATCGGTTATGACACCGTCGATCTCCACGTCTCGTGCGGGTATATAAACGCGATACTCGCGTGTGAAAAGCTCGGAGCGAGCAATAGCGTTGGCCTGTTCCAGGTCGCTGACCACGACACGGAGCTTGTTGGGTCTGACCTTGGAGATTTCGGTCACGGCCTTGTACCCCTCCGTCAGGTCTTTCGAAATCTGCAGGATGTTTAACGGTTTCGATTTCGGTCCTGCTTTTGGCCGAAAGAAAACAGTAAAGCTGCCCTGAGATCCGTCCGGGTAAAGCCTGGGGCGGCAAGGGGGGACTGGAGAATTAACAGAGGAAGGGTTGGCAGGAGGGACAGGGTCGGAGGGGTTCGGGGATGGTGGCACGGGAGGCGAGGGATCTACATCCATCGCGCTAAATCTAGCGCACTAGCGCCGACAGAACACGTACCTCTTTACTTCTCCTTTCAGCAGGGTTGGTTGTCCGAACGGTCGAAGCTGCAGCCGTTACAGCCAGCAGCACCAATACAGCAGCTCCAAACAGCCACCAGCAGCGAGCCGGGTGTGTGATCACTCAGCACAGCGACACAACTCGCTGTCAACTGTTGGCTTCTTCTTTTTCCTCCTTTGTGTTGAGATTCTCGTCCACTGCTGTAGCACAAATTACTTAGCAGTCAAATCGGCTCACGCACCAGCGAACAGCCACGATGCGAAACAGTTGCACAAAGGCGGGCGACCTTGAACCTTCACTCGACCAGGCAAACAATGCCAACACTTGCTCGCGCGTCTTTTGTTTCGCATTTCACATTCAGACATACGACCTTATCACGAAGTACTCCAGGAATCTATGAAGCGGTACTAAATGTTGTGAAACAGTAGACTGCTGATAATTGGAGATAATTCTATAAATTTTATTCTTCAGATCAAGGACAAGATTTTCAGTTCAAAACACAAAACAAATTGCTTGTCGCAACTCAGAGTTGAAATAAAAATTAAAAAAAAAGGAAAAATAACCATATATTCATACGAAATGTGTATCATAAATGTTCGAATATAAGTAGTATAAAATACCCTTTTTCAAACAAAACCAAATAAATTTTTCAGCAAAATGATAACAAAGATATCATTTGCGCATGTTTTTCACAAATTTGCATATACTGTAACTGTATGTTATAACGGAAAATTATAAATTTACCTGACTTAATTTTTTCAAACATTAGTCTAATAAATTTAAAAAAATATATATGATGCAAAGTAACGTATTTTAGCAGGGCCTACACACCCACAATTTCATTGAATTTTGAGAAAGTGCTACTCGAGTTTGCGCGAAATCCGTCACATATAAGTATAGGCAAGCAATAATATCACACCGTAGTTCTAGACAAGAATATGCAACTCCGCACTCAATATCCAATAAAGGTCAAATTACTTAACAACTTAGAAAGAAAGTCCACGAAGAAAATTCTACCATAATTAAATCAGTGCTACAGTGCATCCTGACGGATGCTGCTCCGGTAGTGTATCTTTCATGGAAAGTATCCACGAAGAACTTCAATTCGACTTGAAAACGGTTTGAGCAGAAAAAAATATGAGTTATGATATATGCTATAACTTTGCTTGACGTGCAATGTAATAAATATAAACTGAGTACTATTTAGACTAGCTTTTCGTCCTGTTTCAACATAATAAATTCGAAAAAACTGGCTCATTTGTTTTGCATGATTTGTACATTGTGCAGATAATGATAACCTACGATGGTTATCACAGATCGTATACCAACTGCAAACCTCAAAATAGGACAAAATCAAAAAACATTGGTCGAATGATATTTACCAATAACACTCGTTTGACCAAACGGAATTAAAAAAAAAATAAAAGATATACTCACTGGGTTATAATATTTTGAGTGGGTGAAAAACTATTTCTACTTTGCGAATTTCAATTTTTTTAAATTGCATACAGCCTGCGTAGTCACGACAGTATTAGTGAATGTACACGATGTACACTGAATAGACAACGTTAGCTATATGTAGACATCCCGATCACGAAAGTCTAACAAAAATGTGACAGAATTATTCCAGAGATTATTTAACACCAACACTTTTTTTTACTAATAAGTAATTTTGTCTGTGAGGAACATTATCTAGTGCTGTTTTATAATCAGGTATGAACGAGTGTTATTTTCATTCATTCAGTAGATTTTCGTAATCGGAAGGGAAGACCTACTTACATTTTTCATCACATGTGCGTGGGCTAAAACCGGCGCCAAATGCTATATATTGCTTGCAGCAACAGATGCTAGCGTCTACAGAAACGGGATTTAGCAAAACAAAGAAAATAATAAATTCGTTTTTATACAGACAAGAAAGTGAATCACAGATGCAGCCTGGGTATAGCTGCCGACGTGCCTATTACAGTGTAGTTTATGGAATACAAACGACATTGTATTGAAGAGAAATTTGTACCCATCCAGCGGAAACTAGCGGTGTTTGTTAATATACTACCTAAAAGTAGTTCGGGAAAAATAGACAATTTACCTTAACTTGAAAGAAAAAAAGGCTTTGATGTTTCTGTATATTAAAGGTATATTTATTTATTTATTTCATTATGATTATTAGAGTAGGAGCTTTAGGAAGTGCACAATTTATTGAAAAAACATAATTTTTTAACATAAATACCTCAACAACCTGCTCAACAGTGGTATGATTGGTGAGGGCAAAGTGTATACCCAACTTCAACAGTACAACTCATTTGAAAATATCCTAGAAATATCAAAATTTTTACGAAGTATTAAAAACACATTTTGAAGTACCATGTCTGTATTTTGGCCCACCTCTATATCTGTAACCGAGTTTAAAAATATTGCGGACTAATTATATTTTCGATCATCGTCGATCTTTTTAGAGTACAAATTTGTAGTAGTAGTGAATTTGAAGAAAACATCCTTCTGCCGTGAAGTTTTCGCAATTTTAGGCATTTGAAAATGAAATGATCGGGTTTACATCGATTTTTTAGGCATTTGCAACCAGCTTCATATCGTTGAATGTAATAAATTATGTAATAAATACTTAGGTAAATTGCTACAAACTGCTTCTCCGTTCAGCGCGCATCGACCGAATGAATATATATATATATATATATATATATATATATATATATATATATATATATATATATATATATATATATATATATATATATATATATATATATATATATATATATATATATATATATATATATATATATATATATATATATATATAAGGCGATGACAAGCTCGCCTTCGGGAGCCTTGTCGAATATGCCTGTAAGAGGGCTTCAATGGCTATTGCAGCATTTTCTCGCATGATGTCCAATAGCTCAGCAGTGTACGGCAGCAAGCGGAAACTTCTAGCTAGCGTGACTTAGTCCATACTGAGATACGGCGGGCCAGTGTGGTCCGAAGCACTAGGTACTAGTAAACATCGGAGTAAGTTGGAAAGTACCTACAGGCTCATGTGCCTGAGGGTTGCGAGCGCGTATCGAACTGTGTCATACGACGCAATCTGCGTCCTGTCCGGCATGATGCCTATCAGCATAGCCATTAAGGAGGACGTAGAATGCTTCGATCAACGTGACACAAGGGGCGTACGAGGTACCAGAAGATCATTCTCGATGATCAGATGGCAGCAGGAGTGGTCCAATTCCGCGAAGGGTAGATGGACGCATCGACTTATTCCGGATGTATCCGGATGGGTCGGGAGGCGCCATGGAGAAGTGAACTTCTATCTGACACAGATTCTGTCAGGCCATGGTTGCTTTAGGCAGTATCTACACAGATTCGGGCATGCAGGGTCCCCCATGTGTCCCGAGTGCGCGGATGCGGAAGAGACTGCTGAGCATGTCTTCTTCGTGTGCCCTCGTTTTGTGCATGCGCGGAGCGACATGATGGTAGTGAGCGGGCCAGACACCACTCCGGACAACCTAGTTCGGAGGATGTGTAAAGACCCAAACATTTGGAGGGCGGTTTGTACAACCGCCTCTCAAATAGTTTTAGAATTGCAAAACAGGCGACAGGTTGACCACCGACACGCCAGTGTTAGCTAACGGCCAGTCTCCAGGTTAGTTAGCTAAGTTAGCAAAAAGACCTAAAGAACCAAGAGGGTGCACAGAGCACAAAAGCCGCTCCCCGAAGCAATACCTAGCGGTGGTCCCGGGGAGTATTATGGGCTGGAGACTGAAGGGGTTTTAGTGGGTCCGGTCACTGATTCAAACCAACCCTCAGGGGTTTGGATGCAAATTTTCCCTTCACCTGAAACAAAAAAAAAAAAATATATATGTATATATATATATATATATATATATATATATATATATATATATATATATATATATATATATATATATATATATATATATATATATATATATATATATATATATATATATAATATAATATATAATATATATATATATATATATATATATATATATATATATATATATATATATATATATATATATATATATATATATATATATATATATATATATATATATATATATATATATATATATATATATGACCAGAAAAACTGGTATTATTCGTTTATATAAACTCACACGAGGCCTGAAGTGCACTGAACAAATATTAAATCAAGCTGGAGCACGATGTTCTTCTGCCTTATCAGTTTAGTTTCGCACATCAAATAGAAAACGCACATGTTAACGATATTTAAAAAAATACACATTCAAAATTTATATACGAGTCATATCAAAGTTTCTTCTAAAATTTGAAATGAAGATGTGTTAGTAAGCCACTTTCCGACTCTTACGCGCAAGCGTTGTGGTAGTCGTTTTATACCAATTGCGTTATCACGTCTCGTTTCCACTTCGACCGCTATTCAGTTAACAATTTAATTACGTTTTAGTTTATATCAGCTATAGCTTGAAATTCTATTCAATACAGCGGCTGACAAGTTGTCAATGAAGAAGTTCAGAGATTGGTAATGATTATAAAAGGACGTAAACTATGGAGAAAAATTTGAAAATTTGTTGCATGCGCCGCGCCAATTGTTACAAATGATACACGTTTTGAGGTGAAGCTTCATTTCCAGTATAACAAATTTCAGTTATGCGGCATTAAAGCATTATTTCACAACATTTCGTAGCCAACCATCATTAGTTTTCGTATCCCAAAGTTTATTTCAGCCGAGATCCGAGCGTACAATGGTTTGCTCGATGAATCAACCTAGATCTCGCGATCAACTGGAAGGGAACGATTTTTTCGTTAATAATTTTTCAACCTTTTTTTTTCCTTAAAAGTATTTTTTGAATAATTTTATTCCCTGAGAGACCATTTCAAAATAAAATTTCCAGGTGGACTAATTTTTAAAGTCACTTTTAAAAAGGAGTCAAAAAGATTGTAACAAATCTGTTTTACGATTTAATTTTACTTAATTAGACTTCTATTTTTTCACGAATGTACAGCTCATTATATCTGATTTTGTCTCCATTTACTTAGGATGTTTTAACGTTTGTTATTCAGACTTCTCTTGGTAGGTATATCTGAGATAACCATGGAAAAACTTAACATTTTGGTGAAACCTTAAAGTCATGAAATTTAGTCTTGATGTTGACTAGACCCGCAGATTCATGATTCTATCTCAAGAGTTTTTCCTCTGTCAACTTTTTATTTTAATTCGCTTGAAATAATTAATCGCGAGATACATTGATCCGAATGCTCCAAAATGCATTTTTTTGTATTTTTGGCAAGTTGAATCAAAACGCTATTTTCAAGCAAGATTGCCAATGCATAAAAAACTACTTCGCAAAACAAATTTCAATCGAAATAACAATTTGTTTCTGATAGTACTCTAAGTTTTCCGTCTCATAAAAGATTTAAAAATATGTAACTTTAATTTTGATTTTTGTTGATGTTAAGATAATGGCCATACTAGCGATTGCGGTGACATTTTAGACGCACATTGAAGTTCATGAGAATGAACGATGTTTTAACCAACAATAACATTTTAGCAGTATTGAAATACAATAACATTTTTCCAACCCAAGTAAATTTCCATTGCATGTCAACTCACACATTTACAGTTGATATCAGCCAGACGTGAAAACGCGTAAGGTCTTTTTGTTTTCGATGAAAAGTCCCTGCTCGGTGTTCACGAAACTATGACCTCCGATCCAACTAGGGGTACAAACATTCTTTAGATAATATCAAATGTTATCAATTTTTAATTTCTAAAAAAACACATTCAGCCATCTCTTCTATTCTTTCTCAACGCTATCCAAATAGGTGCTCATGTTGTAAGAAGTAGCATAACTGATGCCACACCTCATACATGAGAGCTTCTGTTTGCGTTGTTGGAGGAAGATTTAGTCTGAAATTCAATGAAAATTGGACAAACGTGTATCGCACATAATATAAAAGTAAACTTATCGCAACAAACTATCCTAGTAGGTGGTTCTCTATACTATCTGAAAAATAAATGAACAAAATTACTGTTATATTGATGAATTCATATCATTATCACTTCGTGATTTCCTCTATTAATAAAAACAGAGCTAACAATGTTACCACATCGCATCACTGGTTGTCTTGAAAATACATTGGCATCAAAAGTCTATGTTAATGAGTCCATACACTCCTTATTGAAATGCAACCCTCTATGGGGAACCACCAAACGGAAATAGAGTTCCGTTTTGAATGCTAAATATTTTTCCTCTGATTCAAGTTATTTGTAAGTAATTGCGCTCAACGATGATTCTTTTGCTTTACCTCTGCTGACTTTTAATGTTTGTAAAAAACAGCTTCGAACTTAAATGTTAACAAGAGTTGTTAAAATCGAGAATTAACAAATCTCCTTGCTTGTTTTTCTGATTTATCTAATTTCTCCATTGTAATGTCAGTCATTATTATACTTTTTCATTAATGCACGAGTGACATGAAATAGGGTTTCGAGCTGTTAAACTTCTTGCAATCTATCGTCAACTAGTACTCAAATTTGAAAAAAAAAAGAAAGATTGTAGGTTTTTAAACATTCCTATCAGTTTTGATACCCCTAGAAAAGATAACTTTGCCAGAGACTTAAATCAGTTTTTCCGTAAGCAAACGTTAATCTTCAGCCTTTGACGCACTTCCGCGTCTTATAGGGACACCAAAATTCACTGAAATGTTTAAAAAGCAATAATATTTGCAAGGTCACTTTTTTGAGTTTGGAGCAACTTTTTTTGCACTTTTGTCGACCAGTGTTATCATACATCATATAAGCAAAACGCCGTGGTAGACAACGAAACAAAAGATAATTTTATATTCACATTTGTACATCCGCTATAATACAAACAGAGTTGTACCTACGGTTACGACATCGTGCCTCCCTCTATTTCGTTTTACGCACAATCATTATTTTCTTTTCGGACATAATTAGGCCGATACAAATTTTATTTTCATTTTATGCTCACACAGTTTCGAAGCCTGATGAAATTAAGCCTTCAATACTAAAATGCACTTTTTCGTTGATTCAGCTTCCTTTCCCTAAGATACATACCCTACAAATGAAAAGAAAACTATTTTGTTCTAAAACTTTTGAGAAATATTGGAAAAACGTTTTGGCGTAACTGCCAATTGGTTGCAAAAACTGGCGTCACTCCATACAAGGTGCAATTGTCTACGTTAAGTCGTTCTACTTGACTGTCTAACTACTGTCTGTTTGTCTAAGTTAAGCCGTTTAATTCGACAAATATTCCATGGAAAGGAGAAAAGGGGAAAGGGGGATTGATTTCTTGTATTGTATTTTTTACTGTAATATTTTTACAAACACTCAGCCTCAGGAAGGTCTAAAGTCACCACTTTCCCCCTACTAGTGGATATTTGCATCAGATGAAATAATTAAAAAGTGTGTGTATATTACGGTGGGTAAATTTAATCGATTTGCCAGAACGTTCTGATGGTTCTATTTGGGGCCCCAAACAATCCTGACACTACCGGAAGTGGATTGATCGATAGCTCTTTAGGAAGAAACATGCGAAATTTTTTTCCTATACTAATTTTCATACAAATTCATGTACATGAATATGTAATGCACCAATCAGAGGCTCGAGTAATCCATATTTGGCAGGTTTAGCGTTGTCTGGGGGCCTAAATTGAACAAAAAAAAAGTTTGTTCTGGCTCTGTGCTGTCAAGTTTGCGTTTTTCCTTGTAACGATTAGCCACCTTAGCGTAAATGTAAGTTTTTGTGCATGTGTTTGTGTGTGGGTTTGTATATGTGTTTGTGCGTATTTGTCTAATTGAAACTGCTGATAGACAATAACTAACGTTTGACCGAAACACGATTGACAAAACTAATTCAACTGCGAGGCAGAGTAGGAAGTAGTCGAGTTTTTACGCCAAGCTATGCGAACAATCTGCGAGAAAAATGCATGTTTATTCAGATAAACTGGCGTAGCGGTTTTTCTGGATTAATTACCATGGGCAGATTCGTATAATCCTTGGGGCCTCTATTCAAACATCAATCTTCATAAAATTGACAGACTATTTTGTTGGAATTGTATCTCAAAGTAACTATTTGGGTTAAAATAACAAAATCGCGTTTTTCTCGCAATGATGGTGTTGGTTGTTACGTCAACTATGTAAACAGGGGCAGTATCCTTAATGGATAAAGGGCTCAAACATACATCTATAAAATTGATTTCGAACCGATATAAATTCTGTTTGTCTACAAAAAATTGCTTTTACATATCGTCATTTTTCATCGGCACTTTTTTCAGCGGCACTTTGTGGACGCCAGATACAGCCATTCCGGCATCTACATCTGGGCACTATTTGACAACAATCAGAGCATCGAAAAAAACCTCGATTCCGGACGGCAGACAACCCTGAGCGACAAGAAGCTTCAAAGAATGTTGAAGAGGAACACCGAGGAAAACTGGTTACCTCACTGCGTGCGCTTGGCCGGGAGATCGATGCAATCAACCAAACAATCAAAAAGAACCCAGTGAACATGGACATATATGTCAGGATGTCAGCGGCAATCCCAATTACGCAGCGACCGCGGCTCAATAAGATCAAGCCAAGTCAATTTTCCCGTGACGTGGTGGTGGTGATGGACGACAAGACCTCGTCATGATGGCAAAAACTGGTAGGGCTCTTCGTATTTGACTTCCACCACGAATAAAGTGAGCTCCGAGGTGAAGTTCATGTCACACATCAGGTTCCCCAAAATACGGTTACTGTGGCTGACAATCAGCGAGAAGGTGATGTCAAAGCTGCTCTTTGCTCCGTTTTTTCGGTGAACGGGAAATTCATAGTACGAAGTGCCAGCCGGAAGTTACTTTGTTCATCAAAAAATACCATAAGAGCGAAGACGCGGTGTTCTGGTCGGATCTGGCGCCGGCTATTCGAAGCGATCGTTGTAGGAGATGGAGCGGCTGAATATCGAAGTGGTACCCAAATCGCCGAACCCCCCAAGCTGTGACCATCGGGAATTTCCGGAAAAACCTGAAGCGTAAGTTTTCAAACAATTTTGTTGGAAACTGAGAAGGAATTGATAAATAAAACGTAGAAAGAACTCAAAAACATGGTGAACAAAAACATGGTCCACCATGGCAAATGTTCAGGTTAGCTGCCGGATTACTCAATTATGTATCTGTCTTAGTTTTTTTTATCGCCATCCGAAAAAGTTCTTTTTTAATGCAAACGTTACTAACGCGAACAAGCAGGTCCCTGCTACGAATAAAAGTACTCTAAGGCAGATTACAGGCGCAAAAAGTACATTTTCACACATTTTAATGTGACTTCCGTGAATCAGCGCAGCTTTTATTTACGTTTTATGATGTGTTTTTCACGTTGTTCTGCAAATACATGCGATTTTTATAGTTTTGTCGTTCAAACCAAGTTTATCAATTTCGTCTTCAGCATTACGCGATTTATATGTGTGACTCTTCTGAATATTTTTCAGGTGGTTTACTGCCCATAAAAGCATAAGAGTCCCATATGGAAATGCTCACAATTGAGAAAATTGCAAATGAAGTTCTAATTTTGAATTTAGGGTAAAATAACTATGATTTAACTAAAAGTATGTTTTATTCAACTGTATTTTCATGAGGTGGTACATTGTATACTTCCATGAGTTCTAAGAATTTTTGCATAAATTCCAGGCTTGGAAATAAATGATGGGACTCGTTTGCCTTTATTTTCTCTCTATACACAAAAAATAAAAGCATATCAGTCTCCACGCATTCTAAGACGGCCAAGGTATTTATCATTATTCCTTATTGTGTCTGTCATGTGAACAGTATCACTCCAACGTTTTCGAATCATACGAATTACAATATAGCGATTTGGTTTCAACGCATTGCAACATGAAGCAGTGCATGTTTTTATCACGGAGCAACCCCAGCTGATAAACGAATGCTCGTTCTACATTAAGTCTACCATGAAATCCCTAAAAAAGCCCACGAGAAATTGATGCAGACTGTAAGGTCACACTCCTGAACACTTTACTTCCACACATCCCAGATGTTAAGAAGGATTTCTGGAAAAAGTTTCCAGAAAACTTCACTTTATCTTTCGATTTTTTTCGAAAATAGACATAAGTTTTAATCAGTTCTTATGTCTCTAGCTTATTTTTAATTAAACTTTGCAAACATAAACTGTGTTTTAATTTATTCAAGTTATTGATATTTTGATGGGGACACTTTTCTTTTAACTGATAACAAATGTGAAATGTTGTTTTTAAAGTCAATCGAATATATACTTAAAATGGGACTCGTATGCCTTTATTTTCAATATGGGACAGGCAAGGTTTGGTATTTTTCCAGTAATTTTCAGAACAAACTTTAAAATTTCATCAAGCCATATGAAAATTTCAACAAAATTAGATACATTAACAGAATAAACTTAAATTTGCCTTAAAGTCATATGGGACTCTTTTGCTTTTAAGGGCAGTTTACGAGATGTGCAATATTTTCGTAAATCTAAAAATGTATATTCATTCTTGCCCTTTCAACCTTCTACACTACAAGTATTTCTAGTGCCTTAGCAATAATAGTATCTTTTCAAGTATTAGCGATTGTCGCAGATGGTTTCAGAGACAAAGAAAATCAACTTTACCAGAGGGACGTGGATGTACTTCCACTTGCACTGTACGGCCTGTTGGCCTCCACAATCAAAAAGAAAAGACTTACGGATTCAGAAGAGTATGTCGATGTAGAATCATAGTCGGACCAGCTGTAATCCATTCTAGAACCGCGTCTACCGGAAGTGTATATTTAGTTTCACTAACTAACGCAGATTATTCCGGGGAGCAACAAGCATTTCTCACCAGATCACTGTTTGACATCATTATTTAAATGAAGAAATATTTCATTCTTTTCTTTGATAGGAGAACGACGAACACTACGTTCGGATTTCAATATCTATTCACGATTTTTAAATACGTAGGTGACATCCGAAAAAACACTCCCCACTGAGTATAATCGACCCCTTCACACCCTTATTTTACTCCACAAGCAATTGCCAACTCAGTTTCAACAACCAGCACTTGCGTTCGAAACTACAGCACTAGCAAACACAACTTTTACTCAACGACGTCGTACGCTAGACTAACTGGGTGGAAGAATTGTACTTAGGAAGAGAGAACATAACATTTTATTCCAAATAAGTATATAAGAGATTGACATTAATAAAACATATTTTTATACACGACCACAACTACAAACATAATAAAACCGAGTCCAAGCTATGTGTATGCCTCAAGGGTGGGTAAATGTGAGTGTACAGGCATATAGTCCATGCAGACAGTTCTTGATGCACCGGCTTTCAAGCAATGCACCCACATTGCATCAATATACTGTAGAGTTTAAACCAAGCCATATGGTAAAAGAACATTTGGATGTTGATTACTTAGTCTCTGCCAACTTCGACATCAAACGATGGTATTTTTCATTCGGTGAAAGTAATTGAAGTTGTCTTTTTAGTATCTCAAAACTGATAAACTGATGATGACTCATCGTTTGCCTCATTCCACCATAAAATAGTCCTACGTATAGTCATAATCCCCTAGATAATGGAAATGTCCTGAAAAGTTATCGAAACTGTTTATTCACACGACATGAAAGAATTATAATTCACTCACGAACACTGATGAATCTACGCAATTGTAAACGAGTATATGTTATACTACATACATACTGTCGAATTATTCTTACGCTGCTACGAAACAGCATAGAAAGATAAAATAGGAAATTATAAGCGATGGTAGCAGTAACTGTTTGAAAATGTTTGTGCTCGCGTAGACACAAATAAAGTGCATATGCGTATAATGAAGAGCTGTGCTCTTCGCCTGCATTCATCAAATAACCATCGCAGTTTTTATGCAATCCTAAGCGCACAGTAGGGCAAATGCCTCAGTTCTGACCATGTTATAAATTAGTATTATATTATATTATATTATATCTATACAGACCTTAAAACAATATAAAAAACAGGAAATACCGAAAACATAGATTTTCTTTAACTATTTCCAAGACCTACGTATGAATCATTTTGCATATACAGTCATCCCAGTATTATGGGTCAACCAGTATTATGGGCCAGTCTGCCGTTTGTATTGCTTTTTAACGTATGTCAATAACTTTCAATAGTCAAATTGAAGTTTGATGGACGTGAACAACATTTATCTATATGCGTTTTGTGCGAAACCCCTGCACTAATGAGTTAAACTCTTAAGTTTTCAAATAATTGCGGTAGACTCTCATTAGCTGATAATTTGTTGTTGTTTTTACCACAGTCGCAAAAAGTCAGTCGTGGAAAATAAGGCTAGAGTTCGTGTAAAACATCGTTATTTTCATCAAAATGAAAGGAACAATAAATAATTATAATGTATTTATCGAATTATGGAGTATCCGCTCTGGATTTCGCATTTTCACTATTTTTATACGCTGCTAAATATTGGCCCATAATACTGGTCACGAAATTTGGTTTTCCCAGTATTATGGGCCACTCAGTAATATCGGCTTGGCTTCTAATACTTCTGATCCCATTGTGTTTTTCGACACTTCCATGATAGAAGAAACTCGTGGAATCCCGGATCATTAACGCGTGCAGCAGATTCCCAAAATTTTTAATAATCAATATCAAAACATCAATTGCGATAATATGTTCTACACTGATAGATCACTTCTCAATGGGTCCACTGGCTTCGGTATCTTCAATAACAATTTAACCGTCTCCCATAAGCTCGATAATCCTGCTTCTGTTTACGTCGCAGAATTAGCTGCAATTCAATACACCCTAGGGATTATCGAAAAAATGCCCACGGACCATCCGTTCGATGAAGGATGTTAAACACTCTCCGTATTTCTTGGGGAAAATACGGGAACATCTGAGTGCTTCATCCGAGGAGTCGTTTCAGATTGCCTTAGTATGGGTTCCTTCTCACTGCTCGATACCGGGCAATGAGAAAGCGGACACTTTGGCTAAGGTGGGCGCAACCAACGGTGAAACTTCTGAAAGACCAATTGCTTTTAATGAATTTTTCGCATTTGTGCGTCAAAATACGATCGTCAGTTGGCAAGGCTCTTGGACCAAAGGGGAACTGGAAAGGTGGTTGCATTCCATTGTACCCAAGGTGTCGACGAACCCGTGGTTCAAGGGGTTGGATGTAGGTCGAGATTTCATTTGCATGATGTCTCGGCTTATGTCTAATCACTATAAGTTTGACGCGCATCTCCGTCGTATTGGGCTCGGCGAAGGCGGTATCTGTGCCTGTGGTGAAGGTTATCACGACATAGAGCGTATTGTTTGGTCATGTCCTGTACATCGTGACGCCAGGTCTGAATTGATGGATACCCTTCGGGCTGGAGGTAGACTGCTGTACCTGTTCGTGATATCTTGGCGAGCCGTGACTCACCCTACATGTCCCTCATATACGTTTTCCTGAAGTCCATCCATGCCCCAGTCTAGTCCCACTCCCCTCCGTCTACATTCAGCAAAAGGACAAGAACGCGTTGGACCTCGATATTGGAATTGTCATCTGATCCCCACACGAATTCGTCAGGACCGAGGACCCGAGGCCTTCCACACACCATATGGCTGCTTGAACACCAACGGACAAAAACAACATGTTAACATGATTTAATTAGATTTAATTTTGGCTCGTGGTCGGCAGCGAGGATAAAAAATTTGCTCTTATTTTATAAGATACTTTATGGAGTGGGACACTGGAAATGGTTGGCTCTGTAAAACATAGATGTGTGTTGTGCCGTGTCAGATGAATGCTAATTGATTGAAAAAACCTAAATTAATCCACCTAGCGGTCAGACCCAGCCTTTCTCATTCCAACTTTCATTTGTAAAATTAGATTTACATGAACGCTTCAATCCAATAAATGTATAGTCACTCTTCAGGTTCTAAAATATTGCTGTAATCTATACATATAAAAATGCAGTTCGGTCTGTCTGTCTGTCTGATCCATATAGGCTCGAAAACTACCGAACCGATCGACGTCAAAATTTGTATGTAGGGGTTTTTGGTGCCGATAAAGGTCCCTGTGATGGTTTGAGACCCCTCCCTCTTCTGGAAGGGAGGGGTCTCATACGGGTGAAACATGAATTTCTGCACAACTCAAGAACAAACCAAGCAAATTAAACTGAATTTGGCATGTGGATGTTTTAAGAGGTAACAAGTATGTCCATAATAGTTGGACGCCTCTCCCTTTTCTGGAATGAAAGGGGTTACATACAAATGAAATACAAATTTCTGCACATCTCGAGAACTAATCAACTAAATGGAACCAAATTTGGCAGGTAAATGTTTTAAGTGGTAAAAAATATGTTCATAATGTAATGACTATCTGGTCTCTATTTGGTCAATATTTTAATGAAAAAAGTCACTAAAGTCACTATTATTTTGCTACTAGCCCTGATATTTCACGAGAAAATCGTAACCAAATATCGCTAGCGGCGAAGATATGTTTCGTGGAAGTTTTCTTCGGCCGGGAAAAATATCTAGATGTGTGAAAGTGGCAGTTTAATTTTTGTCAAAAAAAAAACAATAAAAATGTTTGAGTTTTTAATGGAGTGATTCATTCATGCGAACAGAGAAACTTCAACGTTAAAGGTAAGTTAAAACACATTAAAACACATTGAGTTTCTGAGTGGAATATAAGCAGTAGAGCTTGGCAAACTGAATCCTGCCCACAACGCATATCACCTGACGAAGACGTCAGTTACCCTATATATATTAAATACGGGTCAATTTTTTTGATATTGATATGTCAAATGAATTGAAAGTCTGAGAATAATAATAAAATCTATTAGATTCTAATATTATTTTGAGGCGGGGCTTACCGAATGGAAATTGACTCCGGAATGCGCTGCAAGTACTCAGTCATTCTGCAAAGGGTCTTTGGAAGGTCGGTAGAGCTAACACCTTCTAGGTTCCGAAAACAAGACAGACACAGAAACAAGAATCAACAGCATTGTCTTTTTTTCACCCTATCACTGCCAGACAGTGGAATCTAGAAGGTCATACATACATACATACTCAGTATTATCGGCTTGGCTATATTTTGTATTAGTTTTTAACGCATATTAATGACTTTTGATAGTCAAATTGAAGTTTAGTGCACTACTGAGCATAACTTTTCAATATCTTTATTTATCGGCATTTTAATTAGTGAAGAAACTGGTACTAACGTTCGTTTATCCTGAATTTTCATGATCTTGCTTCAAAGTCAATAACAACCCTTGCAGGGTTGTTACAGTGATTTCTTAACTTTGATTACTGTTCCTAGTTTGAGAATTTAGGCTTCCTATTGGTTTTATAAGCACTCGCTGATCGTTCAGTCCGCATTTTCACAGTTATCAATTACGCTTATGCTCTAAGGCAGCCGACCGAATTTCAGGTGACAGGTGACTGTATCGGTAATCGAACTCCTGCCTTCCAGCTTAGATTGCTGTGCTCTTTCCGACGGAGTTATAGGTTCCCTATTGTCAAAACATAGAAAAGCAAAGCAAACCCTTGGTGCTACGATTCGGAACTCGGTCTGATTTATTTATACACAGACTTCGCAGCCAACTGTTTTAGTGTACAGGACAATTGCGAGGAAAGCGCGCTTTGGTCCTCTTGACACTTACAGTCTTTCCCGAGCCGAGACTTGAGCTCACGACGACTGGCTTAGGCCAGCGCTGTACCTCGAGACTGTCTGGGAGATGAAACATATGTGTATTCTAAACATGAGAAAAACAAACTTTGAAAAAAGGCTGAGCAAAATGTTACAATAATGTGTTATCGAAATTGATTCAATGTCTTTCTGATAGTCTAACCTGCCTCTCGATGTTAACCTCACTGTTAGAATTACTCTTTAAAATAATGTCTCTGTCTTCAAAATAAATAAAAAAACATTCGTCTGGCTCTCAATACTGGGAGCATCGGCCCATAATACTGGGAGAGTCAAAAAGTGGCCCATAATAGTGGGAATCGTAAGAGCATAACATTTTGTGAATTTTTGATTAAATAAGTTGTGTAATATCGAATATACATTTTCAACATCAAACTTCAATGTATTTAGAACAAGTTAGTAAAAAAGCGAAGGTTTAATCTTATTTTTTTGATTTTTTATCGTTAATTTAAAAACTCAATTATGCTTAGCTGGCCCATTATACTGGTATGACTGTATTTGTTCGTCGACCAATAGTTAGTTTCGCCGATTTATGTCAGCTTAATGAGCCTATGTATAAAAGCAAAAACGTTTTATTGTTTCTTAATCCGACAGTTATATCCGACACTATTTCACCTTTTCCAAGTAATAAAAAAGATTTTCGTTTTATTGTAAGGTGTTTTATTGTAAGGTTTGAATTTTTCATATGAGCCGTTGAAAGCAAAAATGGTACATGTGCCATTAAGTAAAGTTTTTAGGAGCCGTGGTAAACGAAAACACTCGTATAGTAAATTATTTTCAACAATTTTTTTCCAACATAACTGCACTAAATCATTGCTGAAAAGGTTTCGAAAGACGGTACATGACAGCATACCGAGTTCTGGTTGAGAAACTTACACCAACTGCAATGGAAAAACATGTACCACTTTTGTTCTGAATATTGATGCGTTCTGCATCAATTTATACAAAAAACCCAAAAAGTGAAAAAATGGCATATGTACCACTTTTGCTCTCAACGACTCAATTATCTTTGACCAAAATTTTATCTACCAAAAAGTGACCAATGTTCGACGCCTGGCCAAAGAGTGTACTATTTGCTTAAGCAACTCAACATATTTAGTTCACCGTTCACCGTACGTAAATCATACTTTTCTATCATATTGCGGATCTATCGATCAAATTTTCTACTTTTCTATCTGGGCCATTACGATAAAGAAAATACTTGGTCTGTCACATTTTTGCCGATTTTATTTTCATAATTACGTACCTACTTACTTACTCCTGGTGAGACATCCCTCATTATTTCACCTGCGTCACAATGTAACGCCAACGTCCTCGATCCATAGCAGCTTGTCTCCAGTTTCTTGATAGTCCCACAATTCCAAGATCTTGCTCCACTTGGTCTAACCACCTAGCTTGTTGTGCACCTCTACGTCTAGTACCGGCCGGATTCAAGACGAACACCATTTTTGCGGGATTGTTGTCCAGCATTCTTACAACATGTCCCGCCCATTGTACCCTTCCAGCTTTCGCGATTTTCTGGATACTGGGTTCGCCGTAGACTTGCGCCAACTCTTGGTTCATCTTTCGCCTTCATACGCCATCCTCACATACTCCACCGAAGATTGTGAAAAACATTAAAAAACGGCCAGTGCTTGCAAGTCCTCCTCGAGCATTGTCCATGTCTCGTGCCCGTAGAGGACTACTGGTCTTACAAGCGTCTTGTACATAGTGCACTTGGTATGGGGTCGAAGTTTACCAGACCTCAAAGTCTTATGGAGTCCGTAGTAGGCACGACTTCCAGCTACAACAGTCTGCGGATTTCTCTGCTGCAGTTGTTGTCTGACGTTACCAAAGATCTGAGGTATACAAATTCGTCCACCACCTCGGACTCGTCTTCGTCAATTATTACGCTACTGCCTATCGCGCTCGGTTCCTCCTGCTAGCAGATACTTGGTCTTTAACGTATTCACTTTCAATCCAGCTTTTTCTGCTTCAAGTTTCAGTTTGGTGTACTGTTCAGCAACCGCCTGGAACGTCCTTCCGATAAGGTCCATGTCGTCAGCGAAGCATATGAAATGGCTGGATTTATTGCAGATCATGCCCTGCATGCACCTTCAAGCGCAATGTTGAACAGAAAGCAGGAAAGACCGTCGCCTTGTCGAAGTCCCTTGCGTGTTTCAAACGGGCTTGATAACGCGCCCGAAACCTTCACACAGCACTGTACACCATCCATCGTGGCCTTGGTCAGTCTTGTTAATTTCGCAAGGAAACCATTTTCGCCCATTATTTTCCATAGCTCTAGACGGGCGATAGTATCATAGGCGGCCTTGAAAGGCCACTCCTTCCTTATCCCTACACATTTCGGCTCGCAGTACAAAGCCTGCGCGGGATGCGTTCAGTTTCTTGAAGAACTAACGTTTTTTTTGCGAACAATACAGGTGCTCCATTCCCTCACACTTCATTTCTTCCAAGCGCCGCTTTTTGTCCCGGAACAGATGGATCTGCTGTCTTCGCTTCAATTTATATCGCATCACGTTTTGACGGGTCCCTTGCTGCAGCATCAATCCCCGCGCTGCATTCTTCTCGTCTAGAATCGTCTGACACTCCTCGTCGAACCAGTCGTTACGTCAATTCCTCTCGACGAACCCTATGGCACCTTTCGCTGCGCTGTTAATGGTTGCTTTTACATTACTCCAGCAGTCCTCTAGAGGGGCTTCGATGAGTTCACCCTCTTCCGGCAGTGCTGCCTCAAGGCTTTGCAGGTAATCAGTAACGACTTCGGGAAATTTGAGTCGTTCCAGGTCATACCGTAGCGGGCGACGGTAGCGGATGTTGTTGACAATCGAAAGTCTTTATCGCATTTTGACTCAATAAATCAGAAAGAATGCGGGTACTTCCCAAAACATCAAGGGACTTGGAGTTCCATGATCCGAGTTTCCAATCGTTTCGGTCCGAATTTACATTGTTTGCTTCCTGTACTGATGATTTTTACGGCTGGCTTGTACCAAACTGCACCAACCTCCTGTCTCGCCGGAAGACCATCGTGTCAGCAAGCACTGTTTTGGGTCCAACACTGACACCAAGACGTCGATCAGCCGCCCCTAATATGAAGAACAGACGCTGTTTTGAGCCGCACCATCTTGGTGAACAGACGCTCAGGTTGGCGAAGCATTTCTTATACTGCCGGAATCACTATAAAAACTATAAAAATTCGTCGAATTTTTATTGGAAATATTCCTTTTGTTTCTTTTTGGTGTTACTTCTGGTTAACTTTGATAACCTTAGACATTAAACCGATTTAAAATTCGTACCGGTCTTACCAAAATTTAAAACATTTCAACTAAAAAAATGTAGTTTATTCTGAGGAAAAAATAACCACAACCGCAAGGTAAACGTATAACTACATAAGACTGGTTGTAGCATTTCTAGCATTGTTGCATTCGAGAGTGGTCAAACAATAAACAATATCGCACGCTAGCCTGGGGGGGCTAATGCGGTCTCGATCAACTAGATTAGTTGAGAGAATTCGTTATTGATATTGTTTTCGGCACATTTTGCATGTTGTAGGATAAGTACAACGATACACCGTGCCCCAGTGCTGAGAAAATTTCCAGCTCGAAAAGTTCCTCGACCTGATCGGGAAGCGAACCCGATATCACAACCGTGTGGGAGAGCTAGCCGACCGACATCGCTAACCAAAGAACTACGGGGACCACCGAGCGTGGTTGCAAGTAATAAATTCGAAGCAAACGTCTTCTTTTCAATAATTCTATGAATGATAGACCCTAAAATTACGATAGACTACTAGATTTTAATGTTAATAACTTTCATTCAACACTAATAATATAACTGTCTGGAAATCATGATAAACAAAATAAAAAATATTTAATATATAACTCACATAGGGTGGAATTTAGCTGATTTTCAGAAACCGGAAGTAACCACCTTGGATTTTAAACTTTTAGATAGGGGCGATTTTAGGTCTCTGGGCGGCCGACTGTTCAGTGCCCAGGACAATTGCGGGGCTTGATAGGCCAGCATCGTACCTCGAGACCATCTGGGAGGACTACGGAAGTACTCATATTAGGTGGTAATTGGCCATGTTTTCTGGAAACCGGAAGATATCATATAATCCTGCAGTTCAAAATAACGTCTCAGTTTGATTCCCGACCTCTGGATATCTTCCTAATAGGACACCTGAAAACATGTCCAATGGCAAGAGATGGCGCTTTTTCAGTGGTAGTAAAATCGAAATTTCTCCAAGTATTTTGCTCATCGACCAAGAATACAGCTATCAAATGTCTTCTATACATTTTATTCTATCTTTCTGGTACTCACTTTCACTAAACGCAATCTATTTTCATCAAAACGCATGTTTTTCCTATAAAACTCCATTGAGTCTCACTACCATTCGTCCATGAGCCCGTTGTGTTGATTTTGACAACAGCTCAAAATTAGAGCGAGAGCCGTGTGGTTGAAAGCGGATGCGCACAATACTCATTAAGGTGGTTCAAGGTTGCAAAAAGCTAGTTATCTCTTAGAAATCTTCATGCAAATTTTAAATGCAATACGATAAGCGGAGTCACCAGTAATTGACTTCCGATAAGTTTAGGATTTTTGAGGGCTCAAATGGAAGCAATAAAATTTTGTTCTGGCTCTTTGGTATCAAGTTTTAACATTTCCATCAGACGATGAACCGCTTTAATACTCTTAGCCAAGCAACGACATCTAGTTCTGGTGTGTATGAAAAAATCGATAGTTTCAGTATTTTTTTAATAGATGGCAATACAAAAACTGTTGCGCTCACTGGTGTGATTTATTAGCAAAAATTAGCGGCGGTGTCCTATTGTGAAAATATCCACATTGGATGGAATTTGATCTTATTTGTAGCTCTGTTTACTCAACGTTTTCCAACAGTGCAACGGTTTACATGAAAAATAACATTATTACGCATTTTGGACTCGTAGCTAATTTTGCAATATTATAGCAAAAGTTATAGTGAGATTGTGTGAGTGACAGTTACTTTCTCTAAACCCGTCTTTCCCTTATTCTAGTTCTGTTATAAAACTAAGCCACAGAATGAATTGTTCATATAACTCTTAGCAGAAAAACAACCAGTAAACCTATTTTGTTTAATATTATTGTCGTTCATTTTGTAATGTCGATCATATTCACTCATAAAACAGATTAATCGCATGAAATTCTATTAAATAAACCCTTATTTGGTATAAATATGCATGAAATGCGATTATGTGAACAAATCTGGAGGCCTTATGCGTACATTGGGAAAGCCTATTTTTTATGACTTTATATGGCGGTTGAATACAGTCATATGGAACTTTATATTTGATTTTATATTATTTCAAAGAATGTTGTATTCTACGATTTTATATGACTTAATATAACACTTTAAATTGCTTCAATTTCGATATTGAACGATATGAGCAAATTAAATGTGGCATCTTTAGTAACTTCAACTTGTTATGTACATTCAAGGGACCTAAACTAAGCACCCTTATATAACGTCTGGTTTGCTGAGCAGCTCTAATATATAATAACAATTAAGAGCCTGCCTCAACCACGTAATCATATTTTGATCAAATAGAAATCACACATATCAATGTTTAGCTAACTTTTAGTAAATTAAAACGTTACTGAAGACGTCACACTGATCAAACAAATCGTTCTGGCTCGCTCTAAAAATATTTGTAATCATGAGACCATTTCAACAAAAGCCGTTCCCAAAAATTAGTTGCGATTAAAAAAAATACTCCTAACATAAATGACATGGAGTTACTCCTTGGTCCGCTATCGCAACCTGACTTTCAGTTGTTTTTTTTTTTTACACTATTTTCGTGGCCAACCCCTTTTAGTGTACAGGACAATTTTGGGGCTAGCTATCTTACTGACACTAACAGTCTCCACCGAGGCGGGATTCAAATATACGACGACTGGCTTGTTGGGCCAGTGTCGTGCCTAGAAACCGGCAGTAATTATATAAATAATTATATAAATGATATAAATTGTTTTTAAACATTTAAACAAATAAACAAAATTGCGAAATAAATAAGAAGTATAAAGATACAAGATAATAACATGCCATTCTCGATAAATGAACCATTCATTCAGCAAAGATGTAAAAGATATTTTTTCATCCAGTCACGCTACGCCTTTGATTCAAATTAATAGTTCTGTGGATAATCTACTTCAGACCAATATACTTTTCTGTATCGAAAAGAACGATTATTCTCTTGGTGTATAGGTTAATCTAAGTCAAATGTTACTATCTGACCCCAAATGCAGCTTCATAAACCACTTTCCGCCTGCTCACAGTGGTACAGTGTGCCTCATATGCTTTTTTGTTTATTTTCTTCCGTTACACAAACTGTGACCAATGCGCGATACCAATACTACAAGCACTTAACAACTGCATCGACTATATAATAACTCCGTCGCATTCACAGATAGCTTAGAATATTTCTGCCACCATGTGGTTTTTGAATTCGATTCAATGCTATTCAACCTAAAAATGATATTATAGCAACCTTCGTCACCAAAGTTGTTGACCGACAAAAGGTGTAACAGTTTAAGAGCATAGTTAATGTAACAGCTGCCAACAAAAATCTTTATTAAAAAGTCAATATGTAACACACATTCTCACCCTATATAGTTTCTAGCACTTCCGCACAGAGAAGCGAAAATCTTACTTTCAACCACTCTTGTAAACTCATCAATGTGAGTAAGTAAAGTGATTATTATTATTTTTTTTTTCATAAAGGGAAGTTGTTAGTAGCTTAACTATTTATGATAAATATTAGTAAATAAAAAGTATGTGTGTTCAATCACAAATGGTGACTTCTCAACACTGCTAGAAAAAATGTAATTTTAATTGTTAAGATTTGTTTGCTTTCGCTGTTAGGACTTATCATTCGTAAGAATTTGAACCTACTCGTGATTATTAATGAACTGGGGTCACAAGACAACGTAAATTCGTCACTTTATTTTTTATCTGCAAATCACTTGAATAGCAATTTGTTGTCTTTTGTTGTTGAAAAAAATATATTCGAAAAAGCTAATATCATATCTATTTTAAACTGTTATACTTCAGTGTTAATGTCGAATCGCAATCGTAAATGAAACATCGCGGGTTAACCTTACCATGCCGCAGTAACAGCTACGATCATTAAACAGCAGTTGACGGTAGCTCAACTGATAACGAAACTTACTTGGGTGGCAGAGTTCAGTAAATATTATTTTAATAACCTTGGCAGACGCATTTCAGTGTGTGTATTCTGCAGAGTTATGAAAGCAAATGCATTAAGATTATTAAATGTTTGTATCAAATATGTTTCGAACATTTTTTTGCCAGAATATCCTACATTAATTTTTTTTCCTAAAATTACGAGTTGGCAATTACTGGTACATGGAATATTCTTTTTCCCGCATGCATCTAATTTCAGAAATTCCTAAACCGTGAACTATTTCAAATTCATATTAAAGTTTGCAAAGTAAAACGTTAAGAACGATAACGCTAACGTCGTGGTTTTCCAACATTTCGGTAAAATATATTTTCTCGTGGTTTCATTCTACGTTGACCGTTTGTATCTTCTCATGAAAAATATTTTTTTTTATTACCAAACAAATTTCTAGATCAGCAATATTTTGTGCAGAATCGATCTGATCAAGTTGCTGTTCAAGAAGGGGGAAAACGCTTCAAAAGCATCAGGGAAAAAATGTGATAGTAATTTTAAAACGCCCTTTTTGGTTTGGTACACTCAAGTCAACCCGTTGGTGCCATTAGAGGTTAGTTATGCCAAATATAATAATTGTCAATTTCCGACAAAAATCGTTGCCATCCTCAGTTACTGTAATAATCTCTGATATAGTCAATAAGTTACTAATAAGGTTTGTTGTATGAATTATTAGGTTACGTTTAAATGTTTGTGAATAGCCTTAATCGCATACACCAACAAATCTCAACATTTTCTAATAATTATCTCTAATAGTGGTGAGACGTCACCATTTTAGATTGGTCCCTCAAAATATATAATTATATAAAAACACTTGAGTTTCAGACGTATCCCCTATTGAAAAAAAAAATTCGGCCCTTTCATACTCTTCCCTATTTAAGGAATAAAACTACTACATAAACCCTAAACATTAAGAATGTGAAAAAAGAAATTTGTTAAATATTGTCACACCTTACAATAGAGTACAATGTTTCTTAGGCTGTTTGTTAAGTGTAGAGTAATCTTTAAATCAATGATTTTTGCAATTGATAAAAATAGAATTCGGAATGTCTTAAAACCGATTTTGATCAAATTTCTCCAAGTTTTTAATTTCTACTGTACTGGGCTACCCATTTTTATAAACAACTCACTAGAACTGAAGCTACAAATGAGATTCAGAGTACCAAATGCCTTATATCATTCGAGTTAGTTCAACGAGATAACTAATAATATGTTGAATTTTATCGCAATAGGGTTTCGGAGTTAACAAATATTATGTTTAGAACGTGAAAATAACGAAAGCTATGAAAGCCGCTACTTATTAATTCGTTTGGAGCTTCTGTCTGTCCGTAGAGAAACAGCCAGGGCATTGTTCACCACTGACCTTTTACAAGGCCGCATAGACTGTCCCGCTCTTTTGGAACAAGTAAATATAAACGTGCGACCTCGTGCTCTGCGAAACAATTCGATGCTACGACTGCCTGCTCAACGAACTAACTACAGCATTTTTGGCGCAATGATTGGTCTCCAAAGGTTGTTCAACAGAGTATCTGCTCTATTCGACTTTAATTTACCTCGAACGCTTCTTCGTCGGCGATATCGTTTATTTTTTCAAGATCTGACTAGTTCAAATGTTATATTGTTTGTAATATGTAATATTGTATTGACTCTCTGAAGATATTTTAATTGTTAACTTTAAGTTACACCATTTGGGCACCTGCCTGCCTGTTGGTGATTATACCAAAAAATAAAACTAGAAAGTTCTAATGGTAAATTCGAGCATAACTTAATAACCATCTAGTGCCCAAGCCTGCCTTTAGACGGGCTCCAGCAAAATCACTATAAATCTTTATGAAATGCTTGAAATGTTTATAAAGATTTATAGTGATTTTACCGAAGCCCGTCTAAAGACGATCCAAAAAGTATTTGGAATCAAATTTTTCAATACTGAAGATCTGATAGAATTTGACCTCTAACCTGATTTGAAAACAAAAACAGAAAAATCGACCTTCTTTCCAAGTTGATTTTTTTTGCTAGTCACTACTGTGTTTAAATTTATTTCGTTGATTTTAAATATATAGGGTGATTGATAGTGGTTCGCATCTGTCTCATTATTTTCCATGGCACCCTAGGAATGAATGCAAGATTTTTCTAAAATTGCAATACTTTTCAACTAAAATTAAGATTGAATAGAAAGAGCAATTGTAGACGATTGAATTTGTTGGCTTCAAAAACACCAGATGTCTAGTAAATATTAATGGTATGAGTTTCAATGCAAGCGCAATTTTGATCCTGGTTCGTGCCATGTTGATCGTGGTTCGCGCCATTTATTATCTTGGTTCGTTCTCATAAAAGAATAGAAGTGCAGCATTGGAAATTGACGGAATATACGTAATATAAACGCACTTTTGTGTCAAATACGGTTATATTCTCCATATATCTACTTAGCAGTGTGAAAGTAACTTGTACATAATTAGTATTCGCACTATTTGGAATAATATGAATTCAGACTTTTTCATTATAAAAGGGACTGTTTTTGTTTTAATGTCCAAAAAATTAATGTTAACTTACTTTGTTAGTTAAATTATTGTCTTTTATCCAATTCCTGTGTTTTATAGAAAAGTCCGACTGTTTGTTTCGATTTTTCGCGACGTTTTTCCAGAGCGGTTGACTGATACTCTCAGGTTAAAAATAAACCATGCGCACTGCCTAGCGGTGAGTTGAGGAAACTATTAGGACAAACCACGAACATTTGCAGTGTGAACCAGGATCAAAAAACTAATATTGTGTTATTAAAAAATAAATCAGAATCGAACACTTTTGTCTATAACAAAAGTTTCAATACTGGTAAAATATAGATGGATCGACGTTTTGAAATCAATTTGAAGTTTTACATCACGAGCTAAAATACTGTAGAGAAGTTTAAACAGACTGCTTCAGTGAAGACATTGGCATCCGAATTCACATCTTTCATTAGCTTAGGTATCAGGGCGAGTTGAACTAGTTTTCTTTAGAAAAAATCAAAGATACATATTGTTGAAAAATAGATGCAGCTTCAAAAATTAATTTAATTTAAAATCTTTGACTATTCAATGGTTTATCGATGATTTAGTTATTAGCACGAACCAGGATCGGTTTTTGCATAGTGCGAACCACGATCAACCACCCTACATACAATATATACCTGCTCTAGTTCACTTGCAAACTTTACCGCTTCTATATTGATTATACTATCACAACTGTTGATAATTAACATAATTAACTAATAATTTCAAAATGTTAGTCTTGATGCTTTTTGACATATGGTTTAGTAATGTTTAGTAAAATCACGAGACGATCATATTTTGCAGCAAGGTCCATGCGTCTGTTACACGTGGGCACTGTCGAAAGTTGTGATCCATTGTTTCGATTGACACGCCACAGTGCCTTTGGAAAAATAAGTTGCTCAATATTCAATAATCTTCACGTCTTTCAATTCTCGAAGGATAATACCAACACCTTAGGGGTCATCTACAAATTACGTAAGTGTTTAGGGGGAGAGGGGGGCTACCCAAATTTCTTACGAATGCTTACGAAGGGGGAGAGGGGGACTCAAGAGAATCTTACGTAAGATGGGAAAATTTTGAAAACAAAAAATTAACAAAACTAAAAAAAATTAAAGTAGGCAAATTATTACTCGCTGTGATTCTAACAGCTGAACCTTGACAAAGCAGTGAATTCACCGTCGCTGAATGATTTTGTACCTTACTTCATTTCTAATTGATTTTTAATTTTATTTACTTCAACATGATATTAACTGAATCAACTTGTTTTGTTTTTATCCTCTACGAATACGCTATATGTAAAACAAATGTTTCATCTTCGAAAATATTTTTTCCTTGAAGAAAAAATCTTACGTAAGATTCGTGGGGGGAGGGGGGTAATGCAAAATCTTACTAAGCCTTATAATGGGGGGAGGGAGGTCGAAAATTTCTAAAAAAGTCCTTACACAATTTATGAATGACACCTTACACGAGTTCGCGCTATATCCGTTTGAAACTAATGTAATGAAGAATCATTATTAATCCATATGTTTTAAACGTTTGAATACGCATGTGCATCTACATATTTAAAGCTACATGGAGCTCACACATGAAACGAAATTATCAACATTGAAAAATACTTTTTTTGTGGTTGGCAAATACAGATTAATAAGTATCTTTTAAAATCAGCGTAGAAACAGAAGCTGCAAGATGGTCTTGCGATGAAAAGGCAGAATAAAAATTAATAAACATAGGATATACTGCACGCTGCATTTCAAGAAACATCTGCTCCATCGAGACGGTTCAATATACACGAGCATAAGGGTTTGCGAAAGAGATAAAAAAAAAACAAAACGAAAGAGAATAAAAATGAAAAACATGTATGAGTGGATGTGTGCCTTTCTTACAAGGCATCCCAAGCAACATGAACGCGGGTGTATTTAATTTAATAAATTCACTTCAACAACGCGAAAATTAAAACAAATATTATTTTTTTTAAGTTTCTAGTGCTGATAAACATATAAATACAACCCTTTCGACTCGTTAACACTTTTGAGGTTTACTCCAATTATTTTATTACTTATTCATTCCACTGAAAATTAATCAATACACCTACTTCATATTTAAAAATATCATTTATCTATTCTTAAATCGTAAATTAAAGGTCTAATAAGATCAGCATCCGCCAGAACCAGAGTATTTCAAATAGCTAATTATCACGCTGAAAAACGCATTGAAGCACAATTCTGCTTGGAACCATGAACTAGTTTACGTACTGCTACTTCAACTCTCAAGATTCTTAAAAATTATGATATAAAAAATTGTTTATGAATTTGAAATTAAATTATGAAGTGAATTTATTGCTGTTCTTTCGTAGGAAATATTAAGATTAGTATTTGAAAAGAAATGCAATGGATCAAACATCAAGATAAATGGAAGTCGAACAAGCTCGTGAGGCTGATGGTTAGGGCGAAATTGTGTTCTTCAAACACGTGTTCATTTTAAGCTGCTAGAATAGGATATACGCGCCGAGCACCTGCTTTTGAAGTTTTAGGCGCATGGATGTCGAGTTTTACGCTGTAAGCAATCTTTATTTCCACTTCATTTTTCTTTGTTTCCGTCAAGGGCAATGATACTTTCAAAACAAAAGCGTTGCTATAGTGGAACAAACTGAGCAAACTACACGAAGGTGAACGTCGCAAAGCATTTTGCACGCGTAAACAAGATCGCATGCTTGCGATGTGTTCGCTGCGCCTAGCAAAACGCACCTGTTCGAGATACGAAGGATAAATAATGAATGATGTCGAAATCTGGACAGATGTAATTTCAAAACGGATGCATACACTTTTTTGATACCCGTGGTGTACGTGTTTTATGATCGTGTGTTTACATTGCGGAACTGAATGTTTTTACATGCTCATAATTAATAATCTTAAGCTGGTTTGGAGGCACGATGTTGATTTGACAACCTAGCCGTCGTATGTTCGAATCCTAGCTCTAGTCCAGAGTGAATATCAATGTGAGCCCCACAATCAGTGGTGGGCACCGCTAATCGCATATTTAGCGACGCTAATCGCTAAGTCGCTAACCGGAAAATTTAGCTCGATAATCGCTAAACGCTAAACGCTAAACCCACATTAGCGGAACTTTCGCTAATCGCTAACTTTTTAATATGTAAATAGTCATATCGCTATATTTATTGCTCGTGTTTTGTAAGATTTGGACCACTTTGATCTTTTTTGGTTGAACAAACGAAAACAATTACTTTTTAAAGCTATTTACAGAAAGAGGTTCACGAAATGGTATTCATATTTGATTTTGTAAAAACAAGAATAACAAAAGTTATTTAGCTTGCATTGAAAATAGATACTCTTAGTAATGTTTTCATAAAAATTCAATTATTATCTGAATCGAAAAAGTAGAACCAAAGTTGTCATAATTTCAAGCGCATTGCAATTTACCAAAGTTCTTGGTGTGCCGAAAATTCAATCTAGACCTTGTGCTTGTTCTTCAAAATACTTCTGTGGTATGTACGATAACTGGAACACCATTCTTGGGTAAAAAACTGACAAAAGTAACTTTCGCATTAAAGTTTGTTCATCTTTCGAAGCAATCTACGTACGCCATCAGCAATTCACAGTTTTTTTTAAATATTTCTATTGTCGCTTCTCTACAAAATTTAGCGAATTAGCGATTAGCGTTTCGAAGGCCAAAATTTTTGGGACGCTAACAGTTTCGCTAACCAGCTCAAAATTAGCGAAATCGCTAAATCGCTAACTGAATTTGAGCGTCGCTAAGTAGCGAATTAGCGGAATGGTGCCCACCACTGCCCACAATTGTATTAAAATGATTATTTTTCAAATACAACAATATTATAAAAATGTTGTGATATGTTTTTTTTGTTAGTATTTCTACAATTTTTTACCGATAGCTTAATTTATCAAACATCGCTGCGTATGATAATAGTTTAACGATCAAATCAAACAAAAATGTATTGTTTGCTCAAAAATGTATTGTTCGTTCAAAAATGAATTGTTTGTATTATAAAACCATAGATCAATCAATTAATTGTTAAACTATTACCATACGCAGCTCCTGGATACAGATACCGAATGTATTGGAACAGATGAATGCATAACTTTACCGAAATTTGTAATGGTGTCTGTTATGTTATACCCTAAGGGGTCATTGTAATCTTGTTGGACTTAACTTTTTTTCCTATTACTTACGCTTTTTTTTTTAAGGGGGGATTTGTTAGTAGCTTAAGTATTTATGATAAATATTAGTAAATAATGAGTATGTGTGTCCAATCACAAATGGTGACTTCTCAACACTGTTAGAAATTTGTAATTTTAATTGTTAGGATTTGTTTGCTTTCGCAATTAGGACTTATCATTCGTAGGGATTTAAACCTACTTGTCAGAAAGGGGGAAGTAAACTTACAACTAACCTAATTGCTAACTTATTGGCTATAAAGAGAGCTTATCGTAGCAATTGAGGATTGCAACGATTTTTGTCGAAAATTGTTAATAATTTTATTTGACATAGCTTCTAATGGTTCAACACCAGTAAGTCTATGTAATTCGAGTGTACCAAACCAAGGAGGACGCTTCAAAATCATTTTCAGAATTTTATTCTGAATCCTTTGGAGCGTTTCCTTCCTTGTTGAACAGCAACTTGACCAGATCGGTACAGCATAAAGCATTGCTGGTCTAAAAAATTGTTTGTAAATCAAAGGTTTGTTTTTTAAACAAAGTTTAGAATTCCTGTTAATGAGAGGATATAAACATCTCGTATATTTGATGCACTTGGCTTGCATACTCTCAATGTGCTCTTTGAAAATAAGTTTTTTATCATAAATTAGTCCCAAGTACTTAACCTTGCCAGACCAACGTAAAATAACCCCATTCATCTTAACAACGTGATTATTGTTTGGCTTGAGGAAAGAAGCCCTAGGCTTATGCGGAAAAATTATCATTTGAGTTTTAGAAGCATTGGGAGAGATTTTCCACTTTTGCAAGTAGGAAGAAAAAATATCTAAACTTTTCTGCAATCGACTGCATATGACACGAAGACTTTTTCCTTTTACGGAAATGCTTGTGTCATCGCAGAACAATGACTTTGTGCATCCTGGAGGCAAATCAGGAAGATCTGAAGTGAATATGTTGTACAGGACTGGACCCAAGACTGAACCTTGAGGTACACCTGCTCTGACAGGAAATCTATCAGATTTTGAATTCTGATAGACAACCTGCAGAGTTCGATCAGTAAGATAATTTTTTAAAATTTTGATTAGGAAAATTGGAAAATTAAAAGTTTGCAATTTCGCAATCAAACCTTTATGCCAAACACTGTCGAATGCTTTTTCTATGTCTAAAAGAGCAGCTCCAGTGGAATAACCTTCAGATTTGTTAGCTCGTATCATATTAGTAACTCTGAGCAATTGATGAGTTGTGGAATGCCCATGGCGAAATCCAAACTGTTCATTTGCAAAAATTGAATTTTCGTTGATGTGTGACATCATTCTGTTAAGAATAATTCTCTCAAACAGTTTACTTATTGAAGAAAGCAAACTGATTGGTCGATAGCTTGAAACTTCAGCTGGGTTCTTATCCGGTTTTAAAATGGGAGTAATTTTTGCATTTTTCCATAATTTGGGAAAATATGCGATTTTGAAGCAACAATTGAAAATTTTCACTAAAAATTCCATTGTGCTCTCAGGGAGATGTTTGATTAGTATAATAAAGATTCCATCGTCACCAGGTGCTTTCATATTTTTGAAATTTTTAATAATTGATTTAATCTCATTCAAGTTAGTTTCAATTATTTCTGCAGGTGAAAAATTCTGGGAAGAAATTAAATCAAATTGACGTGTGACTTCATTTTCCATTGGACTCACAAAATTCAAATTTGAGTTATGAACACTCTCAAACTGCTGAGCAAGTCTTTGAACCTTTTGTTCATTGGATACAAGAAAACGTTCACCATCTTTTAAAACTGGAATAGGCTTTGAAGGTTTCTTAAGAATCTTCGACAGCTTCCAAAATGGTTTTGAATATGGTTTCAATTTTTCAACTTTAGTCTCAAAATTTTGATTTCTCAGAAGAGTAAATCTATGTTTAATCTCTTTCTGTAAATCTTTATAAATAGTTTTAAAAACAGGGTCACGAGAACGTTGATATTGACGTCTGCGGACATTTTTCAAACGAATTAGAAGTTGAAGATTTTCGTCAACTATTGATGAATCAAATTTCACTTGAGCCTTTGGAACAGAATAATTCCTGGCATCAACAATTGCACATTTTAATGCTTCCAAAACGGAATCAATATTCACTTCGTTTTGCAAATCAAGCTCATTATTGAAATTTCTCTCAATATGAGTTTTGTATCTTTCCCAATTAGCCTTGTTATAATTAAAAACAGAGCTCATAGGGTTTAAAACTGATTCATGTGATAAAGAAAAAGTTATTGGAAGATGGTCAGAATCAAAGTCAGCATGTGTGATCAAATCACTACATACATGACTTTGATCTGTTAGCACCAAATCAATTGTTGAAGGGTTTCTTACAGAAGAAAAGCATGTAGGACTATTCGGAGACAAAATAGAATAGTATCCTGAAGAACAATCATTGAATAAAATTTTGCCATTGGAATTACTTTGAGAATTATTCCATGAACGATGTTTAGCGTTAAAATCGCCGATTATGAAAAATTTCGAACGATTTCTGGTGAGTTTTTTTAAATCACCTTTAAAATAATTTTTGTGGTCGCGTGTGCATTGAAATGGTAAATATGCCGCGGCAATAAATAAAATCCCAAGTTCAGTTTGAACTTCAATTCCCAAAGTTTCAATAACTTTCGTCTCAAGATGGGGAAGAGCACGATGTTTGATTCGGCGATGAATAACTATTGCAACTCCACCGCCGGAACCCTCTATTACTTACGCTTGTCTGACGGCAGACCATCTGCTTTTCTCCTGCCCATAAAAGAAGTGAATGTAGCATAGGGACTTTTCATATTCGCTACGCAATCCGTAATAATCCCTATTCTCTGCCGCAATCTGTCTCTTCACCTCATGGCTCACCTCGATGTCACCTGTCACGAGAGTACCAAGATAAACAAATTCGTCGACCATTTCGGAAGTATCCCCATTTATCTCCATCTCAGCACCAACACCCGCAAAACTACCACGCTCTCTGCCAGCCGTTTTGGTAGTGTTTATAGTGAGTCCAATTTTCGCAGCTTCCCATCTGAGAGCCGTAAAGGCCTCCTCAACAACCTACGGTTAACACCAATTATATCAATGATGCCGCTCCTCTGCACACCTGCTCTCCGTATTGCACCTACTGAAGCTATGTTGAACACCAAGTTCAAAAATGACAAAAACAGCCTTTTCAATGTCTCAAGTTGAAACTAACCTTCAATGTCACCCGTGTCAATGAAAGTCCGGTCATTGAAAGAAATTTGATATTAGGCTGTTTCAATATCGACATTATATGATCTGAGCCACTTCACTAACCGACCAATGATACTCATATAAGGGTCTATTTTTTCATTTTTAAGCTGTTTTCAGATATCAGAAGTTGTCACTTCGGACTGAGTATCATCCCGATTCCGGAAATACCCATATTAAATAGTATTTGGCATCATTATTGGAATCGGGAGTCAACAGCTCGAATTTCAAAATGGCTGTAAATTTATTTCAGATGACATTGAGATTCTTTTTTAGTGTCACCAAATTATTTCCAGAGTAATTTTATTAGTGTTGGATAAAAGTTATTGTTACTGATCGTTTTAAAATGCAACAATGCGAGTAATCTAACAAACAACCTTCTTAGTTGCTACGTCTAATTGCGGTCGTGGCTTAGCACCCAACTCTTCTGTCATTTGTTAAGTTTTGGCTCCTCCAAGTTTTCAATCTCATTTCATGTAGGCAACCAACGGAAAAAGCCGATTGATGAGCTCTTACACATGCAACATGTAGCATTTCCTTATTTTCGGATTCTGTCAGAGAGAAGCAAAAGTTGCAACGCACTCTCAGTTATGCAACATTTGTTTACACTGTTACGCATGAGGATGGAGTTCGAATTGCTGCTGTAGTCAAATTTACAACCGTCTTTGTTAAGACGTTCCAAAATTTTGGATTTTTTTTTCCTTGTAGGAGCCTATGACCACTGCTACCATTGGTTAGATATATTGTGGTATACTCAAAATTTTGGATAAAGTGTCTTGAATATTTTTAAAATTTTGTGGCAAAAAGGAGTTGAAGTGATGCCAAATTTCAATTTGCACACACACACACATATATATATATATATATATATATATATATATATATATATATATATATATATATATATATATATATATATATATATATATATATATATATATATATATATATATATATATATATATATATATATATATGTATATATATATATATATATATATATATATATATATATATATATATATATATATATATATATATATATATATATATATATATATATATATATATATATATATATATATACACGACATCGTTGAACAAGAATGGAACGAGTACTTCACCGGATGAAGAAGCTGTCTGTGTCCCACCATCTGCTACCACAGCGGTTCTCAACCTTTTTTTGTCTGCGTACCCCTTTGCGATATTTTCCAAATCAATTGTACCCCCTGACTCTGAATGTTCTCGCAGAGTGGGAGAGAGTAGGTCATGTTGTGGTAGTCTATTTCAGGTTTTAAACCAATGTTGTTAGTCTCGCTCGTAAGCGGCATGCAACACCTCATGTGAGGTTCTCGGTGATGCCGCTTTCACAAAATAGAGAATTCTCCATTCAAGCTATTTCTCGTTCTTTCTCGCTTTCTTTCTTGCTCGCATTTACTCCCGAGATCATGTGTACACACTACCGTCTACTCTCCTCGTGAGTGCTCGTATGTACCTACTCCCCAACTCGCGAGATCGACCGGCCGAAGACAATACTTCGGCAGCGGTTCGCTTCGGCTGGTTTGGCATTAGACTGCTGTAAAAAACTTACCGAAGCAATCCGATACCCTACACGTAACCCCACTGTCGGTGCATGAAGCTAAACCGGGAAGAAAGCATTTTCGTTTTCGAGCACAGTTTTTCAAGCGCTCCTCCTAGTCGAGCAATTTTAGTCGAGTACTCCTACTCACTAGCAGGTAGGCGGGAAGCCTAGCGTAGTTGGTATCGTCTCCGCCAACCACGCTGGTGGCCTGGGTTCGAATCCCAACGCCGACATAGGTGTCGATGGTTGTGAGGCGGCGTGATCCACTCACAACCAACCTAACTGGTCTAGATTTAATCCTAGCCGACACCGGGAGATTTTCTGAGGCGAAAAATCTCTAGGGTCACGAAACGGAAAATAAGCGAGAATAAAAATCACAGGAGGGTTGTGTGCAAAACCACGACCGCAAGGTTGAAGTAGAATACTTTTACACAGCTCTACTTACGGCTGTACATTAACCTACGGCCGGGCGAATCGGTTCGCGCCGCTTTTCGCGTTCAGCCTGGCAGAGGTCTAATGCGCACGGCCAACACAATAGAAAGGTGTTTTTACATTGAAAATTAGACACGGCTTTACTGGAGTAAGTGTTGGCAAATGCATCTACTGCTAATACAGCCGCTATCGTCGTTTCATGTGGGGAATAATATCAACAACGAAAAATGACGCGCGTCTAAGCACACCCGAACTGTTTCGCCGTGCCGCTTTCATTTACTCCTTATAACATCGGCCTCAGGGAAGTACCGGCTGCACCTACCGCTGAGGCGCTGTAATTGTTCAATTCAATCTAGGATATAATGCAATCGCATCTCTGTAATATTACCGACAGTAATATTCTTAACAAAATGATCCAACTTTTCCATTAGAGGAAGTGTTGGCTGTTGTGCGACAAAAATCTCGCCCGATCGCTCGCGTTGGCGTTCAGCCTGGCAGAGGCCTGAGACGTTGTGACGAACCACAGGGCAAGTGATTTGTTTAATTTGAAGGCAGCCACAGGCGCAACCCGCTGCTATCTCTGTTACTGCTGGCTGAGTGCTGATATCTGCTGCTACTGCTGTCAACATTGTGGACGGTCCATCCAGCTCACCTTCCGACTAATGAATGTAGCTAGTTTTCCCAGAAATACTCTTTTATAGCCGCGAAGGGTGCTACGAAATAGGCCACGCCTTTCAGTTCAGTTTTTCCATTCCCTAATTTTCTTCAGACGAATTATTCCACAATTCGCATATGATTTTTGTATCCAGCGAATAAACACCGATGGTGCTCTCACACACGCAACGGTTTTAACCCGTATCTTATTGCGGTTTGTAACATCAAGCGATTTCGTTTGCTCGCTGTTGCGTGTTGCATCATGTTGCAACTTGGCAGCTGGGAGACAACGAAATTCTGTTCATGCTGATTGATTGAAACGACTTCATATTAGCTCTGCATAGTCGAACTAACTGTCTTTGTGAATGCGTTTGCGCTGCCCTTACAGTGGGGGTTTAAAAAATAAGATAAAAATTAGACAACTGCAACAGAATATGAATGCACCCCGCACCCCGCTTGTGTTGATGTCAGAAAATTATTACCTTTCAATTATTTGTTTATTTGCCTTGAAAAAGGCACTTTGCGGTTCAAAATCGGTTGCTGATCGCAACCTTTAAGCTGCCCTAACAGTGGGGGAATTAAGATACTCGGACAACATGCACTGTGTGAATTAGACGGGCGCGACAGATTAAATTGCTAGGATCCAACACAGAGTGCTTGCTTGCGTTGTCAAAAATTATTAACTTTCAATGTTTATTTGCCATGAAAAAGGCATTTTGATGTTTAAAATTGGATTTCCTGAAGGCAACCTTCACGCTGCCCCAACACGGGGGGAATAATGGCAGTCTGGCGACACACGCTGAGAAGAACCGCGCTGCTCCTGAGAGGTGGTGACCAACCACAGGGCTAGAGCTGCTGCTAAGGAAGGACGACTGCTGTTGTCGCTGTCTAGAACTATTATGAGCGGCTTCGGCTGAAACAGGCTCTTATATAGGCCAAATAGCATGTTTTCAATTGCAAGGTGTATGATCCTGTCGACCGTGCTTGGGAAGCAAGCATATAACGACCAATCAGAGGTCGAATTTTTCCTTTTTTACAAGGCTTGACTATTTTCAATAGTACAATAGTGTGAATAATAAAATTACAATTATCTTCTTTTGGGAAGAATCTTAGAAGATTTTCCAATCTATTGCTACCAGAACGAAGGAAATCCATCGAATACTAACCGATTTATTAGCATTTGAAATTGGACATATTTTCCACTTTTTTCGGTTTTAGATTTTAATTTCACATCCCTATGAGGTGGAACTTCCTGAGAGAAGTATTCTACTTCAAAAAAAATACTCACTAAGTCACTAGCAGGAACTCGCGTACTCTTTTACGGTAGCTGAGCAGCAATACGAAAAAGTTTGTTCGTGTCGGTGCGTGCTTGCTGCTACTCAGGGGAATGCATGAAGAAGAAAGAGTAGCGTGTGTGCAAAAGACTTGAGAAGCGTAACATATGTCTCGTTCTCAAGCAAAAGGAGAAGAAAGGTTTTGCTTCTCGCTCGATTTGCAACGCTGTTTTAAACTAAGGTTTGTTTGATTGCTACAGTCATGTTTTAAGAGCAAGTTTGAACAACAAATGAAGTATTATAAAGGAAAATTGCTCTATCCGCTGTAGTAGATATGAGTATTTTAATAATTGGAAATTGCAGAAAGATAGTTTCCAGTGTTTCATAAGCTACTTTGTTCGTGTTAGGATATACCGTACAGCATCAAATTTCGAACACTTAAGCTATGATATAACTCCTTCCACTAAAAATCAACGAAAAATGAACTTTCTCGTCTATCTTAAAGGTTTAACATGTTGGCTATTTTGTTATTGTTGCAATTAAGTGCTATTTATATAGATTAAAACATGTTTTGTTTATGAAATTAACGAGAATTCAGAACTCGGCTTTGATTCAAATTCCGAACACTTCAATGTAATCACTAAGAGATAGATAGGCAAACCTTCTCAGTTGTAAGAGAGAATAAGAGTAGATATTCGGTTTGCAAACGATAGTGCGTTGCGCTGAACAAATAGCGAAGTTCAAAAAAAAATTCTAAACTGTGCTTGTGTTATTTCGTGTAACCTGAATTCCGGGACGAATCTGAACGTGACTTTGCCGATACTGTCACAGAAAATAATATTTGTAGGTCCTGGTAGACAAAACTTCAAAACAAGCTCAGAAGATACTTCAGATCCGTCAAACTAAAATGACAATCAAATAGGAAGGTTACGTACACAGCTTCATGATACGCCAGTGTTGATTGAATTCACAGTCCTACACGCTTCAGTGGTTCAAATCCAAATTATCAAACAATAACAATAACTCATGTCACAGAAATCATACCACGAATCGCTCACATCAAATTTCAACGACTTAAACTGAACGAATTTTTGCCTTTCTCCTAGAAAGGTATAGCAATCACTGCAAAAACCAAAGGTATGAAAGTGCTCCAAAGGGCCGAATGTCGTATACCACTCGACTTAGTTCGACGAGCTGAGCATTTTCTGTATGTATGTATGTATGTGTGTGTGTGTGTATGGCTGGACCAATTTCCATGAAATTAATTGCAAATGAAAGGTCTAGTTGCCCCATTGGTTGTTATTGAAATTCATTGTAATCGGATTTTTAGTTTAGAGGTTATGTATCAAGATGTAAAAATCACGAAACATCAATATCTCAGAAACTATACAACCGATTTTAACAAAACATATGTCAAATGAATGTGCTATCTCCAGAACCTTTAACTTTTAAATTTCATAATGATTAAACATACGGTTCAAAAGTTATATAAAGAAATGTTTTCCGGAGGCTGTTTAAACTCACTCATTTTTCTCAGAGATGGCTGGACCGATTTTCACAAAATCAGTCTCGAACGAAAGGTCTAGTTGTCCCATAGGTTGCTATTGAATTTCGTTGTAATCGGTTTGTAACTTTGTCTGTTATTTATAGAAATGTGAAATCACGTTACAAAAGCAAAGCTTTTACCAAAGCCTGCTTAAACCCACTTACTTTTCTCAGAGATGGTAAGACCGATTTTCACGAAATCAGTTGCAGATGAAAGGTCTAGTGGCCTTATAACACCCTATTGAATTTCATTGTAATCGGATTTTTAGTTTAGGCAGCGTGTTTCAAAATGTGAGTATCACGAAACTTCATTATCATAGAAACTACACGACCAATTTAAACAAAACTGGTGTCAAATGAACGGGCTGTCTTGAAAATCCTTAACTAGTGATTAAACATGAGGTTCAAAAATTTTTAAAAGAAACGTGTCCCGGAGGCTTTGGAACTCACTCATTGTTCTTAGATTTAGCTGAATATTTTTTTTTTTTTTTCAAAATTAGTGTCGTATTGAAGGTCTAGTTACCCCACAAGACCCTATCCAGCTTTTTACGCACTATAATGGCTGTCGCTATAATGCGTGTTCGTAATATGCGAACCTCTCTTCTAACGTAAGATTTGGGATTTCTGAAAAATTGGCAACAAAAATGTTGCCAGATATATTTTTCTTTTGATAAAATATATGAAGACTTCAAACTGACATAAGCCAAGTCGTCAAAAGGGTTGGTAATTTATTACGAACTTTGCATTATAGCGTCCGCCATTATGGCGCGTAAAAAGCTGGATTGAATTTTATTGTAATTGGACTTGTCCGTTATGTATGAAAGTAGGAAATCACCTTTTGAAAAGAAACATATTCCAAAGACTGCTTAAGCTCACTAATTTTTTTCAGAATGGTTGGACCGATATTCACAAAGTTAGTCTCAAACATACTTAAATTATTACTTTATATATAACATCAATAGTCTAGAACCCGAAGAGTGGATATACCTTCATATTTGACAATTTAAGGATCAAACCGGAAGCTGCAAAATTGGGTTTCAAAGTAAAGTATAAAGTTCACCCCGGCTTCCGAGCATTATCCCGGTTCCTGAGAAACATTGGGTAGTATTTGTCCTTTTTAGGTTGTTTCCCATGAATCGAAATAGAAATTCAAAGTGACGTCTCAATTTGATTTCTGGCCTCTGGGTATAACGCTTCCGCAATACTCATAAGGAATGATATTTGGTCACTTTAAGCTGTTTTCCAGAAACTGAAAGTCGCCATCTTCGCCATCGAAATACACAGATTAGGCAAAAATTGGCCATTTTAGGATGTATCCCGGTAACCAGGAATAGTCATCTGGATTTTTCGCGTGTTGTATTTGAAAAATATTTATTTTATAGTATTTGCATATGTATGTTATGTTATGTTATGTTTTAAATATTCAGCATAGTTGTGCTGTTGGCTACCAGAAATTCGTTATTTAAAGTGGAAAATAACTCCAGCTGAAATTTTCAAGGTGTATTTTTTTTTAATTGAAGTGTTCGTGTAAATCTACTTTAACAAATAATAAGTTCGAATTTGAAAGGCTGGTTCTCACCACTAGGTGGATTAATTTGGGTTTTGAGTAAGTACAAGCTATTCTCAACATGTTTTACAGGGTAGACAACATACAGTTTTTTTACATATATGATAAATTGTTAATTTTGTTTTCTGTTCAAAGCTTTTCTTATTGCTGCCCTAGATGTAGTTACGACAATGTGTACACAATATTGATTACACAGTGCAACAATTTTTTTGCCTTGGCTCCTATGTATGATTTTTTGATGAAGTTTGATGCGAAAATAAATTTCCCTGAGTTTGAACATATTTCAACTCAAGGGCAACAATGGCGCCATTTTGAATTTTTGAGAAACTGGAAATTTTTGAGGTTTTTTCGACGCCATTTTGTTTTAAGACCAAATATCAAAATTCTAAGAGTTTGTCCACATATTAGCATCCTTTTACCCATCTTTTGAAAAAAACAGATCTTAAATCGGACAAAAACTGAGCTCAAAACGGTGATTCTACGAAACCGGTTTTGGCATAGTTTCAGCACAGACTAACAGACATAACACGTCGAACAAATTTTTTAATAAAATCATCGTTTGGATGATTCCAGTACTTTACGTTAGTAACACTAGCACCATCTGCTGTCGTGTTCGCGCTGCGTCATGTATTTCGACATCAGCGCCAGCGTTACTGCATGTGTCAAATGGGGAACTACAAAATATGTATAAGATTGCATGACAGCGCCCCAGACGACGTTTTCGCGCGATGACTGTTATTCGATTAAAAATTTGAAATGAACGTTTTTTGCAGCGATGGAGCTAGGTTCCAGTGTTACGTCTGTTAGTCTGTGGTTTTAGTATATTGAACAAAGCAAAACAATATCGATTATTTCTGACTCAGAAATTCTGAGTATTAATGGTAATTCGCAAATCTTTTAAAGTGGTAGTCAAATTATATCTTATTTTGAGTAAAAAAGTCTCAGAAATCGAAAGGTAGGTGTCTGATCAACGTAAAATGTTAGCAAAATGTCGATTTTGCCCCAATTCCCCTACAATACTAAAATAGGTTTATCTGCTGACATTTTATGTAGATCAGACACCTACCATTCGATTTCTGAGACGTTTTTACTCAAAATAAGATATAATTTGACTACCACTTTAAGATATTAGCGAATTACCATTAATGCTCAGAAATAATCGATAATATTTTGCTTTGTGAAATATACTAAAACTATGCCAAACCCGGTTCCATAGAATCACCGTTTTGAGCTCAGTTTTTGTCCGATTTAAGATCTGTTTTTTTTTTTCAAAAGATGGGTAAAAAGATGCTAATATGTGGACAAACTCTTAGAATTTTGATATTCGGCTTCAAAACAAAATGGCGTCGGAAAAACCACAAAAATTACCGGTTTCTCAAAAATTCAAAATGGCGCCATTGTTGCCCCTTAAGTTGAAATATGTTCAAACTCGGGGAAATTTAGTTTTGCATAAAAATACATAAAAAAATTGTTTATAGAAGCCAAGGCAGAAAAAAAGTCAATTTTTGTTGCACTGTGTTATATGTGCTCATCAATTGGTTCATAGGTCTGTTAGTTGCATACATTGTTCGTTAAGGGGCCACTTGAAACGAACTTCTAGTTCTAAGTATGCGTGAAGGTACACAAAAGTTCAAGCTTTTTAGTAAGTTTCCTGATTTCACACGATGGGAGTTTATATCGTTGATGAAAGAGACCTTAGCGATTTCTCTTCATTTTACAAGCGTTCCAATGTTAATTAACATGCACCGTCATTCATATGATGTGAGTATCAAAGAACTCCAACCTAGCTTCCTGAGTGCATACAAAAATAACCATTCTTGAACTGATTCTATTCTTGCTACATGTGTGGGTAGATATGGGCTCCAAACTACACCCATGAGTTACATTCTAAAAGGGCGTATGCCTTTTGGCATAGGTTTTATTCGAAGCATTGTAGCCCAGAAACCGTTGGTTGTATAGAAAAAGTGTCTGAAAATGAGTTGTAGCGAATCGAAAATGCATCATATAAAAATATACACTGTACAAAAAAAATGTTTTTGACCAAACAAAATTAAAAATAAACATTAAATTTCAATTTAAAAAAAAAAAGAGTTGATTTTTTTTTAAGAAACTTGACGTTAATGCGCAACTTTTTAAAAAAAGTCCAGGATGGAGAAATGAAAAATATTTTTTTATGGTAGATTAATTTTTTTATAAAAATTCTAATTTAAACATTTTTCAAAATATTTGTGTTCTGATGATTTTAAAAGATGCAGAGAGTCATTTTGAATCTAAAAGCTCTTGGTAGTAAACATTCTAAAGGCATCGGTTTTCGAGTTATTTCAAATTTAAGCTCGAAAAATTATTAATATTTTGGAAAATACACGTTTTTCTTAATTTGTCCATGGTTCTCCAGCAAAAACCATACGTTCATTAGAATGCTTGATCAAAAATATATAATTCATTCTTCGACAACAAAACGATTGCATAAATAACTCAAGCGCTAAACCTTAGCCTACCTACACGTTCCCCTTTGCCGAATGTTTTATAAAAAAATTTGTTTGTCGTGCAACACTACCTACTTGTTTACTAATAATAACTGTTTGTAAAGTACGCAACCAATAACAACTGGGTTACCTATAATATCTGTTTTCGTATATAAATACGATTGCACTACTTCAGATGTGTTAAGCAGGTATTACACAAACCAAATATTTGCTTTTTTTGGTACGGATTTTATTTTGAGCAAATAAAATTCGTTCCAAAAATAGCAAATATTCGTCTCGTCTAATACCTGCTTTAGTAGGGATACCATTCGTCCTTATTTAGCAGGACATGTCCTGATTTTGAGGTCCGTTTGGATCGTCTTGATTTATTTTTCATATTTTAGCCTTTGTCCTGATTTTTCTGAATGATGCCGGATGTTCAGAAAAGTTGAAGATTGTTCAGTACTTTTACTTTGACTCCGGAGCGAAACGGACTCATTTTGAACGATTTTTTTTCTTTGGTTGAATTTGGTCGAGAAAAACTGTCTAGTTCTTGAAACTCTCAACTATCTGATTTTTGGGTCCTAAAGCTATCCAGCTTTTTTCGCACCATGATGGTGGTCGCTATAATGCGTGTTCGTACTATGCGAACCTCTCTGCTTACGTCAGTTTTGGGATTTCTGAGTACAGTTGAAGCCCTCTATTACGACATCTTATATAGCGACATTCTCAATGGTCCCTTCTCCTTCATATTCAGAAAAATTATTCGTTTTATTGCGACATTTCTCTATAACGACGGTCCCTTGCGATGTCGCCATACAGCGATTCGACTGTAATTGGAAACACAAATGTTGCCAGATTAATTTCTCTTTTGATAAAATACGTGAAGACTTCAATTTGGGTTGTTTAGCTATATCAGCTTTTTATATTATCTGAGAGCTCTGAATTTTCTAAGTAAAACGTGATTTAAAAACAATTTCTATCGTTGTCCTTCGCTTTTTTTAACACGATTTAAAACTGCTCGAAATCTGCTCGAATCGCTACAATGACAGTTCGCCCATATACCAACTGTCATTGTAGCGATTTAGAGCAAATTTTTATTCTTCATTTAAAAATCGAAGGATAATGATATAAAGTTTAAATAAATCACGTTTTGCTCAGAAAATTACACTCTTTCAGATGATATATAAAAATCGTAAATCCGTGAATAGCTAAACAACCCAATTGACATGAGCGAAGTTGTCAAAAGGGTGGATGATTTAATACGAATTTTGCATTTTAGCATCCGCCATTATGGGGCGTAAGAAGCTGGATACCTGTCTTTATATATCATTTGAAAAAAACCGCGTTTTCTGAGCAAAACGTGGTTTTTTTAAATGTTCGTTTTCCTTCGATTTTTAAATAAAGAATAAAAAACTGCTCGAAATGTCTAAAATGACAATTCGCACACGTACGGTATATGGGAGAATAGTTATTTAAGGTATTTCGAGTAGTTTGTTATTCTTCATTTAAAAATCGAAGGACAATAGAAAACATTTTTTTAAATAACGTTTTGTTCAGAAAATTGTACTCTTTCAACTGATATATAAAAATCAGAAAACCGTGTAAAACTTTAGGACCCAATTTTAAACAGAAAGATGAATAAAGTGAGAATGGAATACACCAAGCCCAAATGCTGTAAACCCTTTTCAGATCATCGGTGCGGTTTCAATTTGCGTAAGCTTGCAAATTAAACGAAAACGTTATTGCAAAATCAAAAATATTGAACAGTCAAGCTCATTTTAATACGTCTTTATCAATTTGTGATTCGTGTAGTTATTGGAATGATAGTCAAGCCACCATTCATCCTTTCGTTGTTTACTATTCAGAATCTGGAACAATTAAGAATATCAGCTTCATCATAATATCGGAAGTACTCCATCATGATACTGTTGCTGTTCAGGTGTTCATTGCCAAATTAATGAGTTTTTTGAAAACAACAATAGAGTTGAAAAAAGCGATATTAATGTCTGATGGAGCTGCCTCACGATATAGAAATAGAAAAAACTTTGCAAGTCTTCGCAAGTTCAAAACAAAATATAACGTCGATGCAGAGTGGCATTTTTTGCGACTTCTCATGGTAAAGGCGATGCAATTGGTGGCATATTAAAACGAATGGCAGGAAATGCAAGTTTAGCTAAAGAACATGAACATCCCATTACAAGCGCAAAAGAATTGTATGATTGGTCTAATCAGTCATTCAGTTGGGTATGAAGAATATGAACAAAGAGTAACAGGATGGAGCAATATTTTCAAAAAATCTATAATAATAGCTGCCACACAAAAGTATTACTCTTTTGTTCCGATTTTAGAAAATAAGATACAAACGAAGCTGTTTTCAAAAGATGACGAATCATTTACTTATGATATTTTATTTTGAAAAAAATCGCGCAAACTGGTTACAAACATCACCACTATTAGTTCCATCAAAGTCTTCAAATTGCATGCGGAATGGATAATTAGAAGTTTTCATTTTTTCGGGAAACGCTTTCGGAGCGAATTCAATGTTTGCTTCTACTTTTGCATTAAAACTCTCATGCTAAGGATATTTTTACGTCAAGTGCTCTGCAAATTTCAATATAATTCTTTAAGTTCTAAGAACGTTTGTCTTTCTTATAAGCTTTATGTGCCTTTTGTTTTCTGTTTTTGAGATTTCTAATTTCTCGTGTTTATCATAACGGATATTTATAGCTTGCCTGTATCCTTTCTTTTCTCTTGGGCACGAGTTCATCAATAATTGAGTAAAGACTGTTACCAAATATACCGAAGGCTTTGTTTATATCTTTTTCATTTTTCAATAAATTTGGCCAATTTACATCATTTAGTCTCCTATCAAATTCTTGATAATTGAGGTTTTGAAAATTGTGAACAAGCTCAAAGTCGGTATCGCCGGGGCGCTATGAGAGGCAGTGAACAGTGAATACTCGATGGCAGTAGGGGTAAACAGGGTAAGACCGCTTTGCGGGGTAAGACCGCCCACCGTAGTTTCAGTGCCAGCTTGGCACTGCCAAGTAATATAATAAGTGAAAAAAATCCTAAATAGACATGTTACAATATAATTACATAGCATTTTGCACCTCTTCCTGCTTCGATAGAGCGCGAACGGTCACAGAAATAAACAAAAACAACCTTTCAGCTGGTAACCGGTCAATGCGCTATAGTTTTGCGGCAACGGGACTTAAGGTTTTTCTGTCTAAAAATCTTTTGTTTCGTTTGTTAATATACGTTCAATCGCTTGCCTGAATCTGTCTTCTTTCAAAAATATCGAAAGCCGTGAGTAATCTTGACATTTTGACTACTTTTTCGGTGGAATATGAAAATGTTGGAAATGAAATATATAAAAAGAAGAGTTGGAAATGAAATATATAAAAAGAAAAATAATATGAAAATGTTGGTGGAATGTGAAAAATGTACATTGGGTAAAACCGCAACCTATACAACTGTTTGTTGTTTTACTTCAAGACCCAAATGCCTTGACACTATAAGGGTAATATTGACAGGATCAGTAAAACAATTTCAAGCCACATGAGACAACCATGTTAATCGACCATTTTCGATTTGGTTGAAGCTTTTCTAAAAATATTTTTTTTAACAAGACTAATTTTTGAGAAAAAAAAAATAAACTTGTGTAAAAATGGTATTAATGAACAAAAATAATTTGAGCGCCAGGACGGTTTGTTTGATCGGTATGACGTCTTCAGAAGAGTTAAAAATAGTGGTTATGTCTTTCCGAAGAAAGTATACACTGTGAAAAATTTTTGAGGAAAAGATAAAAAACAGAATTGGAAATATTTTTTTCTAAATTTGTTTCAAAATAATCATGTCCTTGCCTGCAAAATCTACGAAAGGTTAGCTAAACTTTGGTGGTTGTTGGATCATGGAGTAATAAAAATTTCAATAGCTCAATTTTTTTTTTGGCTGGTTTGTTTTATTAGTATAAAGTCGTTGGTAAAGTCTCAGATAGTAATTTTGTCCTTCAAAAAATCGAATATGAATAAAAAAATTAATAATTATTATTATTACTTAATATATGATGTCTTCGAAGAAATCATACAGACAGGTTTAATGAGTATTCATTTCTAGCTTAAAGGCAGCTATATTATAAATTGAATATCTTGAAAACCCCCAATTCTGAAAAATCTGTTTATTATGAAAACCACAAAACATTACCTAAACATTAATTTGAACTTGGATAGTTAAAAAATAAAAAGGGTTAAATTTAAAAAAAAATTTTTTTTCAAATTTTTCACAGTGTATTTTTTTTTAAAGAAAAATATACCATCTACAATTTTGCCAATGACACTATACCGATAAAATCAAGCGTTTTGGCCCTAAAAATATTTGTTATCCTTAACAGATGGTAGGCGATCTTACACCGCTGGTGGGCAGGCTTACCCCGTATGAAAAAGATTTGCAAATTTTCAATTCATTTTTAAAATTGAAAATAAAGCTGGCAAATAAACAAAAATATTTCAGTTCAATATTTTTTAGATGTGGGCATTGAATGGAAGAGCCTCTTAGCAAAGAAAAAATGAAATTGCAACCGCAACTTTTCTTTCTCTAAAAAGAATTGCTTAAGGGGGCGGTCTTGCTCCGTTTACCCCTATGACATTTTTCGTTTCTCCATAATGGATCTACGGCGGCATCAATACAAAAATCTTCAGTGCAGTTGGTGAATAAAAGATCCGAATAGCGGTTAAGCTGGTTACGAACATGGTTGATTTGATGAAGTCCAAGTTCGCTGATTTTATCAAAAATAAAGTGTAGTGTATCATTTTCACCTAAGACAGGCTGCAGAAGATATTCATTATCGACATCCTGAATAAAATCAATGAGATTTTGATTAAAATCACCATTAATATGAATTTTAGTTTCAGGTTCTAAACATTCAATTATAGGTTGTGCTGTTTTGAAAAACTTTTCATACGAAGCTTTTTTTGCCATGTCGGAAGGAAAGTAAACGGAAACAAACAGATGTTTTTCATTATTCATCAAAACTTTTATCCAAACATCTTCAAATTCAGCGAAAAACACACTAGGAAGTAACTTTGATGGTAAAGAAGCATTAACAGCAATAAGTACCCCACCATTAGATTCCTTTACTGATAGTTTCAAGCCGCGATCACTTCGAAAAACATTAAACCCGCTACCAAAGGCTTCTTCACTTTTAATATCTTCTGTCCAGTTTGTTTCAGTAGCTAGAATGACATCATAATGACAGCCATTTACTTTTTTGAAACTTTGCTGAATTTTGCTTGCAATTTTCATTCGATTAAAACTTTAATAATACACTACTGTTTCACTTAAGCTAATTACCTCTCCTTGCGAGGATGCCGTCAATTCTGTATTTATGTTGTCCTTCAAGGGGTCCGTTAGTTTCTGGCGAAACACGAATGCCTACATGCACCCGCTTTACATGGTGCAAACGATAGGCTCCGGGGTAAGTGTGATGAAACGGAAGATGCCGACGTAGATGATGAGTTTGAAGCTGAAGTAGGTGCTGTACTGCTCGCCAAATCGGAACCATCTATCGTAGAGACCAGGTTTACTTGTGGAAGTTGACAATCTGCCAGATATGGATTCAGTACTTCACCACGTTTGAACCTAATACCACGCTGTGTTTGTACTGGAGGCTTTGAAAATATTGTTTTGGCAGCTGCTAGTAGTTCTTTTTCCAGGAAAGAATTGTTTACAGGTTTATGATTGGTCTGATTGATTCTGCTACTGTCGCATTTTTGGTAACTACATGAAGGTATGTTGTGATTTATGTTACTGTTGTTAATATTTTTGGTATTGTTGTAGTTGTAATAGCTGTATGTGGGTATATCATTCCGGTTGTTGTTACGAGTGCGGTTACGTGTAGTGTTGGATATGTTATTCAGATTACAATGATTTTATTGACATTTCTTTGCTTTATTGAAAATTGAAAAGAGAGAAGAAATAATATTCATTTTGTCTACCTTTACTCTGATTACTCTTCGATGATGGTGCCTTGAAGTTCATATAACTACATACATTATAAAAAACCTAAAACATATCTCAAAAAATTATTTACTTCGTAATTATCCACGCGCCTCTAATGAAGCGTTGTAAAAGAAATTTTATGATTTAGACTCGCCAAGTAATGAACAATGTTTCGGGAAAAGATAGTTCAGAAAACCAGAAATATAAAATAACAAAACCATTTTCATCATTCATTTATATCAGAGATGGCTGTTTACTGTGTGGTAATTTTGGCAAATATATGGTTCAACAAGATGTTGCTATATATTTTCGATACTAGGTTGCTTTCCTCAAAAGAAAACATTTGTGAAACAACATTATCGTTATTTAAAAGCATCATGAAATATACAGTTGGAACTAGATTACAGAAAAATGTTAAGCAATTTCTAGTTTCTAATCACGAGAATGATACACGTAAATAACATAATGTTCTTCTATTCTTTTAAATTTCTTTAGAGTAACCGGAAAAGTTTCTTGCACCGTTAAAAAAGTTTTAAAACAACAAATATTGAGTGGGCTCATTTCAAAACATGTTGCAGGTGCTGCTTGGGCTTTTACCACAATGGGGGGCCGTATGGCCCAACTGCTTGCACTTGAGGCAATTCATCAACCGCGACACAAACAAGCGCACCTTATCCACGAGCACATAGCTCGGCAGGGCAGACCCAGTGAAAAGAACCAGATCTGGCGCATTCGGTCATGCCACAATCATCGTCTATGTTGGACGCGTGAGCCGCACACGCAAACTCCCAATCAGCAATATTGTAGAAAAAAAAACTTAACCTCTATAGCAACTCTCCTCCACAATCAAAGCCCGGACGATGCCAAACATTAGTCCTGTACACAACACGTCCGGCATTATGACGCGTTCTTTTGTCTTCAAAAGACGGCAGCAGCGAGCAGCAGTCACGTGAGCGCACACGTATCTACTTAATCTAGTTTGTTGGGAAATCATTCACAAGCATAATCTACCACAACTCGTTGTGTTTTACTGAATCATACGCCGCTTTTAAGTTTACAAACGAATGATGTATCTGCATCTGCATGTTTTGTTCTCGGTTTCCTGTAATGGCCTCATTCTATGAACGGCGAATTTAAAATACAAAATTAAGTAGGGTCATGCCTCGATAGTTGCTACGATCCAGCCGATATCCCTTTTTATATGTTGGACATATAAGTCCTTCCAATCAGCCTGCTCATACCATAAAAGCAAAGCCTTGGTGCTACATTCCGATTCGGAACTTGACCTCCTGTTTATTTATACACAGACTTCGCAGCCGACTGTTTAGTGTACAGGACAATTGCGGGGCTAGCGCTACGATCCTACTGACACTAACAGTCTCTCCCAAGCCGAGACTCGAACCTACGACGGCTGGCTTGTTGGGCCAGCATCGTACCTCGAGACCATCTGGGAGATAGCTCCTCATACCATACCCTTGGATAATCTGATGAATTGCTCTATACAGCCGCTCGCTCCCGACTTTGGAAAGTTCGGCCGGTAATCCGTCCTTCCCAGTGGCTTTGTGGCTCTACAGCTCCCTGCTAGCTTTTTTTACCTCTTCCAAGATTGGCGGTTCTAGAGCTTGTCTTTCTTCCTTAATTTCTCGTCTGTTCCTCTCAACGTCTCTCTTTCCTTACTTACCGTTCGACACCACTTCAAAGTGTTGTTTCCAATTCCTGACCACCTGTGACTAATCGGTAGGTAGGATTCTCTCCGTGTCATTACACATGCCAGCAACTGACACGGTCCGGTTCCTGATTCCTTCAATCGCTTTTTAGAAGCTCTTCGTGTTGTGCCTGGTGAAACGATTTTCCACCTCCGAGGGGACTCGATCGTAGTGTTTGTCACTCATAACGTGTTAGTGTAGACCTGGTTCTTTTCCTTCACTTCCAGACACTCAACGTCAAACCTCTCAATACACGTGGTTCAAATCCTGTACAACAGGTGCATTGATCCATCCATCGAATTTCCGAGAGTACTCTGCAGCAACTCCTTTTGTTGATAGTCTTTGGATGTTCAGACGTATTTTACACTTCAATCTAGGATTATATACGTTGGATAGTCGGGTCCGAATCTTGCCTACCACGAGATAGTGATCATAATCGATGTTTGGCCCCCGGAAAGACCGACATTAGCCATGTTATTCAATATTTTTTTTTTAAATAAGAGTTTGAAGTTCATTTTTTGAGGTAAAAACTGATTTCTCTGCGTCGGAATAAAAATGTGCGATGGAAAATCATGACTCTGTTGTTCCCAACATTTTTCACCGAAGCAGTAATTTTCCTTAATCGAGGCTAGGATTCTTTTTGAAGACGATTTGAAAGTATTTTCGATTATCCGCTGAAGGACTGCCGTGAACTGCAGAGGCTTTTCTATTCTACATCTGATGTACGAGGAACAAATCGCCTCTAAGTATTGATAGATGTTTCGTTATAAGCTACAACTGCTTTTAAACTATGGTATAGCTAAACTTGGCTAGGTCAAGCCACTGAAAGATCTGTGATAGCTTGAGCTTCATTTACTCAATGTGCTTTCTTCGCACACTTTAATGTTGAAATGAGATGACATAAATCAATTAATATATGTTACGACAAATTCAACAATTAATCCCGATCAAACGTTATTTGCGTATAATAGCGTTCTCTTATTTTTGATATAATAAGGTATCGGCTCTGTTATCGTGAGGGCATTAAATGATGTTCTAGAGCGTTAATTTCGTGCATGATGGTTTTTCATATTGCATAGTATTTTCCTGAAAAAGATTGATTCTATGTGATTTCATGAACCCCCCGCACGATAGTTGGACAAACCTGACGATAATAGAGCCGATATCCTATAATGAACGAGACAAATTTATGTTGTATATCGTGCATCACCCATGTTTTTGCACTAACTTACTCCAATCATATTCTCCAGTTCGCCCAGCCATTCGTTTAGTAACATATCTGGATCATCGCTGAGGCACGACGTCATTGTGGTCATAATCTGAAAAAATTATGAAACGAATATTGTTTCAGTTAAAAAGGCTCTCAAAACAAATGTACAAAATGCAAGAGATTGCTCACTTAGAGTATCATCAACGGTAGGCTGCTACTTGAATTATTTTGGTGACTGTGCTCTGCACGATTATTTTTCTCACTCACCCGTTTTTAAACCACATGCTTATAAAAAGGGTGACCGAAAGGGGAGCGGGATTGTCAAAAGAACAGGTAGACTACTAAGGGTGGTATGAGAGTTGAAGAGCAAATCATGTGGTCTTTAATTATTCCGACTTTTATGCTTTATTATTGCCACCGAATCATTGTACCCCGTTTAAAAAATTAGATAAGATTTACTTATACTAAACTTATTCGATACCGCGTACAAATAATCTTCCGAATCGCGTAAAAATAATCCGCGCTATTGTAAAAAAATCGCGTTTGAAAAAACTCATAAATTTAACCCGCGTAAGAGAAGACCCCAGTGTATACTTGAAACCGTGAGGTCTGGTATCGATACAATGACAATTGAGAAAGTATCGATACTCAGTATCACCCAATCAATCATGTAACACTTAGTTTTGTTTTGATATTCATGAAAATTAGTTTCAACTAAAGCTGCTCAAAAATATATACTTAATGTTGCAAATAAAAAACAAAACAAACAATGAACCCAAAAAACTGCCACTGCGCTGCTGAGGTGTCAATTTGATAGAGCGAAATAAGAAATTGGGCAATGAATGATTATCACAGAAGTCCAAATAGTCATGCAAGGGGCAATACATTTAGTTCTTCTCAATCTACACACTAACCGATTAGACCGATATTGCCTGGTGAATGGCAAATTGCTATTATTTACATTTGACATTCTAGTTGCAGTGATTGCAGTGAAATGTTATTTTCAACACTTCCCCGCAATATGCACATTCAGCAAATTAAACAATCTCAGATGCGAGTTCTTAGGTAACCCCTTGGTGAACGTGTCGGCTGGTTGATGTATACTCGGGATGGATTGCAGCGTGACTCGTCCTTGCTTGATGAGATCCCGTATGAAGAGTTATTTGTTATCTAGATGTGGCATCCTCTGGTGTGATCTGGGCTCCTCTGCTACCCAATCATTAAGAAGTTTGGTTATCCACATCCCTTCTTTTGCAGCAGCACACAGAGCAATTAATTTTGCTTCGCTCGTTGATAGGCTGATTGTTGGCTGTCGTTTCGTTGACCACGAAATCAGATTTCCATGAAGTTGATATGCATATCCTAATACCGACTTCCTGTCGTCAGGATCATTTGCAAAATCTGCATCTCAAAATCCAACTAATTCTGGTCTAACATTGTATTTTGCATACACAATCTTCGTGTTACTTGTTCCTTTCAAGTATCACAGAATTCGTTTTAATCCTGACCAATGCCAATCTGTTGCGCAGTTTACAGATATCTGGTCAGATAGTACAGATATCTGGTCTTGATGTTAATGAGAGATATTGAAGACATCCAATCAATTCTCTATATGGTTAATCAGTAAGTTTCGCTTCTGATTTTGACCAATTAGTGCTATTATCCAGAGATGTGTTTCGACATTCCACAATCTAAAACCATTGTTTGCGTATCCCACAAAAATCAATGATTTACTCTTGGAATCCAATTTTTGACGTTTCTCCTTTGGGATTTGTTAAAACGCTTCGCATCCAAAAATTCTCAAATGCTTGAAGCATTGGGTCGTCTTTTAAACCACATTTTGTATGGAGTTTTATCTGATTCTATCCCTTTTGTTAGAAATCGGTTCAATAGACATGTTGCAGCATTCAATGCTTCACTCCACATATCTTTAGATAACCCGCTTTCATACATTGCATTGCTCTTACCTTTTCCATTAATGATCATCCGTTCACTGACTCTTACAGTATCTTTGGAATTCGTTGCTCGAGTATTCTCCGCCATTATCGCATCTCAGCACTGAAATTCGGGTTCAAAATAGGGATGGGAAACCTATCGATGATTACCGATAGTATCGATAGCTGCCGGATGCGAATAAACTTTCAAATATTGTCACAACGGAAGTAACATTTTGTTGTTTTTCTGCATCTGCTTCTGGCTGTCAATCTATCGATAATTATCGATAGTTATCGATGGCATTTGGAAATTATCGATAGTTATTTTAGTCGATATTTCCCGATCCTAGACTTCAAAATATGCTGACGCCATGGCTTCATACTCTTTGAATCTCTCAAAGACTCTAGACTTATGCTTTATTAGGTAAACTACGACAAAATGCGTATAGTCATCGACAGCGATAACCGTCGTATGTTTGCTGCTCCATGTAGCCACAGACACCTGAATGTACTAATTCTAATGGTCGTTTGGATCTTGGCAATTTCATACCCTGAAATTTCAAAGCAGCTTGCTTCCCCGCCAAACAACTCTTAGATTACATCAGCCTGATTGTTTTAGAAGATATGTTGATTCCCTCAACCACACCTTTTTTAATGAGCATCATTAAACCAGTAGTATCTAGATATCCCAGTCTTTTATGCCATGTCTCGAGACTCTATCTGCTTTCCAGAATATGCCGATCCGTTGGCATTTTCTTCGGATTTTCCATCCCAAATGCAATCAAGGTAGAATACACTCTCTGTGAATTTACCTTCACCGATTACTTCATTTTGATATTCAAAGCTAACCTCTTTTTCAGAAAAAGTGATTCTTTTTCCTTCATGGAAAACTTGCCTAACCGAAAGCACATTTTATTCCAGTTTAGGAATTAACCCTCTAGTACCCAGTGCCGCCTTTAGACGGTCTTCAGTTGAACCTCTAAAAAGCTTCAATCAATACTTAAAAAATGTTTATGAAGTTTCAAAGTGATTTTTTCGAAGTCCGTCTGAAAATTAACTTGAGCACTAGAGGGTTAATAGAACATCGTACAATTCCAATTACTTTATTAAGTTCTTCTCGACCACTTTCTTCAGCCCCAACTTACCCATCTTCGTGGCCCGAAGACTCTCGCCGCTTTTGGCTGTGGAGAACATCAGTGGTCTCAGAAATTCTTTAATGTCATCCAGCAGGCGCTGGCCGTTGACCATGTGGTCGCTCGGTCCAGAGTCGACCACGAAACGAATTAGTTTGTTCCGTTCCATCGTCTTTAGTTTCATCATCATCGCATGGGGTCATTTGTTGTCTTTCTTCTGTTCTTTCCCGTACTTCCCTTCTGTGCTTTAAACTTCTTCATGAGAAGGCACTTGTAAAAATGCCCCGTTTTATTACAGCCGAAACAACATGTGCACTTCTTCGCGGCGGCGCCGTAGGAAACATTTTTCCTCGGGGGCGATCGGCGCACCGGCGTAACGCCGTTGGGTTTTATCGGCGGCGTGCCTCTCATAGATCATTGCACGGTGAAGTCACAAAAAAGAAGAAGGAAGAGATTTGACAGTGGTCGCGGGTTTGTTTACAGGGAGACTTGAGGAAAAAATGCGTAGGTGTGTTGTTAAAAACTGGGTTTCCAAGAATAAGTTAAAAGATTACAGTTATTTTAACTTTTCATCCAATTTCCACAACCGGTACCTAAACAATCTGAGTGGTAAACGGAGAAAACTTTGGTTAAATGCCCTCCAGCTGGAGGAAAACTTTCGGTGAGTGCTTCTTCAGTTTCCGGGGGGACTTGATGACCAAATATGTAGTTCACGATTTGGCCTGCGGTCACGGAAGATGGAATGTCGTCCAAATTATAGTGCTTCATACGGGTTCACGTACCCGATAGACCGAACTTTTCCAGCATAGCGCTTTTTACTGCCTGGTAGTAACGAATTCATATAGGTGGAGAGTAGGAAAAATCTCTAATACATTGTAAACAAACCCGTGGGAAATGTAAAAGAGTGAAGTTATTTTTTGTGTGCAATGATCTATTGCCACTTCTAAAATATTGCTTATTATTCTGCTCGCATGCTCGGTTTTTTGTAAGTTCAACTTTTTTTTTTTTTATTCTCGCTTATTTTCCGTCGGTCTAGTTTCGCCACTGTTGTGGCCAATCACCGACGCCCAGGGAGACGACTCCACACCCAGGACCCTAACTCACGACCCGTTTATTATTAACGGACCGGCGCCAACGGCTTTACTTCCTCATGCGATGGAAGGCGTGATCCCAGAGATTTTTCGCCTCAGAAAATCTCCCGGTGTCGGCTAGGATTGAATCTAGACCAGTTAGGTTGGTTGTGAATGGATCACGCCACCTCACAACCATCGACACCTATGTCGGCGGTGGGATTCGAACCCAGGCGTCGAGCGTGGTTGGCGGAGACGTTACCAACCTCACTAGGCCCCCGCTCTTGTAAGTTCAACTGTCACAAATAATAAAAAACTGCGATTAGGTTTGACAGAATGTAAACTCAACAAACAAAAATTATCTACGAGCTAACAATGCTTATCCCAAAAAAAAGTTCAGTGTGGGATAAGAAGATAATCCTAAAATAATGAGATGTATTCTTTCCTGCATTGTCTCAACCTTCAAATGTGATTTTCCATGAAAAAAGTATTTCACTATTATCCTAATATTAAGAAAATGCAATTATAAATTTTTATATTCTCTAAATTAATTTAATTATTAAACGTCACTACTGCTAAAACACGAAAAAAGTATGTTATCTTTCTATTCAATAATCATATCTTACAATGATATATAATTGAAGAAAATTATATCGATAAGTGCATCGACGCATAAGCAGATATTATAGAGCACAAGAATAGATTTTGTGGAGCAAGAACAGTTTTTTTTATTCGTCTTTTTAAATTTTTCCTGTTTTTTTAATACAAGAACTATTCATTGAAAATCTCTACTCCAGTATAATATTATCGAACATATAGTATACGCGAAATCCCCAGCAAATGCAAATGATGCCATCATTTGAACCTGTTGCACAAGGAGCGCAACTCCATTTTATGCCTACATTTAAAATGCTGGCTATAGCAGGCTATAGCTCTATAACATCCCAGCTGGTCTCGAGGTACGATGCTTGTCTTACTGGCTTCCTCGTATGTTCCAATTTCGGTTGGGAAAAACTGTTAAAACCAATCTCATCTTAAATTTTTGTTATTGGTACTCGCTTTGCATTATTTCACACAATATCAGAAGCAAATTTCTTATCAAGTAACTTTCATAGTAACCTGTTGATTTTTGTTGTATGGGTCCAGCCTAAAAGTGACTTAACATAGGTCACAAAGCCTTGTGTAGCCATTAGAGATGGTCGGGTTTCGGGTTTGAAAACCCGAAACCCGAGTCCGACGGGTTCGGGTTTGAAAATTTTTGAAAGTGTCGGGTACGGGTCGGGTTCGGGTTTGATGGAAAAAAAATCGGATTCGGGTCGGGTTTAGGTTTGAAAACCCGAAACTCGACTATATCAAATAACATATTAATAAGATAATGATGTCTATTATCATGCAATTGTAAAAATCACTAACATTTTAATACCATTCGAGACTAAAGGCTTTAGGGCAGCCTCAAATTGGTTTAAATTGAAACTGTTTCTTTTCAGTAGCTAATAAAGGGTGTCCACGATGAAATTGCCACACCATGAAATTGCTCTAACTTTTTGACCGTTGAGTAGAATTTAATGAAAATTTGGGTGAATTTAGTTCATAGTGCATTATTTACATCCTACAAGTTTTAAAGTCCTGTGATCAAAACTCGCGGAAATGGAGTCGAAAGAACAACTCGTGTGTGATAAAATCTTGCGCATTCATCACGAGAACAAGGATCTCTCGCATCGTTCCATCGCTAAAACGTTGTGAACTGCAAATTCCACGGTGTCGCGAGTGATTAAGTTCAGCGTTCCGGAGCATGTCCTCACTCAGAAGATGTCCAAATTTGCGAAGAAATTCCTGGTTTGGCAAGCCATCTGCACGTGCGGGAAGCGGAGTGCACCTTTCGTGACCCAGGACACGATGAACGGACAGGTGTACATGAAAAAGTGCCTCCAGAAGCAGCTGCTTCCTCTCCTGAAGGCCCACAACGTCCCATTAATCTTCTGGCCGGATTTGGCCTCATACCACTACTCCAAGGACGTGCTGAAGTGGTATGCGGACAATAAGGTCAATTTCGTGCCGAAAATGTTCAACCCTCCCAACACTCCGGAGCTCCACGCCATCGAAAAGTACTGGGCGATTATGAAACAGCACCTTCTTAAACAACCTAAGGTAGTGAAGACAGTCGAGGAACTGAAGAAAGTATGGGTTTACAAGCAAAAAACGGTTGATTCACAGGTTGTGCACAATCTTATGGTCGGGGTTAAGGCCAAGGTGCGAGCATTTGCGTATGGAATGTTAATAAAATACGAGTAAAATGGTAAAATGAAGTATAATAGTTATAATTCAATCCCTGAAAATTTGATGGCAATCGGATGAAAACTCGAATTTTGCGAATCCATTTTGTGTCACCCTATAGAACCCTGATAGCCTCGAATATTTCAATTGAAAACATGTGGAATCGTGAATGTTCAGAATTAAATAACAGAAAAATAGGTGGAACAAAGTCTGCCCCGGATCAGATATATATATATATATATATATATATATATATATATATATATATATATATATATATATATATATATATATATATATATATATATATTATATATATATATATATATATATATATATATATATATATATATATATATATATATATATATATATATATATATATATATATATATATATATATATATATATATATATATATATGTGTGAAGAAGGCCATCAGAGGCCCCCAGACTATTTCGGGAAGTCATGCAAAAGTGCCTGGATGACTGTACATTCCCAGAGAGATGGAAGCGACAGAAGCTGGTCTTATTGCCGAAGACAGGGAAACCACCTGGTGACCCGTCGGCATACAGACCGATATGTCTGCTCGATACGGCGGGTAAGGTGCTCGAGAAGGTTATTCTCAATAGACTGGTTAGGTACACCGGAAGTGCAAACGGTCTGTCGAGTAACCAGTTCGGCTTCCGAAAAGCCAAGTCTACGGTGGATTCTATTCTGTCCGTCACCAAAACAGTAGAGGTAGCACTCCAGCGTAAAAGATGGGGCATTCGCTATTGCGCAATCGTCACGTTGGACGTGAAAAATGCGTTCAATAGTGTTAGCTGGGATTCCATAGCCCACTCGCTTCGGAAACTAGACATTCCGGTGTCTTTGTACAGGATTCTGGAAGATTATTTCCAGAATCGTGTGCTAGTTTACAGCACAGACGAGGGTCGAAAATGTGTCCCAATTACCGCAGGGGTTCCACAAGGTTCCATCCTGGGCCCGGTACTGTGGAATATGTACGATGAAGTGCTGAAACTAAAGCTCCCCCAAGGGGTTGTGATCGTTGGATTTGCGGACGACATCACACTTGAGGTCTACGGCGAGTTGATCGAGGAGGTTGAGTTGACGGCTTCGCACTCTATGAGCGTCGTCGAGGACTGGATGCGCTCCAAAAAACTGGAGCTGTCGCATCATAAGACGGAGATTTCAGTTGTCGATAACCGCAAGTCGAAGCAACAGGCGTTGATCAGTGTCGGGAATTGCACCATCGCCTCTAAGCGCTCCCTGAAGCTGCTGGGGGTGATGATCGATGACAAGCTCGCCTTCGGGAGCCATGTCGAATATGCCTGCAGCATTATCTCGCATGATGTCCAATAGCTCAGCAGTGTACGGCAGCAAGCGGAAACTTCTAGCTAGCGTGACTTCGTCCATACTGAGATACGGCGGGCCAGTGTGATCCAAAGCACTAGATACTAGTAAACATCGGAGTAAGTTGGAAAGTACCTACAGGCTCATGTGCCTGAGGGTTGCGAGCGCGTATCGAACTGTGTCATACGACGCAATCTGCGTCCTGTCCGGCATGATGCCTATCAGCATAGCCATTAAGGAGGACGTAGAATGCTTTGATCAACGTGACACAAGGGGCATACGAGGTACCAGAAGATCATTTTCGATGATCAGATGGCAGCAGGAGTGGTCCAATTCCGCGAAGGGTAGATGGACGCATCGACTTATTCCGGATGTATCCGAATGGGTCGGGAGGCGCCATGGAGAAGTGAACTTCCATCTGACACAGATTCTGTCAGGCCATGGTTGCTTTAGGCAGTATCTACACAGATTCGGGCATGCGGGTTCCCCCAACTGTCCCGAGTGCGTGGATGCGGAGGAGACTGCTGAGCATGTCTTCTTTGTGTGCCCTCGTTTTGCGCAGGCGCGGAGTGACATGATGGTAGTGAGCGGGCCAGATACCACTCCGGACAACCTAGTTCAGAGGATGTGTAAAGACCCGAACATTTGGAGGCAAAACAGGCGACAGGTTCACCACCGACAAGCCAGTGTTAGCTAACGGCCAGTCTCCAGCCTAGTTAGCTAAGTTAGCAAAGAGACCTAAAGAATCAAGAGGGTGCACATAGCACAAAAGCCGCTCCCTGAAGCAATACCTAGCGGTGGTTCCGGGGAGTACTATGGGCTGGAGACTGGAGGGGTTTTAGTGGGTCCGGTCACTGATTCAAACCAACCCCACACTCCCTGAGGTTGGTCACCTCAGGGGTTTGGTTGCAAATTTCCCCTCCACCTGGTACTGGTGGAGGTACCTAACGCTTTGGACCACGCTGGCCCACCATACCTAAGTATGGACGAAACCACGCTGGCAAGAAGTTTACGCTTGCTGCCATATACCGCTGAGCTATTCGACATCATTCGAGATAGTCCTGCAGCGGCCGTTGAAGCCCTCTTACAGGCATAGTCGACGTGACTCTTAAATGTGAGCTTATCGTCAACCATAATCCCTCAGAGCTTCAAGGAACGCCTTGAGGTAATGGTGCAGTCACCGACTCTGACCACCGCCTGTTGCTCTAATTTGCGGTTGTTCACAACCGTAGCCTCCGTTTTATGGTGCGCTAACTCCAGTTTCCTAGAGTGCATCCAGTCTTCGACCTTGCGTATGCAGTGCGCGGCCGTCAACTCGACCTCTTCGATCGACTCACTGTAGACCTCCAGCGTGATGTCGTCTGCGAAACCGACGATCACAACCCCTACAGGGAACTTTAGTTTCAACACCCCGTCATACATGACATTTCACAACACCGGGCCCAGGATGGAACCTTGCGGTACCCCTGCGGTGATTGGGACGCACTTCTGACCCACCTCCGTGTTGTAAACTAGTACCCGACTCTGGAAATAATTTTCCAAAATCTTGTACAACGACACCGGTACGTGGATGCTCCTAAGCGCGAGCGCTATGGAGTCCCAACTGGCGCTATTGAATGCATTCTTCACGTCAAACGTGACGATTGCACAATAGCGAATGCCCCAACTCTTACGCTGGAGTGCTACCTCTGCCGTCTTGGTGACAGAGAGAATAGCATCCAGCGTGGATCTACCTTTCCGGAAGCCGAACTGGTTACTTGCCAGACCGTTTACACCCTCTGTGTACTTCACCAGCCTGTTGAGGATAATCCTCTCAAGCACCTTGCCCGTAGTGTCCAGCAGACAGATAGGTCTGTATGCCGATGGGTCCCCTTCGGTAACAGCACCAATCTCTGTCGCTTCCACCTGTCCGGAAAGAGGCAGTCATCCAGGCACTTCTGCATGACTGCTCGAAATAGATCGGGGGCCACTTTCATGGCCGTCCTGATGGCCAAGTTCGGGTTTCCATCCGGTCCCGGTGCCTAGCTCACCTTTAGGGAGTTGGCGATCACGATGAGTTCCTCATTCGTAACCCTTACCTCCTCCACAACCTCGGCACGGCTGCCGTCTCTCACGGATTGGATGCCCGGCAGGTTGGCCGACCATCCCTGGTCTGTGTCTGAGATACTGGAACGTCGGACGTGAGACTCAGCACCCGGAGGCCAAGGATTTGGCTCGTGGCGTGGAAAGAGTCCCTCGATGATACGCTCCAGCATCGCTGGTGATCCCTCTGCAGGCGCCAATACGCCTTTGGTCTTCGCCATTACGACTCTGTAGGCGTTGCCCCACGGATTCGTATTGGCACTCGCGCATAACCTATCGAAGCAGGCCCTTTTGCTCGCCTTCATCGCACTTTTAAGCGCCGATCTTGCAGATCCGAATACTACACGGCGTTCTACCCTCTGTGCATCGGTACGTGCACGTTGCAACATCCGTCTTGCACGGAGGCACGCGCTACGGAGGTCCGCTATCGCGTCGGTCCACCAGTATACCGGTGACTTACCATTCCTAGGTTGGCGGGTCCTAGGCATGGTGGCGTCGCACGCCCGCGATAATGTGGCAACTAATTGGTCAGCACTCGGGCGGAGCCAACTGCCCCCCTCGCGCTCTCTTCTCATTGCTTCTGCAAATACCTCGGCATCGAAATGCGATGTCTTCCACCCGCGGACGGTCGGAGTATTGGCTCTACCCGTCGCCTGCCGCCTCACGTTATGGACTACGCTATAGCAGACCGACTGGTGGTCACTATAGGTGTAGCCATCGTCTACCCTCCAGTTCACGATCAGTCCTGGGCTGGAGAACGTCACGTCGATGATCGACTCCGCACCATTTCTGTTGAATGTATATTTGGTTCCAACGTTGGCCAGATCTAGGTTGAGCTTTGCCAAAGCTTCCAACAAGATCTGACCCCTCCGGTTCGTGCGGCGGCTTCCCCACTCAACAGCCCAAGCGTTGAAGTCGCCCGCCACTACTAAGGGTGTTAGTCCCGTCAGCTCCATAGATAACAAATCGACCATCTGGGTGAACCTTTCGATAGACCAACGCGGCGGAGCATAACAACTGCAGTAGAACAC